>NC_066584.1:35820890-36156248 GCF_024323335.1 Lathyrus oleraceus | reverse complement strand
GATTCAAGATGAATCTCCATATTAAACTTAGGTCATCCAAAAGCCATCTCCTCAAGAATGTCCACACCTAAAGCGGCATGCCTAGCCGGTTATTTCTTTGGAAGTATGCTAGCCTTTACATCATGCAACACACGGATTAGAGCATTGAGGCAAAATACAATTGGAAATTGCCCCATAAAATAAATATAACAGTCAGAAATTTAAGCCAAATAATGCAGAATCATGATTAGATGAACATAAAATGGACAACAAAGAGACAAAACAGCCACTGTCCCGTTCGCCTCTGCTTCGCCTAGCGAAGGCTCAGCGAAGGCTCGCTGCAGGCTCGCCTAGCGATGAGCTAGCGAGCGACCACGGGTTTGGAATTTGAGAACAGTATGACCTCAACCTGCGGCATGGCTTATGGCATCCAACACATAATTACATGGTTCAGCATTCACAATATTCAGGCACACTTAAATTCACATGCAAAACTTCAAATATGTTTATGAATTCAATTATAATATCATCCACAAGTTAAGAACATGAAGCGGTACCACATGCCAAATGAGAACACAAAGCGATATCACATGCAGATTAAGAACCTAAAGAGGTACCACATGCAAAATAAGAACATAAAGTGATAATCACATGCAGATTAAGAACCTAAAGCGGTACCACATGCAAAATAAGAACATAAAGCGATATCACATGCAAATTAAGAAAATAAAGCGATAATAGTGATGCAAACTTGTTTGCAATCGAATTGCAACCTTGAATTGGCGAGCCGGATTGAGTTGGGCGGCGGTAGCTTCGGAGCGGGTGAGCGGCCTTCAGGGTTTCCGTCTTCCGAATTCTCTGGATCAGCAGGGTTTCAGTGTTTCTCCCTCTGGGTCTGTGTGTGTGTTCGTCCGTCCGTCCTTTTTTCGTGGCAGAGGAGCTGGTATTTATAGTGGTAGTGGTGGTGACCTAATGGGCTTAAAATGAGGTCCAAAACTTCAAATTTTCGCAAGCTTCGCTAGGCGAAGGAATTGCTCGCCTAGCGAGCAAGCTAGGTCTGGGCTTTTTCTGGACCTGGTGCTTCGCTGGGCGAGTGGCATGCTGAGATATTCGCTAGGCGAAGGAATTGCTCGCCTAGCGAGCAAGCTATTTTGGGCCACTTTGGATTAGGCCTGTTGTGAGCTAGGCTTTTGTCCATTTGATATCAGTGCCTTGCAGATCAAGTCAGAGGGTCTTGGAAAATGCTTTGTAATATCAACGGGCAAATTTTGGGGTATGACAGTGTGGAAGGAAATTCGTCACTCATAAAATATAAATGGAAAATATTTTAAAATATTTTATTATTTTTTTAAGTAAAATAAAATCCACGTGGATTTAAAAATAAATTAAATTAAATTAAATGACACATAGACAAGTCACGTTAGCAAATAGTGTATATGGTGGCTATAGATAGAGAATTTTCATATTATAAGGGGGAATAAAAAAAATCTTTTACAGAGGTGTAAATCAAATATCGTTTACATTGCGGGGGCGTCGTATATTTAATCCATAATTATTTTATGACTAAATAAATAAAAATTAATTTTTTTAAACTAAATAATAGAGAGTTTATTTTAACTAAACACTTTGGTGTTTTAATGTAATGGTTACTCTATTTAAACGTATCACGAACTCAAATAGCGTACCAACTATGTATACCCCTCACGTACTTAATTCTTTGAGACTTATAAATCGTGTATCTGAATTCGTACCATGTACAAGAGCGAATTGCGAATTATGTGACTATGGGAAGAAAACAACAAAAAATATGGGTCCATATGAGCATTTAACCTCGTTCAACATCACTATGGAACTTCAAAATGCATATGACAACTTGAAAGACATTGTATTTCCCTGTATTTTGAACGTGTCTGATATTTTATGGCTTTCTCACTCTCAAAAAAAGTTTGTCAAATCATGAAAATTTTTAACATAGATGTTCGTCCTAGGTTTACTACAAGTCAAATAACTAAAATGAGCTCAATATGCCTAGTCAATCTTATGAAAATATCATATGAATCTTTCAAATTATATAAGGATCGCTTTAATGGTGATACATTACAAATTAATAACCTAAAACTAGCACTAGTATTGCATTTTATAGTGGCTGGTTTAAAATTGGAAATTTATATGACTCTTTAGCAATAAGACCCTCCAAGACTCGGAACAAACTTTAAATAATGGTGAGAGAGTACATAGAAATAGAGAAGGTATATATGATCTAAATAAGAGACTACATAAACTCAACTTGCAACGATCTAGATCGGTTTAACTCATGACATAAAGGACAAAACAATTGAGGAAAGAATCAGAGGTAGAAGTATTTCGCCTATGTTAACCCCTTAACAAATAGGCCCATATGAAATTTAAGGGATGTATGCAACTCTAGCTTAATAAACCTACCACTTCATAAAAATTCAAGTCCTGATGAAGATATAAGATTATATTATGAGTATCACATGATACATGGTGAGTCTTGTAATGACTGCCAAATACTCATGATCCGAATTAAGAAATTGGTATGATGAAGTCAACTGTAGATGTACATGTAAAATAAAAACAACCTAAATAATTGAACATGTCTCAACCTTATAAAAGAATATCTAGGTCACCAAAACCTTAGAGGAAATCCGGAAGCCTTGAAAAGATGTGTAACAAGGATGAAACAAGAAAGGGGATATCATGACCTCAACTTAGAGACATCTTTGAACTTTAATGTCAAATTATGCTCTAGCACTGATTAGTAATGTCTTACCCATGATTATCTTATTAAAAGGAGTTTCCAATGGAATTGGCAAGAAACAAGTTGATCTGATGGTCATTTAGGCAAGAATGGAAAATTAGAATATAAAAAGCATCTTGATTAACTACTCAACCAACATTATATTTAGGGAGGCCTACTAGCATTTGGGTTTACCTAAATCTATCCCCAAGCCTTATAAAAAAACTCTAGTAGGACTTTTAATTTATAACATTGAGTTCATGTAATTCTTATAAGTCCTCGTGACTTTCTTAGAAGACGTTGTATCAAAGTCAGCTCAAATGAGGTTCCTGGTAGTCGAATGGACATCATTATACAATCTCATAAATGAAATACAAATACCTAACGTTCTTGGATCCATTGCATAAAAACAACATATAAAAATGACATTCTCCTTGGAAAATAGAAAGAAAACTATAATACACGCATATCAAATATTGTCTAGACAATGTTACGTCAACAACTTTAAGAAAAAATAAAGAGACTTGCATCCAAACAAAAAACGATGCAACCGAATAGTATAAATATGATAAAGTATTATAGAGTTGAGTTCGAGGGAAGATAATGAAAATGTGTCATAACCCCTAGAGAAATTGAAGGAAATGAAGATCGTGGATTTGTAAAAAGTGTAAATGTGGGTACTTAGTTAACAAATGCGGAAAAGTCTACATTAGTCTCAACATTAAGGTACATATAAGAACTACATGTATAGATCCCACTCGACATGTAAGGTATCAACCCAAAGTTAATGACAGAAGAAACTACCATAAGTGCCCGCATGTACCGCCTAATAAGAATACCAATCACTTAGAAATTTGGGGAGTACTAGTTTCTATTATATGTGGTGACTAGTTAGATTGGTAGAAAGATTTATTTGTTCGGTTCTAATAAAGATAATTATAAAAATCTTGGATCATAAATTTCTCGCAATCATAGAAGTATTACTTTTTGTATTCTCATTATTATGGGTAAACATTTATTAAAGATCGAGACTACATGATGACATATTATAGAGTTGAGTTCAAAGGAAGATAATGAACACCTATCATAACCCTTAAAGAAATTGAAGGAAATGGAGATCGCAAGTTTGGGGAAAATGAAAAAATGGGTACATAGTTAACAAATGAATAAAAGTATACTTTTTTCCAAACATACAAATAAGAATTACATTTATGGAACCCACCTGACATGTAAGGTATCAACCCAAAGTTAGTTATGGAATCAACTACCATAAGTGCATGTTTGTATCGCCTACTAAGAATTTCAATCACATAGAAACTTAGGGAGTATTAATTTCTATCATATTCAGTGACTAGTTGGTTTGGTAGAAAGATTGATTTGTTCGGTTTGTAATAACAGTAATTATAAAAACCTTGGAACGACAATTTCTAGCAATCATAGATTATATATTACTTTTTATATTCTCATTATTATGAGTAAACATTTGTTAAAGATCACGACTACAATTATCGTTTAATGTCCCTCAATTATATATTTTTTGATGTCTAGTACAATCAGAGATCCTTCAAACACAAATATCCTCTTTTGGTTTAAAAAAAAAGAATCGTAGGATCGTCATGTCTAGTCTTACATATCAAATGAACAAACTTTCAATTTCTCTACTTCATCGAACTATTTTGATTCTATGTAACTACATATTTGCAATTGTGAAATTCAATAAGATATATCTGATCTTCCATTTTATATACTTCAACCAATTATATCTTATAGTTTGAATAATGCACATCCCATTTCAGCACTTCACCCAATTATCTAATGTGATGCAAAATACATAATTACAAGAATGAATTACAATAAGGCTAAATTAATCTTGTTTTACTCAATAATAACGATATTTTACAATTTGTTTATACAAGATCCATTATTGGAGTTTTTCTAAGATGGGGACTAATTTGACATGATAACGATTATAACAAGTAATTTAAAAGACATTATTAAAGTAAGTAAGTACTTTGATGAAAATAAAGGCATGCAAATAAATAATTAAATATGACACAAACAAACGCATGCACGGGCACGCACGCATGCACACACACACAGACGCACGCACGCGCGCGCGCACATACACGCACACACACATGCACGCGCACACACACACGCATGCACGCACACAGACACATGCACGCACACGCACATACACACACACACATACACACACACACACACATATGTACGCACGCGCGTACACACACATGCACACACAAACTTTTGCTTGTCCTCAAGAAAATTAAAGTATTTAGACAAGATAGACATCAAGAATAATGGAGTTTCCACAACAAGTTGACTAATCACATTAAATAGAAAAAAACAAAACAAAATTATTAAGTGTTAGAATTTTGGGTCACAAATGTTGAAGGAGAATTGTCATCCAAGGCGCAGCGGAATTTAAAATTTTCTCCATTTAGTGATCCTTACGAATGGGCATGATCAATGATAGAATCGTTACCTCTTGTGGCGATCACGAACGTTGAACGATGACAACGTCTCTACTCAGTCCACACGAACGGTTTCCTTTAATCTCAGTGCTAGCTGGTACGAATGAAGGCTTTGAGTGAGAGAAAGAGAGATACGAAATTCCAACTTTTCAGTTGTGTTGTATTCCCATACAATGCTTCTGCACAAGAGTTCTATTTATAGAACCACTTGTGTGGGCTTCAAGCCAAAAATCCCATTTAAGTGTATTTTGGCCCATATCTCATAATATGCCAAAATCACTTAAGTATTTGGTACCTTACCATATTTCGTATTCTACTTAAGTACACCGTACCTTACGATGTTCCTTAGTTACTCTATCTCTCATCAATCGGTCTTTTGTGTGTGACCCTGTAGGTTTTCGCGACGTTGACAATTATATTAAATCACGCATTTAACATAATAAACAGTGAGCGGTATCTAGCAACACATCACTGCTACCCAAGACACGAAAATGTCATGTGATCTGACAAAACCTCATGTGATAATAATTATGTGTATAATTACCCTTTTGCCCTTATGTCATCCTTGTTCAGTTCAGTTCAATATTGGGCCCATAGACATTTATCCTGTTATGCAGGATGGGCAAATTCCATCTAGATCACTCATGTCCCTCAGCATGCTTCGTGGAGTACTCATCAACTGTCTTTATGGTTATCCAGTTACGGATAACGTTAGATCAGCAACAAAGCACTCGACTCTACATCTAGGGTCCATAGTGGTTTCAGGTCGAAGAGTGGCATACACCATTATCACCATGAGAATAACTTATGACACTTTGCATAACTTTCTATATAGTATTCTCATAGCGGGTCAATCCGGTATAAATATTACTCTTAATATTCATACCTATGTTTAAGACTTTATAACTCTTTATCCATGATCCATGAGATGTGATCATCAGTCTACAAATATAATAGTCTTAATGCTTTAATGTTATCCCACTTCACAATAAAGCTCGACTACGGATACTTTAAGAATAGTGTCCTTATGTTTAATGTGGTCTCATGATCAAGTCACACTTGATGCATTAAACGGACTAGCTATTCTAGGGACTTTATTAAACAACCGTAATAAAGAAAAAGCCTTTTATTATTAATAAATAATTCGATACAAGTACCAAAAGTATTGGCCTCTAGGGCTTACTTAAGATGGGGACTAATCTGACATGATAACGATTATAACAAGTAATTTAAAAGACATTATTAAAGTAAGTAAGTACTTTGATGAAAATAAAGGCATGCAAATAAATAATTAAATATGACACAAACAAACGCATGCACGCGCGCACACACACACACACGCATGCACGCACACAGACACATGCACGCACGCGCGCGCACACACACACACACACACACACATGTACGCACGCACGTACACACACACACATGCACACACAAACTTTTGCTTGTCCTCAAGAAAATTAAAGTATTTAGACAAGATAGACATCAAGAATAATGGAGTTTCCACAACAAGTTGACTAATCACATTAAATAGAAAAAACAAAACAAAATTATTAAGTGTTAGAATTTTGGGTCACAAATGTAACAATTAAGGTGTTAGGGTCATTGTTTAATTAGTCAATATTTAAATGGGTTTAATTAATACTATGTAAGTTTGTGGCTAAAAGCATAAATATCATGAAAGATAAGGTTATTGTGTAGATACTATAAGTCAATATCTAATTTGATGAGGGGCCAAATAAGAATATTGAAAACTAAGAAATAACCTTAGGGTTATTTATGTGGGTTATGGTCCCCGTTTGTAGACATATCGAAACACACGGTTTATCAGGATTCTATATTTATCCCAATCAGAAGAGGTTCAAGAAAATCTAAGGAACTCTACAAATTGGAAGATCGCATACCAAAGACTTGATATTGATGACACTTGGTATCTTGAGATGGATTATGTCATTATTTGAACAAATTGTTGCTTCAGTTTTTCTTTTATATGAGTATATATAAAGTGTTTAATTTTGATCTATTTTCAGCTACAATTGTTTCAATATCTACTAATATCAATTTGGTTTCGGTCCTTAATTGGGAAAATTTCAAGGATTGCAAAGAGATCATGGAAATTGTTATTGGTTGGATGGATCTTGACCCTTCATTAAGAATGGAGGAACCATTTTCTCCTACAAAATCTAGTACATCTTAACATAAGAAAGATTATGAGAAGTGGGATTTCTCCAATTGCATGAGTCATGCTTTGGTTTGTTCTTAGGTCAATTTAGCTTCAATGCCTATAAACACTTGGTGGTTAGACTCTAGTGCAACTACTAACATCATTGTTCCAATGAGGGGTTGCCTGAACTACCGGAAGCCAAATGATGTTGAAAGATACATCTATGTTGGAGATGGCAAGTCGGTGGAGGTGGAAGTATTTAGGGAATTTTAGATTATTATTGTGTATTAGATTTTATTTGAATTTGAAAGACACTTTTGTGGTACCATAATTTAGACATAATTTAATTCTGGTTTCTTATTTGGACAAATTAGGTTATTTATATTCATTTGGAAACAATGAATTTAAATTATCTTTCAATTCAAGTATCATTGGAACTGGTTCACTTATGGGTCATGATAATCTATATTTGATGGGTACAGTAACTACCTATGGGAAATCCTTAAATGTAGAATCACGTGGTACTAAGCGTAAAATTGATAATAACAATTTAGGAGAATTATGGCACAAGCATCTAGGTCACATCTCTAAAAATAGAGTTAAGTGACTAATGTTAGATAGAATTTTGGATTTTGTTAACTTCACAAATATTGATGCTTGTGTTGAATACGTTAAAGGTAAACAGGCCAAAACAAAGAAATTTGGTGCTAGAGCTACATATGTCTTAGAATTGATACATACGAACATTTATAGACCACTTTCTACACCTTCTTGGAATGGTCAACAATATTTTATATCATTCATAGATGATTATTCTAGACATGCATACATATTTCTTATACATGAAAAGTCTAAATCATTGGATGTGTTCAAATCATCTAAGGCTGAAGTTGAGAATCAACTAAACAAAAGAAATAAGAGTGTCAAATATGGTTATGGCATTGAATATTACAGAAGATATGAGGTTCAGGTGAACAACATCCAGGGCCTTTTTCTAAATACCTAGAAGAATTTGGAATCATCCCATAGTACACCATACCAGGGTGACCTAGCATGAATGATGTAGCTAAAAGACGAAACTGGGCTCTTAAGGATATGCTAAAGAGTATGATTTTCCATTCTACCATGCCAGAGTCACACTGTGAGAGACATTAAAGACTTCGGCTTACATTCTAAATAGAGTATCAAGCAACGCAACTGCCAAAACACCTCATGAGATATGAACCTCGACCAAATCCTAGTTTGATCCAGTTTCACGTATGGGATGTCTAGCTGGGGCAAGGCCTTATATGCCAAATGAAAAGAAATTGGAATCCTGAATAGTGAGCAACTACTTTATTGGTTATTGTCAAATATCCAAGAGCTAAAAAATTTATGATCTCAAATTAAACTCAATTTTGTGACAAGAACAACCACATTCTTTGAGGATATTGAGCTTCGGGGAAGAATAAGGTTAGATACTTTGTTTTAAAGGAAGAATCGGTAAAAATTACATAACTGATTCATACAGTTGCTTTTGATCAAGCAAGTATGGAACCTCCACAAGACATTGTTGAATTTCCTTATACTAAAGATGATTTGGTAATTCATGAATAATAAACTCTAGATCCTCAACAACAAGTGTTTCAAGAATCAATACCTTTTAGGAGATCCACTAGAGAAAGGAGAAATGCTATTTTGGATGATTACATAGTCTTTCTCCACGAACATGAGGAAAAAAATGGTATGATGGAAGCTGATCCAATCAACTTCCGTCGAGCCATGTAGGATTCCAATTTTGAAAAATGGATTGAAGCGATGAAAGAGGGGTATAGGTCCATACAATAAAATAAGGTTTTGGAACTTGTCCCATTACCAGAAGGTGTGAAACCCATTGGTTGCAAATGAATTTTTAAGACCAAGCGGGATTCTAACGATATTGTGGAAAGGTATAAGGTTCTTCTTATGGCTAAGAGCTATACTCAAAAGGAAGGGGTTGACTTTAAAGAGAATTTCTCTTTGGCTTCATTGAAAGACTCTTTTAGGACAATCATGAATCTTGTTGCACGTTATGATTTAGAACTCCATCAAATGGATGTAAAATGACTTTTCTCAATGGTAATATTGATGAAACAATCTATATGGTGCAACCAGAAAACTTTGTGTCAAGAGACTCAAATGATATGGCTTGCAATTTGACAAAATCAATTTATGGACTAAAGTAGGCGTCTCATCAGTGGTACCACAAGTTCCATGAAGTAATTATCTCATTTAGTTTTGAGGTGAATGTTGTTGAGGATTGTGTGTATCACAAATTAAGTGGGAGCAAGTACATATTCTTGATCATATATGTTGATGACATACTGCTTGCCACTAATGATATAGATATGATGCAAGAAACCAAGAAATTCTATCAAGGAAATTCAAAATGAAAAATCTTGGCGACACCTCCTTTGTATTAGGAATTCAGATACACCAAGATCAATCTCAAGGTATTCTAGGATTGTCACGAAGGAGCTATATTGGTAAGGTACTTAAAAGGTTTGGCATGTAAGATTGTAAACCATGGGATACTCTAGTTGCTAAGGGAGACAAATTTAGTCCCAGTTAGTGCCTAAAACGAAGTTTAGAGAATTTAAGAAATGAAAAATAATCCTTATGCGTCATCTGTAGGGAGTCTGATGTATGCCTAAGTATGTATGCATTCGGATATTGCGTTCATAGTTTGGAGGTTAAACAGATATTCAAGCAATCCAGGAATGGATCATTGGAAAGCAACCAAAAGCGTCATGAGGTATTTAAAAAGAACAAAAGAATATATGCTCACATATAAAAGGTCAGACCAGTTGTAGATCATTGGATATTGTGACTTTGATTTTGGATGCCAAGATAGAAAAAGATCCACTTTAGGCTATATCTAGATGCTGGCTAGTGGTGCAGTTTCTTGGCGCAGTGCCAAGCAAATTTGCATTGCTTCATCCATCATGGAAGCATAATTTATAGCATTTTTTGTGGCATCCAATCATGGGATTTGGTTGAGGAACTTTGTCATTTGGCTGCAAATTATGGAAGGAATTGAAAGACCACTTAAGTTATAATGTGATAATAAATCAACCATCATATATTCCAACAATAATATTGGCTCGACCAAGTCAAAACATGTTAACATTAAGTTCCTATCTGTTAAGGAAAGGGTACAAAGTGGACAGATTTCCATAGAACATTTAGGGACGAACTCCATGATAGCAGGTCCTCTTACAAAAAGGCCTTTCATGGGCAGAGTTCTCACATGGGTGTTTTATGGTTTGAAGAATCTTTGGTTTAGTGGGAGTTAGTCATTTATGAATTTTGTGTTCTATATTTGATATTATGTATGCATACTCTAGTTTTAGATATGTTTTTTGGTTAATAAAGTTTAATATTCAACTAGTTGCACTTTGTACATGAAAAGACCAAATTCATGTGATTTTCGTGCTACACATTTCATGATGAATCTATGTCATTTAATTATATCAGTATTAGTGATTATTGATGAGTTTAGTTATGACCGATATAACAAAAATCACTATGGTTCTATATACTGTCATGACTAATGGACAAGATTATTTGGGTATGCTTGAAGTATATATAATGACAAATTTTGAGCTCATAAAGTCTAATTGTGTGTAAAGTTACATATGTGAGCAGTTTGAAATTGTTAGTGGGTCACAAATATAACAATTAAGGTGTTAGGATCATTGTTAAATTAGTCAAGCCATAAAAGGGTCTAATTAATATTAAGTAAGTACGTGGCTAAAAGCATAAATATCATGAAAGGTAAGATTATTGTGTAGATATCATAAGTTAATATTTAATTTGATGAGAGTTCAAATTAGAATATTGAAAACTAAGAAATTATCTTAGGGTTATTTATATGGGTTATGGTCCTCATTTATAGACAAATTAAAACACACTATTTATCAAGATTCTCTCTTCATCCCTATTAGAAAAGATTCAAAAAATCCTAAGAAACTCTACACATCGGAAGATCACATACCTGTAACCTTCATTGATTCTATGACTGAATCCTGATATGGGTTTAAGGGATGTGAGTCGATGACATATTTGACTCATAGAAATTAGTCTATAGTCTATTTTTCATTTCTATTTTGATAGAAATCATAAGGTTACGAATAAATCCAACATTAAACAATTAAATTAACAAAAGATAAAATTGATTGAAATTGTTTTTAAAAACTTTTTTGTTTTAAATGGACACTCATCTCACAAATATCTCATAGTTAAAAGTTTCCTAAATTCTCTCGCCAAATAATCATTCTACACTTTATGGGTTGTAAAAGAGTCGCATATTTGAGATAAAATATTAAAAATGGCTTATTATTGGACTCCTTCTTTTTAACTTATATGAAACAATTTGAGCAAATTTTTTTCCACAAGGTCTATGTGTTTTCTTTGTTTTTTTCTTTTCTCTTTTTTGCAAGAGTTTTTTTTATTGGATTCTTTATTTTCTTTTTTCTTTTTCTCATTTATTATGGATTTTGAAAGTTTTTTTTTAATATCTCCTTTGTCTCACCCTCATCCAAAGAAAGTATCCGATACTTTCTATCACTAAAGTATGGGAATTGAGATTTTTTTTACCTCAAGGCTCAACATAGTCAACTATGAAAAAGTAATTTAGAACTAACTCTTGAGCTTGAAGGATATATTCCTAGAATGCATTTCCATTTTTACACATTATCATACAAATAGAAACTAGTCTTGATAGTGGTTAAAGTCAAGTTCTAGAAAATTAGTTTCAAATTCGACGTGTACAATTCATTCATAAATATATCATTTTAGAAAAAGAACTTATTGTAATGTTCATAGTAAAATTTGTCCATCAAATCAAATACAACTTCAATCTTTTCATAGAAAGATATTAAATCAAAAGCAAATATCATCATCTTACAAGCGATATACAATACTCCTATTAAATATCTTTAATAGATATTACAATCCTCGAAAAAAAAATTCATTACATCAACAACATTATTAAACTCTCCATATAAATACCAATCCATACCATACAATTGATCACAAACATATAAACACTTTATTATTATTTTTCAAAAACCAAATTAAGCCCAACCATGGGCTCCAAGTGGAAGGGCCCAATCCTCAACATACTCTTGACTACTACTCACAATCCGATTAGACTGCGAACGAACACCGTTAACTTTTGGGCCTGGGCTTCTCGGAACCTGGTAAGTAGTCGTTCCACCGCCCGAGCTAGACGAGTCACAACCCGATCCAATAACCGATCCTCCCTTCGTAGACGTGTTCCAGTTAGGCCCGGATGAAACCCTTTGCTTAAATGGGCCTTCGACCCTAACCTTAGCCTTAGCAGATTGAGTCGGGGCCATGTAACTAGGTCGGCCCGGGCTTGGCGGTCTCTGATGGACCCTAGTGAAAGTTGGGCTTGCATCACGAAAATCTTGGCCCATTAAGCCCATATTGAAGTTGTTTCTACTTGGTGTTGCAACCATGTCCATTTCAACCGTTTTTTCGGACATGTTATCTGTTGTTGTTGATGTTGTTGAAGGTAGTGTCATGTAAGAGGTTTCACGTTGTCCTAAGTTTCTTGCGTTGTAGGGTTGTGATGACATCCAACGCTCCAACCAATTCCAACCCCATTGGGATTTTTCATTATCATTAGAATCATAGTTTCTCATAACAACATCTTCGCCATTCTTATCTCTATGTAGTAGATGTTGCTTTTGTTGTTGCTACAAATAAAATGTTTCACTATGTCACACTTTCATCATTAGGGTTTTTTATGGTTCAAGTAAAAAAAAAACTAACCGAATTGAACTGAAATATAATAAAATGTCACCCGAACTGAATCAAATTATTTGAATTTATTTAGAACCAAACTAAACTAAAATTGTTAGTTTGGTATATCGGTTTGGAATCAAACAGTTTTTTTCAAACCGAACCATTTGATAAATAATCGAATAGTTATACTTTTTTTCAAATTTCTTTAATAAAAATTTGTAATCTTGTTTTAGCATTTTTTTATTTTCAATTTCGGGCTGGTTTTAGTTTTGGTTCCGTTTATTTATCATTTAGTTCGATTCTATAATTGTCTATGCAATATGATTCAGTTCATTAACCAAATATAACCATTCAATTATATTAACTTAACTTGAGTAACCTTACCTGTTGATAATTGAAAGCATATGCAAGAGCTCTTTCCCTCTTCATTGCAGCTTCATGTTTTTTCAAATCACTTTCTTTAGCTTTTTTGCTACTTTGACGTTTGTTATGATCCAAACCATTATTATTAATATTAATGCCTGATGACCTTCTCATCGGACTCATAGGCTTATTAAAACTCACTTGTTGTCTCACAAATTCTTCTTCTTCATACTCATCCATTTCCTTCTCAAAATTTTCGTGGCTCAATTGAAGTCGTCGCGCTCTCACTCGCGCCTGCACCCGCACCAATGCTTGCATACACCGCATCGTCATTTGAGCTTGCTTCCGCACATTGTGTCCCCTCACTAACGCCTGCAGCCTCACTAACCCCTTCAATGCGCGCAAAGCACGTCGAGCCTATTTAAGCATTGTTATTAATATCATCAGTCCATAGAGGATACCAGAGTGAGATGCATAGAGTTAAGTCAAACAAAAACAACCAATTGACAGGTAAACAGAAATTATAAGAATTCAATGAACAATAATTAGCTTTCATGGAACTTGTACTCAATAGGACCCATTTTCCTTTATTAGCCCATACTCTCCCTATTTAGCCTTAGAATTGAAATAGTACAAAACTTTTCACACAAGTTTATATACATATACATATAACATGTGTATTTTTTGCTTTTTAGTAAAGACATGGTGGAGAATATAGGTTGCTTGGTAGATACTTGACTTCAAATATAATCAACATAAAAAGTCTAGAATATAATTATAATGATATGATTAAGATATAATGCATAGTGTGCTATTATTAAGACATAATGTACAAGTTTGGTGGTAGGTGATAAATTAATGAGCCATAATAAACTAGTAACTTCAGATATTAACTTGTGATCTTAAGTTTTAAACGATATTTCAACCACCTCAAACGCAAAAACAAAGATGAATAAGTGTTTATTGCATAAAAGTACTTATGTACATGATTTGAAATAAGCCAAACAGGTCCTTGATATAAGATAGATAGGATGAGGACTTACTAGGTATCCTCTGTAGTGTGATTGAATGAATGTGGCTGCTCTTTCTTCCTTGTTGTGGCGTCCGTAACCGGCCAATCGTACAACTCTAGCAGCTGCTTGAGCAGCTGCAACAGCAGCTGCTGAAGCGGCTGCGGTGGCTTCTGCAACAGCGATGGCGTGAGTTCTATCGTCTCTTGCAGGAGTTGATGTTGTACTCTCCTCATTGGTTACATCGTCGGGTGAACTCTCTGCAGGAAAATGCTCGAATGAAACCTCCTCCGCCACTTCATTCTCCAATTTCTCTCGGTTTTCCTTCTAAAAGAATAATCACAAACGTTAACAATTTGGACCGCGCGAATCTACGATTGAGACTATATCAAACATTAACAATTATTCTTTGAAAATGCGACTCTGACTTAAGACATTGATTACGACGATCTAACACAGTGAACTTAAGTTCATTGAACGATGTGACGAGTTAGGTGGTTGTATGAAAACTATGTGACACAAACATGAACAAGAAACTTTGTTTGAAATGTGTTGAAATTTGGGGACCATGTACAATACAACATAATTACATGCTGAATTTTGATTTAATGGTCCTAAGATGAACAGGGAAAGAGCCTAAAAGACAAAGATTACAGCAAGCAACAAATTACATGCTGTTCACTTACTTTAAGGATATTGTTTTAGCCTCTAATATGAACATGTTTGTCTAATAAATGAAAGAAAACATTTGACATAAAAAATTCATGTTTGATAATCCGAATAGCACTGCACGAAAAATCTACAATGAACTAAAAGTCGGAGTATCAAAAGATCAGGACTCCACCTAAACACATGGAGTTCTGATCTCGTGATAGTCCTTGTCATTAGTCCGTTGTTGTCTCTCGTGCTCAACGGATTCCTCGACAACTTATCATCTTAGATCATACTATAATACAATGAAAATGAGAATATATGACCTTTTTGTCTGGCTGCACTGGCGCGGAGACGGGCACTGTGGTGTCTTTAGAAGATGAAGAAGACTTGAAAACTTTCTTGACAGAGGAAAACCAGCCTCCTCCTTTTCTTCCCATCAGCAATTGAAGGATCTGTTTCTCATTACCATCATCATCATCAAAATCATGTATTACAATAATACCAATTCAGCCATAACAAAAAAAAACCTTATGATAACAATGACAGTGCACAAACCTGATGAGAGAAATGTTGGTGGTGAATTTGGATATAAAGTTCACAGCATATTGTGAATTTGTGTGATGAAGAATTGAGAGAGAAAAGAGAAAAGAGAAGAGAGTGTGAGAAGAATAAGTGCAAAGTATGCCGCGGAAGTGTGTTGGTATTATTTATCTAAGTCACGGATTTTGGACCTCATAGAGTAGAGTTGTAGAACATATTATTATCATACGGTTGGACCCTCGTGGCTACTCTTATTATTTGGGTTCAATAAATACATAACTAATTTTCTTTATAACCAATTAATCCATTACTTTTTTTAAATAATAAAATATTAGTTTGAATTTTACTCAACTTTATAAAATCAAATCTTAAGATGTAGATGGCTCTATTTTATAACCATAATTTTAGACATATGTTTAAGTCATCTCTTATTCAATGAGATCGTGTTAGTTGAAATTGTTAGAGTTAATAGAATGTTTCTTAGTTGATAGTAAGTAAAGCGAGTATAAATATAGTTGGACATGAGTCAAGTGAGATTTTCTTTGGTCTATAAAACACAATAGAATTGGATAATTGAACTTTATGATCATATCTTGTATTGATACTGTCACTAATTAGAAAGGATAAAGATTACGCAACTACGATGTATGTATATTCGGGATAGGACCAAAGAAACATGAAATAAAATAGAAGACGTTAAGTCAAATGTGGGCCATCCTGGATCCCCGAGTAAATATAACACTCACGCATTACCAACATAAATAGTCAAATGAGGCATCATTTCTATAGACCACGGTTTTGTGGTCAATAGGACAACTTTCTCTAATATTACTTGTAAGTTATTTAAGACATCCAAATAATCAAGCTATTATGCAAATGTTTTCTCTTTACTTTACTCTTTTTAAACATTTCATGGATTAATAGTTCAACATACCTACACAATATGCTTAAAACTTTCTAGAGTAGTTAAGGAACTCACGATGGAGGGATAGAGTTTTTCCTCAATGCAAACACTTGAAGACAAGGAAACCTCTACTGAGAGTAATCAATCGATCATCAAAATAATTTCACAGGTTCGCAACAAATTTGGCACGCTTGATAGATTACTATGATTACTACCGCTGGAATTTTTCATTCACCAAGATTATACTACACTTGGCGTATACATCTATGATTTGAAAATAGTCTTAGCATCATGGTTCAACCATCACCATCATTTAAGAGGAGGTCAATCCAACCACAGTAGGATAAACCTCCAAAAATAGTGGGAAACTACTTCTGGAGAATTGCAAGTTGTTGTACCTGAGGAACAAGTGGTAATAACGACTTCTTTCATTAGCCAACAATTAGACTTATGTATGCTTAACATCATGTATTAGGTTCCTCAACAACTTGCTGACATTGTAATACCTATTATTCATAACGAGGTCCAACCAACCAGTGAGTTAGAGACCAAATAAGTCAATTTAGGTGTGTTTTGGTCAACCTACAACTCAAAGAGTTCAAGGAAATTATTTTGGGCCAACCAGATCGACCCATGATGGATTTAAGTTAACCATACCGATCTCGGTCATCGGGCAGATAAAGGTCTCACTTCTTCCAAAATATTTCTAAAGTGTCAAGATGATTATTCTAATGATCGTTAAAGATCTCAGATGTAAAGCATCTAAGGGGTATCCGCAATTCACTCATAAACTAATAGCATATTAGTTACTCATTCTCTACTATATAGAGAGAAGGTGTCAAAATCAAGTCACGAGTTTCAAATACAATTTCATTTTACTCTTCTTTCTCACATACTGACTTGAGCGTTGGAGTGTTAACCTTGTAGGTTTTCTACTCCTCTACTTCGAAAGCTACAATTTTCCATCATCGTTTTTTAACCTCTCATTTTTTGTTCTTGAAAGGAACAGGAATCAAAGTCGAATAAGTATTTTTACTCAAAGTCAATTGATTAATACGATGGTATGCTGTTTCCATATTTACTTGATTCATATACTAAAGGTGTCTTTTTCTTTGTGTAATTCCTAGTGTGGTATTTTTACCATGGCTAACCCTAGGAGAGCCCGTTGGCAAATCTAATGAACTTGAAATAACAAGTAGATTATACAGTTGTATAATTAATTGAGATGTTCATAAAGATGGATCACAAGTCTTCAGTTTAAATTTCTGGTGCAAAGGACTAGAATTTCTTGAAATCACTGTCAAGAGTTATGGCAAGTTAACTTCTTAAAAAAATATGGTAGAGAGTGAGACAGGTATTACGGTGACATTAATTGGATTCTCAAGGTCATGTGACATCAAATGAGACAGGTATTATGAGGATGACGAGGACCGTGTATTCGATATATTGCTCAATGAAGATTACAGTCAACTAAAGATGAGAAAAACACAAGAAATGGGTTGAATTGTGTTGACTTTTTCTTCTTTTAAGCTTTGAAGGCTTCTTCTTCTGACAACTTTCAAATAGATTCTGAACACTTAGTTCAGAGTCTGATTTAGGAAGACTTGGTTAAATTCTGATTGAACTTAATCAGAGTCTGAACCTTCAGTTCAGAGTCTGAATTAGAGTCATTCAGGGTCTGAACTCTTGTATATATTTATCAGATTCTAAAATAGAATCTGACTCAGATGTAAACAAATGATAGGATCAAAATAGTTCAGAGGAAATTAAAGTAAAAGCAACAACATAAGTAGTTTATCTTGGTTCCTCTCACAACTTGAAAGTAGTTCAGTCCCATTGTACTTCCAAGGGACTTCCACTATAACCAAATCTGATTACAACTGCTCAAGCACACAAGCAAAAGACTTCTTTGATTATACACACAAGTATAAGACTTCCTTGCTCAAACACACATGTCTGAGACTTTCTTTCTCTTGAATATAAGCTAAAGACTTCAAATGCTCAAGCACTAAAGCAAGAGACTTCTGAATCTACAACAAATTGTTAAGAGATTTGGGTAATAACTATACTTGATATACAATCAGAGGTGTATACAAAATATAAATTAGAAAGACTCTAAGACTTAAGAACTTATAAAATATAGAAATGTTATGAAATTCTAAGCCTAACAATATTGACATAGTAGCTTCTCTTTGATTATCATGTTTCAAAGTCTTGTGGTATGGTGTATTGTTGCGTTGTAGTCTTCTTCTTAGGTTTGCAAATCTTTATATAGAGAGAAGAGAAAAAGAGACGTTGAAGACTTTCACCAAAAGGTTGGATAACCTTTGTACTTGATTAAACACGTCAAGCAAACACCTTTCTGCAAGATGAATGATCCGTTAAAGCTCAGACAACCAAGAGAGAGATTTTTTTCCTTAAGTTCTTCATTTGATGAAAAAGGTTATGAGTTTGTCATAGTTTCCTTGATAGAAGAGATTCTGCTTCATAGGTTGACTTTCCTTTAGACTTCACTCTTTAGAGTCTGATCACATCAGAGTCTTCTTCTTTGCTTCTGAAGCTTTATAGTCTGGGTCATCAGAGCCTGACTTTCTTTAGACTTGATCTTCAGAGTCTGGATCTCCATCAGAGGCGGAGTCTTCAGAAGTGATCTTCAGAGTCGGAATCCGATCTTCAGATTTAGATTCAGATTCCTCAAGCATTTCTTCATCTGTTCTTAATGATATATTCCTACATACTTGAACAAATGTTAGAATATCCAATTGTTCTTTCAATACTTTGTTATCATTAAAACCCAAGGGATATAGTATTAACAAATTTTGTTCCAACAGTCTCCCCATTTTTATGATAATAAACAATAGTATTTAAGAATAATGGTTGTTAATTTAATTAACTTTGTGACTTCATGATCAGAGGTTTCTAAGCTCCCCTAGAGTCTGATAGTCCAGAAGGTGAGATTTGTAAGCTCCCCTTATGTCATATCCAAGTTAATTAAATTCCTTTATTAACATGTTGAGTTCAGAGTCTGAGGTTTGTAAGCTTCTGTTGAGTCTGATAGTCCAGAAGGTGAGGTTTGTAAGCTCTTCTTAAGTATTATGCATGTTAATTAAATTCATTTAACATAATATTCAGAAATTATATTAAGCAGCAGTAGAATAACCATCAGATTCATGTGCTTAAATACTTTCTATCTCTTCCCTTTTGTCATCAACAAAAAGATAAATAAAAAAACAAAAAAGATACTGAAGAAAAGTTCTTCATTAGCCAAAAAAAATGAAGCAAATGTTCATAAAAGATAAAACAAAGGGTGACTAAGTCCAAGAGCCTAAGGTTTCTTCAGAAGCTCAAAAACTAATTTCATATTAGCATACATGATATCTTGTATGGCATCCATAGCCTTCATCCTATCATCCATTTGTCTGCTTGATAGCCTAGGCTTCTTGAGTAGCGGCAACAGAGGTCATTTTTGCCTCCAGAAGCTCTTATCTTTTATGGGTAGAGGCAACAGAATCTAAAGAGACATACTTCAGATTCTGAAAGATTGATACCACAGAGCTTGTGAGAGAATCCCACTAAGCAGCATAAGCTACTAGGTCAAAATTTGTGGTTCTCTCTATAACCAAATTTTGCACTTTATCAAGGAAAACAATATTATTTCTTCCGGGTTAGCTTGGATATAGGGTAAAAGAGGTGGAATGTTTGTTTGTGGATGGTTAGAAGGTTGGTTCTCTCAGTTAGGTTCAGAGAAGTTTCTGGATGAAGTTTTTCAAGTTCAGTTTCAATCTGAGGTTCATATGTAGTTTAAACTTGAGATTGATTCTAAACAATTTGTTCAATTTCAATTTGAGGTTCAGATGTAACTTGAACTTGAGATTAAGTCTGAACAGGACTAGGTTCTTGTTGAGGTGTAGGTTTAGGTGATGGTTGAGTTTTTGGTTGATCTAAGGTTACATGTTCAACTTCAGATTGAACAGATAAGTTATTCAATTCAAAGGTTACTTCAGCAGAACATGCTTGGTCATTTTATAGGTATTGAGGGATGAAGGTTTTAAGAGGGATATCTTGAAGAGGTCTAACAAAAACAAGTGAGAGAGTCACATGTTTGAGACCAAGACGAGCAGTGAACTTATCTTTATCAACTTCTGACTCAGAGCTAGAAGAAACTTTCCCACTAGAAACATTTATAGGTGGTTCAAGCATGGTGTTCAGAGGTGTTGATTATTCAGAAGCAGAAAAGTATGTTAGTTATTTCTGAATATCAGTCGATTCACCAGTAGGATGTTCAAAATCACCTAAATTCATTGCTTTTTCTAGAATCTGTATGATAGTAGTTGGGTTAGGAGACTCCACCATAGTTTTTTATTGATGATTTGGTGATGAAGTGTGTTTTGAAGATGGTTTAAGTGAAGGATTGGGTGAGGGTGTTAATGATAAGTGATTTAAGGTGGAAGAATCAAAACAATCTTCATAGTTAGAGTCCAAATAATTACTTGTTAAATCAGTCTCCACAACATCTAGCCTAACTTGATTTCCTTCACAACAGCTTCAGAAGCAAGGTTGGCAGCAGCTTATGATACAACTTCTTCTGGTACACTAGAAGCTTCAGCTTTAGAGGTCTTCTCAACAGACTTTAACCCAGCTTGGACTTCAGCAGTCTCTAGAACATCTATTCCAATAGAAATTTCTTCCAACAGGGCATCAGAGGTTGCATGAAGTTTCTTTGCTTGGTTCACCATAGCAGAGGTTAACATTTGATCTTCCCTGAAAACAGTTCCTTCCACAACCTCCTAGGCTTCAGCATCTGTAATTTATTTCCTTCTGACCAAGGATAACCCAATTTCCTCTTCTTCCGCTTCCACTTCAATTTCATTAGGGACAAACATTTTCCTTAACTTCTTTTTCCTTACAAGTGTATTAGATGAGGCAGAAGAATACGATAGCTTATGATGAGTTCTTCCACTTCTTGTTTTAGTGGGCATCAAAACAGTCGATGCAATTACTTTTTCAACTCCTTTCTCAATCTTCTTATGTTGCACAACCTTCTTCTTATGAGGCTTCTGAACTAACTCATGAGTATCATAGGCCAACTGTTTTCTCTTCTTAGAAGGTTTATGCAAGTCAGCTGGTGTTTCTCTTAAATCTCCATATCTTATAACCACACCAGCTTATTTTCTAGCCATCTCAATGTACATATTGATTACCTCGGGATTTTGGTAATCATTGGATAATCCTCAAGATAATCAATTCTTGTACATCTGACTTTAAGAGGCTCTTTAGATACCACCATTTTACTATTTTTCATAAGCTTCATGTTGTCCAGAAATAAGCAGAAAGAATGTTCCCATAGATCTCCTCTAGATCTTCATTATCAGAAACAATTTTAAGGGCATTAATTAGACGACCCTGATAAAACAGTTCATACAGAAGTCTAGCATAGGGTACATTATTCTTATTGTACTTTTTTCTCTCCTTGATAGTGTGACAAAGATGTTGGAAGATATAGGCAGAGAGATTTATCTTATCTTCATTGACCAAGTAAAAAATGAAGTGTTTGTGATCCCACGAAATTTGATCAGTGATGCCTTCTCTACGAATCAGACAACCAATGAGAATTTTGAACAGAAGCTTGAAATTTTTCTTCATGTTCTTAACCTTTCCAAAGTCTGAAGAGGAACATGTATCTTTTTAAAGCTCAAACAAACTTATTTTAATAGCATCATCTTCAGGATTCCTTTCTTTGGTGTTCAAAATGAACCTTCTAGTGTTTGTTACTCTCAGAATCTTAGCAATAGTCCTCTAAGTGATGGTTACATCAACACCCATCACTATTGACATAATCTCCACTTCTTCAAAGTTCTTCAAGCCCATTTCTTTTTTGCTTTTCCCTTTCAAGTACTTATCATTTTGCACCACCAGATATTGTTCCATAGATGCAGCAAGTTCATCATAAACTTCAACCCTAACCCATAAGTCTCTTACCAGATGAGGGTAAATTGGTCCATTCAGCATACCAAAAAATTAAGACTATTCTTATACTCTAAAGAAACTCCATAGGTCATACCCATTCTGATTGAAGGAGTCAAAATCAACAATTTGTTCCACTATCAGCTTCAGATCCTCCATGTTGATATTGATGGTTTTGGGTTTGATAGTCAGACTCTTTCCAGATTCGACATTCATGTGTACATGTTGAGCAGATGATGAAGACGCCATTGCAAAAGCAACATTGTGGTTTCTAGGGTTTCTTTTTGAAATGGGTTATTTTTCAAAGGAGGTTTAAGAAAACAAAAGTGTGGGAAAAGAGAGAGAGAGAGAGAGAGAGAGAGAGAGAGAGAGAGAGAGAGAGAGAGAGAGAGAGAGAGGTGTTTGATATAAGTAGAGTGTTTTGAGTGAAAAATAATCTTGATTAAAACATAACTAAAAGAACAAGAAGGTGAGGTGCATAATATCTAAGACAATTCATCGTGTTCTAATGAGTTTTGCCCAACAGTTACAATCCATGTGTCAGAAGACGTTTCATATTTATGACACATAAGTGGACAGGTTCTAGAGGTTGTTGAAAAGTTTTGTCCAGTTGTGTGTATATTAGAGACAATTAATCTTATTATGAATTTTAGAGATTAAGATGCTTCAGAGGCTATTATTCACCGGAAGTTGGTTCACAGCTTCTGATCATAGTAACTTTTGAATATCATCAGACTCTACTTCTCCAATCAGATGTAAGCACAAATTTTAAAATATTTTTAAGATGCTTGACTCTGATACAAAATAAGATTTTTTCCATATAAATAGAAATAGTATTATCACAGTGAAGTATAATTCTACTTTCATAAATATGAAGCTTTTCTGACTGATATTAGAATATCAGGATTAGTGTATGTTGAATAAAGAAGGAGATAGCCATACCTTTCTTCGTGCATCCTCTGATTTGCTATTGAGATTGTTCTTAAGGAACTACATTGTTCCAACAATGCTCTTCTAATAGCCATCAAGATTCTTTTCATACCCCATATCAACTAGATATACTTCATAAATTGATTAAGCATATGAAGTACCAACTTTTGATTGATCAATTTCAATCCTCCTAGTAATCTTGCCTTACTGGTTTCTTCCATATTCCACATTCTATCCCCCCTTCTGAGTTAGGATTTGGAATAAAGGCTATTATTTTGTTGTATACTGTAGTTAGCCATTGTCCTAGAGCTGAGATTGTTGCATTAGTTTTTCCTTTTTAGCATATTCGTAGCAAAAACAATTTCAGTCTTTGGTACCCATACTCTTATGGATCCTATGAGATTAGTTTTACTGAGCTTCCTCTTATTTTAAGCATTTTCTTAGTAATAAGGCTTTGGATTATTCAAGTCTTTAGATTTGAAAGTTTATTATTTTAAATTAGACTTATTCTTAAGTTCTAGACCTTTCAGAACCTTGTAACTGAATGTCTTGGGTTCCATTTTTTTTAGAACCTTTGACTCTGAGGTCTCAGGTTCCGATTCTTTTAGAACCTTTAACTTAATAATCATCGGTTCTGATTTCTTCAGACTTTTGACCTTGAGGTCTCAGGTTATGGTTTCTTCAGAACCTCTAACTCTACAGTTATAGGTTCTGATTGGTTTAGAACCTTAACACTAGTAGCAGTCACAAACTAAGAGTACACCCTTTTTTGAGTAGAGCTTGAAGAAAAGGGATCTTATGGTTTAATCACTATTTCAGTTCTTGGATTAAAAGGTTTTTTGTGATAACCAAGTCCTTCTCATTTGCTCTTACTTACTCTATAGGTCATGGAAGAAAATTTGGCTCTTTTAAAACCAGTTATGATAAATCCTTGAAGAGTCATTTCATGCTCACTCAAGGGTTTTTCAGACAGTTTATTTACTTGAGAAATATGATCTCTTTCAAGAGATCCAGTTTTCTTTTGAGATGCTTTTAGTTCATATTTTAAATGATCATATTGCTTTTCCAATATTATCATGTCTCTAGATTGCTGCTGACATTTGTCTATAAGATCTTGACAAAAAGTAATTAGATCGGATCTAGTAAGTTTAGAGAATACATCATCAACATCTTCTAAATCTGAGTCAGAAACAGCTTTTGATTCTGAGTCTGAGACTATTGAAGCCACCAAAGCAAGATTGACCTCTTGTTTATTCTTATCAGCTTCTTCTTCATTGTCAAGTTCATCCCATATTTCTATGAGACTTTTCTTGAACTTGTTTCTGAAATTGTTCTTTTGGAAGCTTACCTTTTTAGCTTTGTCCTTTTGAAGCTCTAGACAATTAGCTATGAAATGACCAAGCTTATTACAGTTGAGGCACCCTTTCTGATCAATTTTGTTAACTCTGGATCTTGTTTCTATGAGACTAGATCCACTTCCAGAGAACCTCCTATTCTTGTTATCCAGATGTTGAAACCTTTTGATGATAAAAGCCATTTCCTCATCATCAGTGTCACCATCAGAATCATCTTCATCACAAGCTTCTTCTGATTTCCAGACTTTTAAGGATTTGACAAGTTTATCACCATATTTCTCTACTACTGACTTCAAGGCTACTGACTTGGGTATGTATCTGACAGAAACGCTCCTAAGAATCTTATTGACATGATTAGATGTAGTGTAGCTCTTGTTCAAGACCTGAAATCTAGACAAAAGTACTTGAAACCTTGAGAACATAGTTTCAATGTTCTCATCCTCTTTCATTCTGAACAACTCATATTGTTGAACTAGAAGATTAACTTTAACTTCCTGGACTTGCTAGTTTCCTTCATAGGTAACACATAAAGATTTGAAGATGGTTTGAGCAGTAGATTTATCAATGATTTTGATATACTCAGAATGAGATAGAGAGTCAACCAAGATACCTCTAACTCTATGGTGTTTTATGTATATCTTCTTATGCTCAGGTGTGAGAGATTTTTTTTCGGACACCATTCCAACACTATTGACTTGGATATTAATGCCATCTTCCAAAATATCCTACAACTCATCATCAAGACCTATGATGTGAGTGTACATTTTGCTTTTCCACCATTCAAACTTAGTGGAATCTCCACTGAAAGTATGAGGTCTAGCTGTATAATTATTTTTCTCAGAGTTACTGTAATCATGATTGACCCTACCAAAAGGATTAGTGGGACCTCCAGCAACCATAATAATAAATTTGTTTTTCTTAGGATCTTTTATGCACCAATGTTAAGTGTTTAACCCGGTTTTTACTCTGATGCCAACTGAAGATGAGAAAAACACAAGAAGGAAGATTGAAATGTGTTAACCTTTTCTTCTTATAAGCTTTGAGGGCTTATACTTCTTATGGCTTTCAAATAGACTTTAAACACTTAGTTTAGAGTCTGACTTAGAAAGACTTGATTAACTTATGATTGAACTTAATCAGAGTCTAAACCTTAAGTTCAGAGTCTGAATCAGAGTCACTCAGAATTTAAACTCTTGTATATCTTTATCATATTTTGAAATAGAATTTGACTCAGATTTAAACAAATGATAGCAGCAGAATAATTCATAGGCAAGTAAAGTAAAAGCAACAACACAAACAGTTTATCCTGGTTCCTCTCACAACTTGAGAGTTGTCCACTCCCCTTGTACTTCTAAGGAATTTTTACTATAACCAAATCTGATTACAACTGCTCAAGCATACCAGGAAAAGACTTATTTTCTTATACACGCAAGTATAAGACTTCCTTACTCAAACACACAAGTTTGAGACTTCCTTGCCCAAGCCCACAAGCTTGAGACTTCCTTTCTCAAACACACAGATCTGAGACTTCCTTACTCTAAAACACATGATAAAGACTTCAAATGCTCAAGCACTAAAGCAAGAGACTTCTAACTATATAACAAACTATTAAGAGATTTGGGTAATAACTACACTTGATATACAATCAGAGGTATAGACAGAATACAACTTAGAAAGACTATAAGACTTAAGAGATTCTAAAATATACAAATGTTAAGATGTTCTAAGTCTAACAATATTGACAAAGTAGCTTCTCTTTTATTGTCAAGTTTCAGAGTCTTATGGTATGGTGTATTATTGTGTTGTAGTATTCTTCTTAGTTCTGCAACTCATTATATAGAGAGAAGAGAAAAAAAGACGTTGAATACTTTCACCAAAAGATTGGATAACATTTGTACTTGATTAGACACGTCAAGAAAACACATAGTAATGATCTGTTGAAGCTCAGACAACTAAGAGAGGGAGATTTTTCCTTAAGTTCTTCACATGATCAAAAAGGTTCTGATTTTGTCAGAGTTGTCTTGGTAGAAGAACTTCTACTTTAGAGGCTGACTTTCCTTCAGACTTTACTCTTCAGAGTCTGATCTTATCAGAGTCTTATTCTTGACTTCTGAAGCTTTAAAGTCTATGTCACCAGAGGCTGACTTTCTTCGGAGTTGACTTCTTTAGAGTCTGAATCTCCATCAGAGGCAGAGTCCTCAGAAGTGATCTTTAGAGCCAGAGTCCGATCTTCAAACTTAGATCAGATTCAGATTCCTCAAGCATTTCTTCAGTTGTTCTTAATGATATATTCATGCATACTTGAGCAAATGTTAGAATACCTAATTATTCTTTCAATACTTTGTTATCATCAAAATCCAAGAGATATGGTATTAGCAAATTATAACTTAAATAAAAAAGCATGAATTATAATTTAGTTTATATGCATATAAAGAAAAAGGATTTTTTTACTCAAATACCCCACATTTAAATAAAGAAATCCCAAAATAACCCAAATTTCAAATAAATTCCCAAACTACCTCAGTTTCAAAAAAAATTAAGGCGTAGGTGTCAGATCAATTTGCGTCTACCCTTAATTTTTAAGTGGGGCGACAATTGAATTGGCTACAACACATGGTGTTGTCAATCCAATTGGCGCCCATGTGTAGTAAATGAGAGGAGGCTCCAATTGGTATAGCGCCTTAGTGTTATGTGTAATTTTTTTTGTATAAATAAAGGTGTTGTTGATTCATTATTTCACATCTCTTTTCATTATATTGCAACACATATTTCGTATTCGTCGCCACTATGGAAAAGTAATTTATTCGAGAGACAAGCCTCTGATGGAGATGCTCTTTTGGAACATCTGTCATTTCGATCACCTAAAGAGGGAGTTGGTTCGTTGGTTAGATGGAAAAATACCAAAAGGGGAAAAATCAGAAGTATTGAGAGACTCGATGACATACGTGGTTGGGTGCGAGTAAAAACTGATAAGGATGTTAGGGAAGTGATGTTTGGACCAGA
Organism: Lathyrus oleraceus; assembly: GCF_024323335.1. Classification (NCBI taxonomy): domain Eukaryota; kingdom Viridiplantae; phylum Streptophyta; class Magnoliopsida; order Fabales; family Fabaceae; genus Lathyrus; species Lathyrus oleraceus. Next base: position 36,128,330 of record NC_066584.1, on the reverse strand, counting down.
TGATATCAGTTTGATTGTTGTAATCAGTTAGAAATGTTGTTTTTAAATGTTGTGGTTAAGTATTGTCATTTATTTCGATGTTTGTTGTTTGTGTTATTTATTTAGACTTGTTCGGTTTTAAGTATGCTTATGTTGGAGTGATGTTTGTTGTTAACCTTGTTGTAACCAAAAGTTATCGATATATAAAAATCAAAGCTTACAAAAATTGAAAGGAGGTACTAATTATGATGCAAAGGTAGCTCCTAGATTGGGGAATATTTTCTTATTGTGTCCGGGTTGACGACATATACTACATAATCTTATCATTTTATCAGTCGTATCCATTTCTGTTCTAATACGCATGTTGTTTGGAAGTCCTTTTTTCTTTCTTCACATCTCATCGTTGTGCCAAACCATGCCCCCTTCATATGGAGGCCAGTATTCCTCCATTTCTAGCACTGAGAAGCTTTTGTTATACACATTCATGACGGTAATGGCCTTGTAAACATCGGATAGATGGTTGTAAGCGTCTTGGAGAGTATCACTACGCCAAAAATGACTTTTAACAGCGCATCTTAGACAGCGCTTTTAAAAGAAAGCGCTGTCTAAGGTTAAAATTAAAATAAAACACGGAAAATGTTCCAAAAAAATAATGAAAGCGCTGTCTAAGGGGGGGTATTAGACAGCGCTTTCTAAAAGCGCTGTCTAAGACCCCCCCTTAGACAGCGCTTTTAAATATAGACCTTAGTCAGCGCTTTTGATAAAGCGCTGTCTAAAGTCTTTAAATTAAAAAAAAATTAAAACCAAAAGCGCCCAAGACCTCAAAATCATCGTCGACGGTGGTGGAGCTCAAACCAGGAAACAAAATGACTCAAACCCTTCGTCTTGTCCTCCTAGGCATAAAGACCACCACCCCAAGACCTAACTCTCAATCAAACAGGAGAATCGAAAGGAAGAAATCATGAACCCTAAAATCCTAAAGATAAATTAAATGGCCATGAGAGAGAGTCAAAGTCTCAAACCATAGGGATTTGACTCCATCAGGCGAGCTTTACATGATGGGAACAAAAAAAGGTCAATCGAGGAACTTGAGTCACTACCTCGTCGGAAAAGATGACCAGAGTGAGGGCAACGACGACGAAGATTTCAGGCGAGGTCTCCTCTCTTACTTTTCTATGCTTTCTCTTCTTCTTCCTCTATTAAAAAAATAAGTGAGGGTTGAGAGGGATTTTGGGCTAGCTCGAGACTTGAGATTTTGAGGTTTGGTGTTTCAACTGTTTAGGTTTAGGGCTTGAGAATAGTGTTTGATGTTGTGTGTTTTTTCAAACTCTGATGTTGTCTCCCCTCCTTTAACTTTGAGTGTGCTCTTCTTTTATATTGAAGAGTAAAGGATTTTTGTTGGGTTTTGATTTATAAAAGGGAATGGAATTGGAAATGCTAGACCATGTTTTTCCAAATGCATGTTTGCTCTGAAAAAGCATTGCGCCCTTGTACCTTGCTTGTCTGCTTCTTTTGGATTGTTATGCTCTTTTTACTATATTACATTTGTTAATGTTACTTCTTTACTGTAGTAAAATGTGAATTGAGTGGAATTGGCTTACTATACATTAATGTGGAATTGCAGTTATGCTTCAAATGCGTGAATGCTATGATGCCTTGGACTTGTTGTTGTTGACTTGGACTGCTGTTGGTTTTGGTTGCATGGTTTGGAATTTGTTGCAAGTTTTATGTCCATTTATATGCACATGGTTAGGTTGCATTGGATGCTTGGTCTTCTTGCAGGTATGAAGTTGTTAGGTATTTTTGGAATTGTTTGTATTTGTTGGGTTTTGCTGCAACAGTTGAATTGGTGCAGGGTGCTCATGGATTGATGCTTGCTTGCTATGGCTTTTTGCAGCTTGATGGAATTGGATTGAAAGTGTGTTTGTTCATATGAAATTGCACTGAACTTTGCAGGTTTGTTCTAGTTTGATTCGGCTGAAATTGAATTGATGCATGGTTGAATTGTGAAGGTCTGTTGCAGGTTTGTATGTTGACCTGCCTTGCTTGATGTTTGTGCATGTTTTGGAATGCATTGTTGTAAATTTGGTGATGGCAATATGGTGAAGGTTGGTTGGAATGAGTGATGCATTGCAGAATTGAGGGTATTTGGCTATGGACAGCAAGGCATTTGGTACAGGAAACAATGTGGACTATTTGTCCATGTATTTGGATGTCGCAGATTCAACTAGTTTGCCCTATGGTTGGAGTAGATATGCACAGTTTAGCTTGGCAATTGTTAATCAAATCCATAATAAGTTTTCTGTGAGAAAAGGTATCCCTTTCATTTTGAGCATTGCTGGAATTACACTTGTCACATGATGGCACTGGCTAGTCATAACTGTAAGTAGGATAGAGCATTGCTGGAATAAAAAGTGTTTTTTTTTTTGCAAGATGTCAAGATGTATGTTGCAATTAATGGATGCAAGATCATTTGATACTCAAATAATCTATAATTTGTTATAATTAATCATTTGACACCTCTTTACACACACACACACACTGATTATTCTGCATTTGGCTCTTATTCTGCATTTGGCTCTTTACAGTGAATTTCTTGATGATGCTTTATTTACTGATTTTGGCTACTTGTGTTGGTTCAGTTATTTCAACTTGCGAGTTTGTGTTCCGTTGTTCTTTGTTGTCGAGTTGCTCCTCTGCAAAAAGCCGGTATTGTTTCCCTTGTGAAGAAGAGAACATCTGACATGACACTAGCCCTTGGAGACGGTATGAATTCTTCTCTCGATTTCGTTTTAGTCAGTAAATTTTTTGTTCATTTTGTCGCCATTATTTTGTTCTAGTTCCTGTAATATACTAGTCTGATTATGTATATGCATGTGTTTACAGGTGCTAATGATGTTTCAATGATTCAAATGGCTGATGTCGGAGTCGGCATCAGTGGACAAGAGGGCAGGCAAGCTGTAATGTCATCAGATTTCGCAATGGGACAGTTTAGGTTTTTAGTTCCTCTCTTGTTGGTTCATGGTCACTGGAATTACCAAAGGCTTGGTTACATGATTCTATACAATTTCTACAGAAATGCTGTCCTTGTTCTTGTCCTATTTTCTATAACTGTTCTGTACTTACGTGTACATCTCTATTTTTTTTCCATAATCATGAAAAAAAGTGATTAATTTGCTCTAGTGAGGTTTGAATGACTGCAACTGTAACCTGCTAGTGAAATATTGCTGACAGTATTTGTTTTGAACTGATTTTGTAACTTTAGTATGATTGTTTTGTGCTGAATTTGTTTTATAAAATGATCTTCAAAGTCGAATGGCCTTAACTGTAACCTGTTAGTGAAGCGTCATTGACGATGGTTGTTTTCTACTGATTTTTAACTGTAATAATCTGGGGGAAATGTAACCATTAACATCACTGATAAGAGTTGCTTCTTTACTAGGCTGAAGCCGGGGCTTCTGCCGGTGGTGGTACTAGACGGATGGCTGCACAATCTGGGGGTGATGAATTTTCGATGCAAATCCCAAACAATAAGGTGTGCAAAGTTGCCCGAAATATGTACACCCATGTACTTTCTACAGTGTTTTGTTTGTAGTTGATTTGGTTTCTTAGGTCGGCCTTATAATTGGTAAAGGAGGAGAAACAATTAAGAGTATGCAAGCTTCTACTGGAGCACGGATTCAGGTTATCTCTTGTTCTTTGTTTTCTCTGCTTCTTTTGTTATATATTTTCAAAATCATAATTATGTTTAAAGTTGGATGGTGTTAAGGTTAACAGCTGACTGCCCAAACTCTCATGTCTCAAGACTTGGATTTTCCATTGTTAGTAACTTTTGACAACTAATGCCTTATAATTGAACAGATTACTTTTAATGTTAAACACCAATTGCGAATGGAAGATCGAATTTGGATCCAACTCCAATCCGGCTCAGAATTCCGGTGCGGTGGATTTTCAGAGAATCGCAGGTATTAGCTTCTCTTCCTCTTGTTGTGTCACTCGTTATGTATCTTATTCTTCTCAACTGTGATTGCGATTCTTCTTCTTCTTCAACTCTTCTGAACTGTGTTATGGAATTGCAGAGTCATCACTGCGGTGGTTACGTGGCGAAGTGGTCACGCGAGAGGGAAGTGAAGTGAGCTTCTCAGAGATGAACTGTGAAGAATGAGCTCTAATCTTTGAGCAAAAAGCAACCGATTCTGAATATGAGGGTAGAGAGCTTGAGAGTGAAGAGTGAAGATTGAAGGTGAGGAATGAAAAAACTAGAAAAGCTTCTGATTGCACTGTTATATACATGGTATTCTCAACCAAATCGGGCAACGGATCGGGCAGGTTAGTTATGTTAGGGCAGGTTGTTAGGATTTTTGTTAAAACTCTGTTAGTTGCAAGTTAATTTTATATGTGAATTGATTTTCTATTAATTATTTCCATCAGTTAAAATAGTTGTATTGCTTGCAGGGATAAGTCAAAATTGGACCTTAGCTTGCAGTTCAGCTGGATTTGCACGTTACTTCTATGAAGGTTTGTTGTGGTTGGAAGTTCTGCTGTTAAAATGTTAGTTTGTTTTGTTAGTTACAAGTCTGTCAAATCAATTTAAAATTAGTTAGGTTAAGTTAGAGAACTAGTTAGTCATGGTTATTATGAAATTAGAAAAAAAAACTTAACTGTTAGTCAAAGTCCTGCTGTTAGTTATTTCCCATTTTTTGACTCTGTTGGTTTTATTTATAATCGATTGCTTTGAAATTATGTTACTACAAAAGGTTAGATTGATGTTAGTAAATCTGTTAGCAAGTTGATGGTGAGATCTGTCATGGCCTATTAGTATCAGCAACATTATTAGTGAAGGCCAAGACCATGACCAAACACTTGCCTGATTATTTGATGTAGAACTTACTTGCTGAAACTTTCCGCTATGCTAATGATTGTCTTGGTGCATGACTTGTCATTGGGCATGAGCGCCGGGAGCTGTTACCGCAGCAAGTTGTATCAGTTAAGTTGTTATGACTAATTTTGGGAATCTGCTAACGACTCGTTTTAGACAGCACTAGCTAGTGTGTTTTGAGTTGCTCACTTGCCAACAACTTAATAATTGTAATGGATTTGAAGTTAATTGAGAATTTTGCCACCGATACTTAGTAAAACTCGATTAAAATGTCGTTTACGATGGTTATAACATACTGCTATGTTGTTAAAAAGCTGTTTGAATGGTTTGAATTGTGAGTTGTTTAGAAAACCATGTTAATAACTTGAAGTAGGGTTAGTGACGGTATTACATGATTATGTTAGATTCAGTTATATTGGTTAATGTTAACTTACAACATTCGTTCTGTTGTGATAATTATGCAGGATGTACTACCTTGGTTTCGAACTGATTTCAGAATTTGCATCTGTACCGAATTGGGGTGGGCTGCCACGGTTAATTCTTGCACTTTTGGTAATTTTTTATTAGCGAGTTTCAATGATGTCTATGTGTAATTATTAGGATTTAATTAAGGGTATACTTATTTTCCTGTGGAATGCTAACTGTGGCGTTGTTATGTATGTTCTAAAACTTTTGATTTGTGCCATTTCTGACTTGTGGAAAATTCATGGATGAATATATGACAATTCTGCTTCATGAATGAATGAAGAATTTCTTCTGTGAAACTGGAATTTTGTGAATGAGTGAATCTTTAAAAATTGGAATGGATGAAGAAAATTGCTTTTGTGAAACTGGAATTTCGTTTATATATCCTTCAAAATCTGTTACAATGCTCATGAAATTAATGCTAAACTTATATGAAATGCAATGGTTAGTTACAAATCAAAATGTTAGTTTCAATTTTCGTATACCTTAGACAGCGCTTTTGTAAAAAGCGCTGTCTAAGGGGGGGGGGGGCTTAGACAGCGCTTTTTGAAAAGCGCTGTCTAAGGTATACCTAAAAGAATTAAAATAGGAGGGTCTTAGAAAGCGCTTTTGGCCAAAGCGTTGTCTAAGGGGGTGGGGCTTAGACAGCGCTTTTCAAAAGCGCTATCTAAGGTATACCTAAAAAATTTAAAATAAGAGGGTCTTATAAAGCGCTTTTGGCCAAAGCGCTGTCTAAGGGGGGGGGGGGGCTTAGACAGCGCTTTTAAGATTTAAAAAAGCGCTGTCTAAACCTTTAGCAGCGGAGGTTTAGACAGCGCTTTAAAGCGCTGTCTAAGGCTAAAAAAAGCGCTGTCTAAGGTCTTGTTTGTTGTAGTGTATGTGCGCATGCCGCAATGACATGAGAGTAAGGAATACGGAAGGCCTGGAACTTTCCACAGTCGCACCAACTTCTGTTTAGTTTGACAACATATGATAAATTTGGCCTCCCCTCATTATGGGCCATTGTTTCCTGTACACTGAATTTTGCCTATGACGGTCAAAGATTGTAACTGTTGTGTGCTAGCTTTAACAGTTTCTTCTTTCATAACTTTCATACAACATTCACTAAATAACTGACCTGACATTAATACTGCACTCCATCTTTCACCTCTGGTTGCGAAGGTAGATGCCAACCTAAAATAGGTTGTTCTGACCAATGTAGTTATTGGTAGATTTCTAATGCCTTTGAATACGCCGTTCATGCATTCCACAAGGGTTGTTATTATGTGTCGCCATCGACAACCTCTGTCAAATGCCCTTGTCCACTACTCTAATGGTATGTTATCCATCCACCTTCCTGCACATGCATTAGACAATCTAATTTCATTACGGTAATGTTGAAATGACGGTTGAGTTAGAGCATACCCTACATTCACCACTTTTTTGCGAAGGTTCTTGTCTTTGATTGCACGCATGAAGTTTTATGAGATATGTCTAATGCAATAGACATGGATAGAAGGAGGATCATGTCATCCGTTATCATGGTTATTGTAAGCACTCTCAATGGCAGCATGTCCATCTGAAATCAAACAGAGATTGGCTTGTGGAGCGACATGTGTTCTGAGATGACGAAGGAAGAAACCCCAACCACCAACAGTTTCACCTTCAACCAGAGCAAAGGCAATGGGAAAGACATTATTGTTGTTGTCTTGTGCAACAACCATAAGCAAAGTACCCTTGTATTTTCCGTATAACCATGTTCCATCAATTTGAATAATAAGTTTGCAGAATGCAAAACCTTTGATGCATGGTTGAAACGCCCAAAAGAGGTGGTGAAAAATTCTATTTCCAGCAATACAAGTTCCGTCTGGCGTAAATGTTGGCAATGTCTCCATAACTGCAATAGTTCCTGGTGCGTATGTTTTAAGTTCCCATAAAAACCGTGACAATTATTTGTATGAATCCTCCCAATTATTGAATACCTGTTCAACAAACTTTGTCCTTGCAATCCATGCTTTCTTGTAAGATGGAGTATAATTATATCTTGTGACGATATGAGATATTATTATACTCACCTTCACTGATGGGTCTTTGTTAACAAGCGGCAAAATGCCTTGACATATCAATTCAACACTTAATTTACGATGATCTTGTACAACATTAGTGGCAATGCAACTGTGAGGTGGGTCTATAGAAGTTATCTCCCAAGAATCTCTGCTGACTATGGGTGAATCACATAGAGGAACAGTTGCAAACATAGCAACTTATGTAAGAGTTTACTTCTTGTATTATTTTTCTAACATAAATTTTTATAAAGTAACTTATTTTGTTGTTTATTTTTTAGGATGTTTCTAGGTTTTGAATTCGTATCCACGAATTTGTTCACATGGACGCGATGATTCAACCTTATGTCGAACTCGCCGATTTTGGACATGTAAGCTAAATAATGTCTTGGTCGGTTGATACTAAATTTATTCTTGCATTATATGAAATATGGCGTCCTGAGACACACACATTCTGGTTTCCAACCGGTGAATGTACCATGATGTTAGAAGATGTCTACATGTTATTAGGACTGTCTATCGAGGGTAAGACGGTAAATGGTAAAACCAACTATGCAAATTCAATTTGCATGGACATCTTGGATGCTGACTTGTTATATGATAACTCGAGAGGTCAAGGTATACTCTTTTCACGCCTTAAGGCATATTACAACAACTTACAATTAGATGAAAATTCTATCGAATACGCTTGAATAATAAAAACTAGGTGTTATATTATGCTTTCAATTGGTTTATTTTTATTTCCCGAAGGTAGTGGTTCTAGTATGCATGTTATATATTTACCTTTACTAAGATATGTAGGTAGAATAAGAAGTTATAGTTGGGGGTCCGCTTGTTTGGCTTATCTTTATAGCTCTTTATATAAAAATGCATACAAAGACACATCTACATTTTCTGGATGTGCTATTTTGCTCCAAGCATGGGGTTGGTCCAGACTACTGTCCCTGATGCCCGTCAACCACAACCCGTTCACATTCCCGTACGCACAAAAGTATGTTCTTAAAAATGGACTATATTTACTTACTTTACCGATTATTATCTCTAAATAATACTTTTACTTTTATGGTGTAGATGGTCGACACGTGGTATGAGTTACAATATATGTCCTAGACACTGTATTACCCAGTATCACAATCTCTTGGATCACCTTCGACCAACAGATATATTGCCATTAACCTAATTAATTCGTAATAATTTTTTAATTTCTTCTAACAAATTTATAATCTAATATATGTTCACATTTCAGTTCATTTGGCGTCCATATCTAAACTTGGATCATAACCATGAAATCAACAAACAAGGCGCATCCGTTTGGACTGCATGCACACCGATCATAAGATTCACCACTGTGGAGATGCACCATAATGATCGTGTTAAATTATAATTCAATATGCTTCAACACATCCCAGATCCCCCGACAAATCTCGGAGAATGGCATATACGAAAAGTTAACGACCAATGGAACTTTAACCCTTGGCAAAGCTTCTCTAGATCTGAGTGTCGAAAATGGAAGCAATAACATGACCATGTCTTAATTGACGTTGTGATGCCAACCGAAGAAAAACCAACTCATAATTATATGGCTTGGTACAAATCGGTTGGATTTGAGTTCATCGTCGAGGATATGTACCTATATGACCCACGTCAGGTAACTTACACACAAGAAGGTTCAACATCTAACCCTTAACAACATTGTCAGACCGGTTACTCACAACCCCCTATCCATCAAAATTTATGATCCACAAACACACAAACCTACGATCCTAACATGCCAAACACCAACCACAATACCAAGAGCATACCCCCTGCCATCACCAACAAGTAGATTATCATCAAGACGCACAACATCGCTATGCACCCAACACATCACCCTACCATAGCCGCCTTAGCCAAAACACTCAACGATCATTTAACACCAATTGTCCCTCCTCATACTATAGCCAAGAAGCATAAACATCACAAAACAAAAACATGCAACAACCATATGGCTACCAAACACCACAATAATCATTTCAACCTTCCCTCAATGCATCATTCACAACAATGTCGCCCTTCAATCGTCCTGGTCACCCTCCAATAACTCAAACACATCCCAACTACTCTGGCATGGGTCACGAACTCAGCTATAACGGTAACGCTTCATTGCATACACAAGACTACGGAGATTTGTCTGAATATCTTAGGCAATCTCCTGTAGGTGATGGTGATGTTCTTGGGTCCTCAGATACTCAAACACTTGGGGTGAATCATCAACGTGGGTTAGGGTCACGCGTTCGGGTAGCTAGGGGATGTGGGACCGGAGGTCGGTTAGGTCATCCCGGTTAACGACATTAATCTTTTTGTGTAAACGTGTATTAATATTAATATGAATTTGTCTGATTTCGACTTTTATCTAAAACGTGCAATATTTTTTTAAAAAATTACGAAACACACACATGTGTCAATCCAATTGGCGCTTCCTTTATAAATTAACACACAGGCGCCAATTGGATTGACAGTACTAGGTTGTTAGCTCCAATTTCGAAGCCTGATATGGATTAAGGGAATTAAATAAGGAAATAAAGTTTCTTGTGAAGAAATTGAATGTTTTGACAAAATTATATAGTTTGAAATTCCAGTCGAAGATACCTTGATACAAGGGTGAAAATGTTGTATGAACTTAGAAATGTTTCCAGCAATTGGGAAACAGAAGCATCACTAACGGTAGTTCGACAAAGGATTTGAATTCAAATAAAGGAGAGAATTCTTTGTTCTTATCTAACTGTTGGGCATACGTGGGGCATGGTGGACAGTTGCGCACATGCAGAGTGCCACGTGTCTCAATTTGGTGAATAGGTCGTTAGAAGCAGTTGTTTCCATTGGTATAAATAGGAGGTCTTAGTGTTAGGATCAGGGTGTTCAAGATTGTACAAATTCATCAAATTATCCAAAGTACCCGTGTGTAGAGAAAGTGTAAATTGAGAAAATATACGTTTGTTGTCGCACCATGTTTTTATTCAAAGCAATTTAATCAATCTTTCCTTTTCTTTTCAGAAATTTATCTTTTTCGCCATTTACTTTCTAGCACTTTCCTTGCTTTCCTTGCGTTATATTTCCTTTATATTCTTTAACAAGTTATTTGAGTATGAGCCTTGTCGAAGTATTTATCATTCCTCAGACATCGCCCTAAAAACAACTAGCACATGTCCTAGGATCAATCAGATTGATTTTGTAAGTAACCAAAATATTTTCAATTTGGAAGATCAGCGGTTGTTTACCAATTTTCACGGTAAACATAGATGCACTAGTCAATCCAATTGACGACACCTCTCTAAGTTTAAGAATATGCGTCAATTCATCTGGTACGACCTCTTCAAAATGATGTATTTTGAGAAATAATCTAAAAAAATATGTTATTTTGGATTTTTTTTGAAAAATTGGATTATTTGAATAAAAATTTTATTAAAAAAAACATGAATTATAATTTAGTTTATATACATATAACAAATATTAAGCAAAAAGTCGTTGCTGTTAGGAGAAAACGATATGGGTGTTATCATTACTTAATGTTAGGTTAAGTTTTAGCTTGAAGGTTACTGAAAAGTCGTAGTTAAACAATTCATATCAGTCTGTCTTGGAAAGATGGGATAGAAAGGTGCTTTCACTAATCATTCATTGAAGGTATAATTGTATTTTTGCCCTTATTGTGACACTTAGGTATTCTACTCTTTAATCAAAAATTAAGTCCCCTTATTATTCTTTCTTTATAATTAAGATTTTGATGTTTTTAATTGTAAAGAAATTTACAATAAAGTGTATGGACGAAACTATTCACTCGAGCATAAACTGTATGAAATCACAGAAATCCCATGTTCTTGGTTGATCGAAAATTAATTAGTCACATGTTGGAAATTGAATTAATTTTAATTCTTGATTTTAATTTTTTACATTATGCTTGAAGCCAGTCAAAAACATCAATTAATTAGACACTAATAACTATACTCTTTGTAATCTGGATCGCATGTGGATCGAAGAAATTTTACCAGCAATTTTGAAAATTGTCAAACTTTTTTTTTCTTTGGTCAAGATTGTCAAACTTTTGTTAATAAAATTGTCTTTCATTGCACAATATGGTAAGAAAATTATACTAGTAATTCGGAATTCTTTAAAAGTGCTTTGTCTATTCTTTCGGGGATTGCAAATTTGCAACTGTAAGGAAAGATAAATCAATGCAATTAAAACGTCAAAAACTCATGCATGCATCAAAAGTCATCAAGGATGGATCATAATTTTTTTAAATGGACAATGAAAGTGTGCGGAAATGGTGGAGTGTTGAAAATGATTATACAATTGATTCATAAAAATAAATAAATGATACGTATTAAAAATCTCGATTGCATTTTCTCTTCTATAACACCTCATTTATCTCACTAATCAAATGACATAAGATGTCAAATTTAATAATAAGACATTTGCGATAACTCTTTATCACATATATTGTATTAATAAAATTTATCATAGAATTAAAAGATATTATCATATAAACCATCTTTAAAAATTTAACATCAATCGAAAATTATTTGATATATTAAAGAGAATTATCAAAATTAACGATTTTGTTAAAATTTTGTAAGACATTAATTTTTTATGCATCTCGTTGACATATAAATTGATTTTCGATTGATGTTAAATTTTATAGAGATGATTTATATGATAATAATTTTCAATCCAACCATAACTTTTGTTATACGGATATGTGATAAAGAATTATTACAGGTGTCATATTACTAAATTTGACACCTTAATATCATTTGGTATATATATATATATATATATATATATATATATATATATATATATATATATATATATATATATATATATATATATATATATATTAGTCTAATAATTAATTATCAAAGAAGTGATATTTTATTAGTTAAAAAAAAGCTAGTAAGTAGGATAACAATGGTTACTTAGTGGATTAAATAATAATAATAAATGAATAAATATGAAGTTAAAGTTATCTTCAATTTTGATGGTAAAGTTATTAACGTCCTTAACCACTTTTTTTATATCTAAGATACCTTTTAAAAAAATATACCTAAATGAATAATTAATTATAATGGAAGTGATATTTTATTATTTAAAAGCAAAAATAGTAAAAATATGTAAGATTTGGTTTTTTGCATTTATACCTTGAGTTTTGATGATAACAATATTGTATTTGTGTGAGAACAATTTTAGTACTTAATGGCTTGTTATTGTGTAGCTTTAACATGCAGTTCTGATTCTGAGTATATGATAGGCAACGTATTCAGTTTTTGAACAATGAGTTCAAATTCCACTTCTGCGTCAGTTATAAGAAGTTTTAAAAGATGTTTAATATTGCTGCTACAATGATCTTTCTGCTTCTGTGCTGATTCACTTCTGAGAAGCTTCTGAGGAGACGCTATGTTGTTGTTGCAACGTTCTCTCAGTTCGTGCTTCTGGACGTGACTCTGATCGTCAAACTTATGAAGAATGACAAGCTTTTGAAGTTGTATTACGTAGCTGAAGATTTTGAAGATCTCAAGTCAGACGATTGAGGTTATCAAGGTTCTGACTGTAGATTCTGAAGACTCTGAAGATTCTGAAGATACTTAAGATCTTAAGCCAGACTACTGGCGTTGTCAAGGTTCTAACCAAAGATTATGAAGTTTTTGAATTCAGTTCTATGTTTCTTCATTTCATGCGTCATCAACTTTCATCAGAAGCTAATGAGCTTGAAGATAAAATCAAATGGGTACGTGATCAAATAGTACATAGTATAAATCGAATATCCTTTCCACTACCTGATTTCGTAGGCAAGGCCAATATTATACATCACACTTGTCACTGTTTTTGTGAGCGAGTGACAGTACGCAGTATGACTCCTTTCATCATCCAACAGTGGACAGACGCTCTATGAGCTTTCCCCATTTTTCCCTCCAACGGTCTTCTTCTTATGCTATATAAGTTGGACTTTGAGACTTGAAGAAAGATGACGAAGATTCATACAAAAGCGCTGCTAAACTTTGATAAGTTATCATTCTTTTGTACACAGTTTTTCTTTAAGTGTTTGTAACTCATTTGTGTAAAATCTACTTGTATAGAAGAAACATATAACACATAAAATATTATTCAAAGTATTTGTTTGAGTCCTTAAGGAGACTAGGGTATAGTCGGATCCTTGAGAAGACAAAGAAGATTATTCTTTGTGAGTCCTTAAGGAGACTAGGGTATATCGGATCCTTGAGAAGATAAAGAATGTTATTCTTTGTGATTATTGTAATATGTTGATTATAGTGGATTAAGACCTTATGTATAAGGCAAACTCACCTTGGCGGGTGGACTCGAGTATCTTTGAGTTTCAAGTGAATTAGGATAAAAATACTTGTGTTTTTATTTCTTTGTTATTAACTTTTAAGTGGTGTTCTTGAGTTGGAAAAAGCTTTTGTTTTGTAAAACCCAATTCAAACCCCCATTTCTTGTGTTTTCACACCTTCAATTGGTATCAAAGCTCCGATTTTGATTAAGATCTTGTTCAGTACCGATACAGTTTGTGTGAGAAATAATGATCGTTGCTAACACTGCTAACGTTGTTAACAACAATGAAAGAGATCACTACAGTGCTAAACCACCAATCTTTGATGGTGATAAATTTGATTATTGGAAAGATAGAATAGAAAGTTTCTTTCTTGGTTACGATGTTGATCTCTGGGATCTTGTAGTCGATGGCTACGTTCACCCAGTTAATGCCAAAGAAATAATATAGTAATAAGTGCTATGACTGTACAACAAAAGAAAGATTTCAAAAATCATCATAAGGCCATAACTATATTGCTAAATGATATCTCTTATACTGAGTATGAGAAGATAACAAACAGAGATTTTGCCAAATCCTCATTCGACTCTCTGAGAATGACTCATGAGGAGAATACTCGAGTAAAGGAGACAAAGGCCTTGCCTTAATCCAGAAGTACGAGGCATTCAAAATGGAAGATGATAAAACAATTGAGACTATGTTCTCAAGGTTTCAGATGCTTGTTGCATGACTGAAAGTTCTGGACAAAGGATACTCTACAGTTGACCACGTCAAGAAGATTATCATAAGTCTTCCTAAAAATTGGAGACCTATGATAACTACTTTAAAACTGGCAAAGGATCTCAATAGTGTCAGTCTTAAATAACTTGTTAGTTCTTTAAGAATCCACGAGATTGAGCTCGAGGAAGATGAACCTCAGAAGCAAGGTAAATTTGTTGCCTTAAAGTTTAAGCCTGAGAAGACAAAAGTTTATCAAGCTGAGGAAGAATCAGAAGGATCCAATGAAGACTCAGAAGATGATGATGATGAGTTGTCTTTAATTTTAAAGAGAGTCAACAGACTCTAAAAGCACATGCACAATGGTCAAGGGAAGTTCAGAGGAGCCAGAATGACGGCTGGTCGTTTTGATTATTCATCTGGACAAAAGAAGCAAGGTTCTGGAAAATAAGTTATCTGCTTTGAGTGCAAGGAGTCAGGCCACTACAAAAATGATTGTCCTAAGTTGAAAAAGGACAGAAGACCTGAGAAGAATTTTTCTAAAGGCAAGAAGAGGTTGATGGCTACATGGGATGACTCGGAATCCGAAGAAGAAGATTTTGACGAAGAAAAAGACAACGTTGCATTGATGGTAACTACAGATGATCCTGAAGAACCAGGAGACAAGGTATTATCAGAATCAGAATCTGACTCCAACTCCAACTCTAAAGAGGTATTTTCTAACCTATCTCGTTCTGATCTTGAATCATGTCTCTCTAAAATGCTGGAAAAGTACCAGAGTCTTCAGAGTAAATACAAGGACCTTAAACAAGTCCAAGTAGTTGCTTCTGAAACTCGCAGTGAGCTTGAGAAATATATTTCCTCTCTAAATGAAAAAGTATTTTCGTTAGAAAGTAACAAATCTGCTTTTGAAAAGTAAAAATTCAAAACTAGAGGAGGAAATAGTCTCAGAAACTTCTGATACTAATTGTGTCATTAGATATGACAGAGCATTCCAGTACTTTCTAGCTAAAAGCATATATAGAGGCGAAATGGCTTCTTTGATCTATGGGTTTAGCAAAAATGGAAAGAAAGGTTTAGGTTGTACAAAAACTATAAAACCTGACGAAAGTCATAAGGTGAAACAAAAACCTCTCTATGTGCATTTCGTGTCTGCTGGCCTTGAGCTTGATATTTTTGCAAAGACACAGAAACATACAAAGGGTAAGAACTCAGTTTTGAAACCTAAGTATCATGCACAAATTCCCCATGATTATCCTTTTGCTCAAAGACCAAATGTTTTAATAAACTCTTGGAAAATTGACAAGAGAGGACCCAATAAGTGGGTACCTAAGGATAAAATAATTTTTGTGGCAGACATCCTTAGTTAATCAACTGAAACACCAATCATGGTACCTGTACGGTGGATGCTCGCAATATATGACGGGTAGAAGGTTTATGTTCCAATATTTGGAACTTAAGCATGTAGGCTTCATTGGTTTCAGAGGAAAACAGAAAGAAAAGATCATTGGATCTGGAACTATTGGTAACCATAAACTTCCTTCTATTACTAATGTTCTTTTAGTTGATGGTCTGATGCATAACCTTCTACCTATTAGTCAACTTAGTGACAATGGTTATGATATCATATTTAATCAAAAGTCTTGTAAGGTTGTTAGTCATAAAGATGGTACAATCCTTTTTAACGGGAAGAGAAAGAACAATATTTATAAAATCAAACTTTCTGATCTGGAGGATCAAAATGTAAAATTTCTAATTTTTGTTAATGGCGAGCAACGGGTATGACACAGACGTTTGGGCCATGTTAGCATGATAAGGATTTCTCAGCCAAATAAGCTTGGATTAGTCAGAGGCTTACCCAACCTGAAGTTCGCTTCATATGCTCTTTGTGAAGCATGTCAGAAAGGCAAGTTATCTAAAACATCTTTCAAAGTGAAAACTGTTGTTTCTATCTCTAGACTGCTAGAACTTCTGCATATTGATTTGTTTGGACCAGTGAAAATTGTCTTTATCAATGGAAAGAAGTATGGATTGGTCATTGTTGATAACTATAGTCGTTGGACATGGGTAAAGTTCTTGAAACACAAGGATGAGTCACATTTTATGTTCTCTACTTTCTGCTCAGAGGTGAAAACAAAAATGAACTGCAAAATAGTCAGAGTCAGAAGTGATCATGGTGGTGAATATAAAAATAAACATTTTGAAAATCTTTTTGATACAAATGGAATTTACCATGATTTCTCTTGTCCTAGAACTCCACAACAAAATGAGGTTGTAGAAAGGAAGAATAGGACTTTGCAAGAAATGGTCTGCACCACGATCCAAGAAACTGACTTTGCAAGAAATAATCTGGAGGTGCTTTAATTCTCACAACTATGATGGCAAAGAATTTCCACTTTCCGTGAATTTGGAAGTAGTCAAAAAATACTTTGCCTAAAAAAGAGAAAGACAAATCCCGCTAAATCGAAAACCCAAAAGGGACACTTAGGAAAAAAGGATATCCCGATGGACAAAAATAATAATAACATAACAATCCACGCAAAAATTTGGGATAAAAGAAAAAAATAGAACCCACTAAGTCGAAAACTTGAAAAGGCGACTTAGGCAAAAAAAGGGTATCCCGGTGAACTAAAAACTCGAAAGGGAGGTCCATGCAAAAGTTAGGGATTTTCCAAAAA
Source organism: Lathyrus oleraceus (assembly GCF_024323335.1). NCBI lineage: Eukaryota > Viridiplantae > Streptophyta > Magnoliopsida > Fabales > Fabaceae > Lathyrus > Lathyrus oleraceus. The sequence continues at coordinate 36,111,245 of NC_066584.1, read as the reverse complement.
AAGGAAAGAGATTGCGATCCGTGAATTGATCGCGACTTTATGAGTCTATTGGGGTATTAACTACAAGTGCACAGTCTAATCGCGTAGTTTTAAAAGATATCGATCCCACAGGGACTTAATGAATCGATATACCGTTTTTCTAAGGTTACTTCGTAAAGCTAAGGCGGATGATACTTTGATGATTAGGGGGAAAATTAAAACTAAAATTGGATCTAGATTAAATATCAAATAACACGGATATCGGTATGTAGTTCGTCGTAATTAAGGAATCAAGTCTTCGTTGGTTTCTTAGTTTTAAAATAAGTCTTTTCAGTAGACACTATTGATTAAAAGTCTTTTCTCAAACTCTCGCTCTGTTGAATCAGACTATGACTTTATATTAACGTACTCTCTCACTATTTAGTTAAATCTAAAATCACTTTTTGAAAGCAATGGAATCTATAAAAACTCTTTTAAAGAAACTACTAACCGTTTAAACACCCTTGTCTCAAACTCTCACTCTGTTGACTTAGATTATATGATTAAACTTAAATGCTTAACTCTCGTCCTCACATTTAACTTTTAAAAATAATTTTTGAAAATGATTAGAATTTAATTAACTTTAAAAATTGCTCTCGCCCTGATTTAAAGTTAATGTCCAATTTACACTGTCCAGTTAAAAGCTCAAACCGTCGTTCTATTGATTTTAACTTCTTTATGTCTTTTACTCTCGTACAAAAACTTTGGTGTTAACTCTGTAAATTGAGACCAGAAAAAGAGTGACTATATTTTGAAATAAATTTAAACCAACTCAGTTTTGATTCCTTTATTCCGCTTACTTTACATACCGATATCTAAATTTATTTAGCCGGACATGCTAAACAGGCCTAAATAATTATTATGCTTAAATACAATCATATCAGACAAACAGTATAGATAAACAGCAGTACGGAGCATATATAAATTAAAACAATAAATTAATGAACCTGTAAAATTAATATAAATCTTGGTTGTTCCCTAGCTTCGATGCTTGAACACTCCACCATAAATCGGTTGGATTTGTTCTTCACAATCTTCGATCAGACAGTAAAATAAAAACAAAGAAGTAAAATACTATGATCTAACGTAAGGTTAGATCCAGTAAAAGTTACACAATAGTTTCCGGTGTAGAAACTATTGTGAGAAAATTAATTGAATGCTTAGTAAATTAAGCTAGCTAAGAAAATAAAATAAAATGCTAAGGAAATAAAAATGTTGAGAAAATGGAATGCTGGAAAATGTATTGCTGTAAAAACTTGCATGGCGAAAAGGAGAGGAACCCTCAATTGGATCCCTTAAGGTCTATTTATATTCATCCATAAAGTAACCGTTTCTTCCAAAATCTCTTCAGTAAGTTTTCTAACGCGTCAACGAGTCAGAGGAAAAATAGGAGAGAACGTGCTTCTGTTACGCGTCAAAGCCAAAAAAATAGGAGTGGGGGGTGTGACATTCGTCACACCATGTGTTACGCTCGTAACACTAAGTAGAGGGGCGTGACGCTCGTCACACCATGTGTGGCGGTCGTCACAGCGTCACAGCGCTTTTCCTTGTAGTTGTGGGTTGGGCTTTAGTGGAATGCTTTTCCTAGAGAATCCTCTTTTTGCACCCCCTTTTCTTTCTTTTTCATATATGCTTCAAATAATGTTACCTGAAATAATAGAAGGAAAATACCAAGTAATATCGAATAATATAAAATAAATCGAATCAAATAATAATATAATTTAATTAAATCGAGTCCAAAAATGTGATATTATTTCATGTTATCAAACTCCCCCATACTTAAACTTTTGCTTGTCCTCAAGCAAGATACAATATAGAAGTTGTTTTAAAATATTAGCCAGATGAAATTTCTAAACACACATCAATTCGTAATAGGTTGAAAGTAAATCTCGTTTAGAAATAACCTGAGCTTAATCTTAACATCAACAACTACCGATACAACATCAGATAACCCCACCTTATGCAAACCAGTTCGAGTCACGCTATTATAGCTAGCCTAATTCTTTTACTCTTATTTCACCCATTTTCATTCTAGCGAAATCACATTAAGCCCTTTATCTTTTCGCGCACATAGTGAAGTAACCGGTTAACGATTATGATCCCCTTTTAGCTAGAAGTTCTGGTACATAAGTTGGATAACTTCGTTATTTAGTCCATTGCAAATTGCGGGGGATCGGATCGTAGTCCGCCCTACCAAGTTCAGCACCAGAAACCGCTGAATCAACTCACAATGGATCATTCATACAATGTTTTTGTAGGGTCCGTAACCTTTGGATTAAATGATCGGGTAAGGATCACCTAACTTAATTAGTGCATTTCCTGATTTTTAATATGTTGTTTTGGGAATCATTCACTTATATTCATCGGCTCTCCACGTAGTTTGCTATTAAGATGGTGCCGACTTCTCGTATAAACTACTCGGGGTTACTATAAAATTAAAAGTTCAAGGGATTGGTATAATAGGTACTTAGCCTGATCTAACATGTTGAGGTTTTTAGAGTGTTGGGGCGGTAATAATTTTGTCTTAATTTCCCTCAAGTTTTATAAAATAAGCAACCTTTATACTTATCGAGTGTGTTAGATTTTTGTTATGGCTCGAGAAAATTGAGGGGAATAGATAATAAAAATTTTCACACTAGGGACTCGACCTAAAATAAATATATTTTTTTTATATATATATGAAAGGGAAAAATTGAAAGGGAAATAAATATAACTGAAGCAAAGTCCCCCCCCCCCCCCCCCCCACACACACACACACTTAAATGAGACATTGTCCCCAATGTTTAAAGAAAAGCGAAAAGAAAGGAAAAAATAAATAAAATGCTCAATTATGCCTGCGTTCTCTTGTTCTCGGACCCGGTGAGCGTTGACGTACTTCCAAGTCATCAAACCTGTTGAGCAAGTCAGTGAACCGCTGGTCGGTTATTGCATTCCTCGCTTCTTGTTGTTGTTGCATCTGGCGCATCAGTTGCATCACTTCGTTATTCTGCGCCTGTATGGCATCAATAGCATCCATGATGTCATCGTTTGTTGCGGGCTTTCTTCTTCGACGACGTCGGGAGGATGGACCAGCCACATTATCGGAAGGATTAAGCGGGGCTGACTATTGTTGAGGACCTTAATCACCTTGCTCCATTTCCTCAAACTCGTCCGGGGGCGGGTTTGCTTGTGTAGGCTCGGTAGGTTCGGGAGCATTCAGATCGTAGATGAATCGATTGGGGTTTGTGACATCTGTGAGGGTAATGTTGGGCAAAACAACGCTTGGGACTTCTTAGTTATTCACCATAAGATAATACCTTCCGCATACCCTATTTTTGATTAAGCGGCTGGAGCGACAATAGCTTATATCCATAAATAGGGGTGTCAGAGATTGTAAATTCTGAAGTCGGTCCCCTAGATTTAAGCCGAGTGCGATGGTGGTTATTAATCCTCCAATCACATAAGGTTGACGGCCTCGAGCACATAGGGTACGAATATGGTGAAATAAGAAAGAGGCGGCGTTTACCTTTGTGTCGATTGAAAAGATGCAGTGGAGGAAGAATAATTCCTTCGCGTTGACTTTACTGTTGTTTGGTCTTCCAAAAATGGTGTTTTGCAGAATACGGATAAAATACCGGATAGTGGGGTTGTGTATGTGCGAAGCAAGTAGTGCATCCCAGTTATTGGTTTCCACACCAGATATTTTTCCAAAGACGTCGAAGGCGTTTATGTGCCACTGTGAGTTCGGAGGGATTCTTGGGTGGACTTGGTGTCCTACAGGAAAGTGTAGCATGGCACTCAACTGGTCCTGGGATAGTGAGTACTCGGTGTTGAACATGCGGAAATTTGCGGTACCGGTTAAGTATTCGTCCTCACCGGGTGGAGTGGTGTAAGAATAAGAACTTAAAAACTCTAAGGTGAGTGATGGGTAAGTAGGGTGATTTTGTGTGCAAAGAAAGGTTAAATCAGAAAGTTGAAGCATCCATTGCACACCTTGAAGTAATCCTAATTCTTGTAAGCAATTTAAATCAGGATACCTGGTAGATACGACACCGCGTTCTTGGAACCGAACGAACTGCTCCCGTTGATAGTTATCATCTTCAGATCGGAAAATAATATTTCCGAATTGTTGGTTCTCCGCCATATTGATAGGTAGGTTGAAAGAAGGAAAGGGGATGAAAATGTATTTGTGTAGAATGGTTTGTTGGAATGATGTGGTGTAGGAAGAAAGGTATTGTAGGTATTTATAGGAAAAGTTTTGGAATTGGGAAGAGGAGTGGGTGAGAGAAAAATAAATGTGGATGAATGTGAGTGGAATGGAGTAAAGGTGAGTTGAATGGAGAAATGAAAAGATAGGGAGCAACGGTCATGTCCCCAACGGTCACCAACGTTATGAAGCTGTCATGCTCGTGACAAGGTGTGCTACGGGCTTCATGGGTTGCGTGGCGACCGTGATGGCTTGTGTGATGCTCGTCACACCGGTGAGCTTGCAACGGTCACTGGCGCTCGTGGTTGCTTACGTGGGTGCTTCATAAATTGTTTTTATTTATTTATTTTATTTTATTTTATTTTTTGTTTATTATATTTGCTATTGTTATATTTTTGGATTGCCATGTATTCTATTCTACTACACACCATAGTGTATATATATATTTTTCTCTAATAGGCTATGTAAGTAGCATACAGTGAATATCATTACTGGTAATTGTAGATATTGCATAAATCAAAATAAAATAAAATTTAACCAATAATGCCAATAGCTTCAATAAAATAAACATAATGTAACATTTGAAGATAAAAGAAAACATGCGAAAAACAAATACTAAGATGAAAATAATGTCAAACGAAACTATAAATTGCCTAAAACTAAAACTAATTAACTACAATTCTTCTAGCCACTTGTAGGATCTCTAGCCGGAGGAGCAAAGGAATTGACACGGTGTAGCAACTCGTGAAATTGATTTGTCATCCTACTCATGTATTCCATGAATTCATGTCCCATATTAGTTAACTCTTCTCTAATGGCGTCTTGTTCTGACATCAAGGCTTGAATGGCGGTGTTATAATCAGTTCCGGGCATATGATGTCTAAGATCAGGTATTGCCGATTCTGCGGACGGGATAGGATGAGGCGGAGAGGCAGCATCATGGTAACCAGTTGGTGTCTGCGGATCAGACTCAGCATATGGAATTTGGTCGTCACAAATCTCATAATCTTGGATGGATTCAACAAATCTAACAGGAGAAGGTATTCCATTCAGGTTGTAGAGCCAATTATTTCGGTTATGGACACTAGTCATCGGACTAGGCATGGTGAATAGGTAAAGAACTTGGTTATTAATTATTAGTTCAAACTCTTCAGGTCCAAGGTTTCCTATAAACATAGTGTTGAAGAGGAAAGGTATATTCATAGGCTCAATGCCACAAAAAGGGTTCAAATCAAGCATGGGTTGGCGCAATCCAATAACATTAGCAATCATAGTTATCAATTCTCCTATTAGGATCGGTGCACGGTCATCTTGAATAAGGCGGTCAAAACTCGCCAACATATAAGTGGCACCATTCACTGGACGGTTCTGGGAAGCACAAAATATTATGAAGAGTTCATCACGTGATACTGTGGTAATGTTGGATCTTTTCCCAAAGAGAGTGTGTGCTAGGATCTTGTGGAAATAACGAAAAGTTGGGTTATGTATGTTTCCAGAAAGAAACTCATGTTCCTCAGGGTCGTCATTTCCCGTCAAACTTCCCCAAAAATGCTCAAGCTCTCTATATTCAAAAAGGTCTTCTTGGCTCATGGTGAATGTGTCAAAAGAAGTAGGGAACCCTAAAAGGTTAGTAAACTCTTGAATGTTAAACTGGTACTCCATATTGAACATCCTGAACTGAATGAAACCTCAGTTTATTCCTTTTCCATGGTTTGGTAAATAGATCAGGGAGCTAAGGAATTCTAGAGTTAGCCTCCGGTAAATAACAAATTATCTTCGAATAGGAGTGGTTTCCCACCCTATTTGACTCAGCAGATATAGGACACTCTCTCTTAGTCCAAGGACAGTCATTGCCCAATCATCAGCATAAAAACTTGGGTGCATCTCTCTCTCCGCTAGTTTTTCAAATTTTTGTCTCTGAGCTCTCCCTCGGAATTTGATACCCATACGATCAATATGTCCCATCAGGTTAGTGTTAACTAAAGAAAAGAAAAACAAGAATTTAGTCAGGATTTGGCCAGATGCCGAAAGAAGAAAAGAAGAAAAGTTTTATAAAATAAAATAAATGAAGAATGAATACTGAATAAAATCAAAAGAATAATCAAAGAAAAAATAGTAAAAATTTTGTGGGTTGTCTCCCACGAAGCGCTTTGTTTAATGTCGCAAGCTCGACATAAAACTATTAAATGTTAATCTATAAATTTAGGAGACAATACGTCTAAGTGCAGGACTTGCGAGTCTTCATTGTTTTCATCATAGTGATAATGTTTCAGACACTGCCCGTTTACGATAAATGCTTCAATAGATTTTCCTTTAATTTCTACAGCCCCACTAGGAAAGACATTAGTGACTTGGAAAGGGTCTGACCATCTAGAGCGTAGTTTTCCTGGGAATAACTTAAGTCTAGAGTTAAACAATAAGACTACATCGCCTTGTTTGAAAGTTTTCCTTGATATGCGTTTATCATGCCATTTTTTCGTTCTTTCCTTGTAGATTCTGGCATTTTCGTATGCGTCTTGTCGAAGTTCCTCTAATTCGTTTATATCAAGAATTCGCTTTTCACCGACGGGCTTATAGTTTAAATTTAAATTTTTAATAGCCCAATAGGCCTTATGTTCTAACTCCACTGGGAGGTGGCAAGATTTACCATAAATAAGCCTAAATGGGGTTGTTCCTATGGGAGTTTTGTAAGCGGTTCGATATGCCCATAAAGCTTCGGGTAATTTTGATAACCAGTCTTTCCTCGAGGTGGCGACTGTTTTTTCCAATATCTGTTTAATTTCTCTGTTAGACACTTCCACTTGTCCACTGGTTTAAGGATGGTAAGGTGTTGCTACTCGATGTTTTACACCATACTTAAACAATAATTTTTCGAATATCCTAGATATGAAATGCGATCCACCATCACTGACTACTATTCTTGGGACACCGAATCTTAGAAAGATTATATTCTTAAAGAGTCTAATTACTACTCGTGTATCGTTTGTTGGAGAAGCTATAACTTCAATCCATTTTGATACGTAGTCAACCGCTACGAGTATGTACTTGTTACCGAACGAAGGTGGAAAAGGTCCCATGAAATCTATTCCCCACACGTCGAAAATTTCCACTTCCAAAATGCCCTTTTGTGGCATCTCGTCACGTCTAGATATGTTTCCTGTGCGTTGACACCTATCACATTTCTTGACAGCGGCATACACATCCTTCCATATGTTTGGCCAATAAAGACCGACTTGTAGGATTTTAGAGCAGGTCTTGGATGTACTTGCGTGTCCACCGTAAGGAGCGGAATGACAATGTTGGATTATACTTTCTATCTCTTCTTCAGGTATATAGCGACGGAAAATACCATCGGGACCTCTTTTGAAAAGTAAAGGGTCGTCCCAGTAATAATGTTTTATGTCATGGAAGAATCGTTTCTTTTGTTGGTAGGATAAATTAAGTGGAACTACTCCGGCGGCTAAATAATTGACAAAATCAGCGTACCATGGTGTAACGCATATAGCCAAGGTGGTCTCTACCTGTTCATCAGCTCTATTTTCTTCCAAATTAGCTATAAGTTTATCGTACGAGAAATCATCATTGATCGATGTTCTTTCCGGTTCCAGGTTTTCAAGTCTAGAAAGGTGATCTGCTACTACGTTTTCAGTTCCTTTTTTATCTTTGATTTCCAAATCAAATTCTTGTAGCAACAAGATCCACCTTAGGAGTCTAGGTTTAGCGTCCTTTTTTGTTAAGAGGTACTTAATGGCAGCGTGATCAGTGTAAACGATTATTTTAGCTCTGACCAAGTAAGAACGAAATTTATCTAGTGCAAATACTACTGCTAAAAGTTCTTTCTCGGTCGTGGCGTAATTCATTTGCGCTTCATCTAGGGTTCTACTTGCATAATATATGACGTGAAGTTTTTTATCCTTTCGTTGTCCTAAAACAGCGCCTACGCCGTAGTCACTTGCGTCACACATTATTTCGAATGGTTCATTCCAATCCGGAGTCTGCATTATGGGCGCGGAGATCAATGTTTGTTTAAGTGTTTGAAATGCTTCTAAACATTTATTGTCGAAGGTGAATTCAACGTCTTTCATTAATAATCCGGTTAAAGGTTTAGTTATTTTAGAGAAATCTTTAATGAATCATCGGTAAAAACCGGCATGTCCTAAGAAGCTTCGTACTTCTCTCACAGTTTTCGGAGGTTGAAGGTTTTCGATTACTTCTATTTTGACTTTGTCTACTTCAATTCCTCTATTTGATATGATGTGTCCTAAAACAATTCCTTCTTGTACCATAAAGTGACATTTTTCCCAATTAAGTACTAAGTTTACTTTTACACATCGTTCTAGAACTCTTTCTAGGTTTTCAAGACATTCTTCAAAGCATTGTCCGCATACGGAAAAATCGTCCGTAAATACTTCCATGATATTTTCGAGAAAATCGGCGAATATTGCCATCATGCACCTTTGAAAGGTTGCGGGAGCATTGCACAAGCCAAACGACATTCGTCGATAAGCGAAGGTACCAAAAGGACATGTGAATGTTGTCTTTTCTTGGTCATCACAATGAATTGGTATTTGAAAGAAGCCTGAGTAACCGTCCAGATAGCAGAAATGAGAATGCTTGGCTAATTGTTCTAACATCTGGTCTATGAATGGTAAAGGAAAATGATCTTTTCGGGTTGCTTTGTTTAGCTTCCTATAGTCAATGCACATTCTCTATCCCGATTCGATTCGTTTGGTTATAGTTTCTCCTTTTTCATTTTCGATCACGGTTATACCCCCTTTCTTTGGTACTACGTGTACAAGACTAACCCATTTGCTATCAGATATATGATATATGATACCTGCCTCTAATAACTTCGTTACTTCCTTCTTTACTACCTCACTCAGGATCGGGTTTAGTCTCCTCTGATGTTCCCTAGAAGTTTTACAGTCTTCTTCTAGCATGATGCGGTGCATACAAATAGAAGGACTTATCCCTTTAAGATCGGTGATGTTGTATCCTAGTGCGGTTGGATATTTTCTTAAGATATGTAGGAGTTTTTCGGTTTCGAGTTTTCCTAGGTCTGCATTTACTATCATTGGTCGTTCAAGTTCTAAGTCTAGGAATTCATATCTCAGATTTTTGGGAAGTGTTTTCAGGTCGAGGGTTGGTTTCTTGAGGCATTGCGTAGGATCCGATGTTATTGCTAAACATTGGTTCAGTCTGTCTTCTACACGACAGTCAAACAAATCGTCATTTTCTAATTCTGTTTCTTTTATGCATTCATCGATGATATCCATGAAGTAACATGTGTCATCTATTGCAGGTGCTTTCAAAAATTTGGAAAGAATGAACTCAATTTTCTCTTCTCCTACTTCGAAAGTGAGTCGTCCTCGTTTTACGTCTATGATAGCACCAGCGATTGCTAAGAATGGTCTTCCCAATATAATGGGGGTAACTTCATCTTCTCTTATGTCCATAATTATAAAATCGGTGGGAATGTAGAATTGACCTATGCGCACGGGAACGTTTTCAAGAATTCCTACGGGATATCTAACGGAACGATCTGCTAATTGCACAGACATTTTAGTTGGTCTTAATTCTCCCATTTCAAGTCTCTTGCATATGGACAAGGGCATAACACTGATACCGGCTCCTAAATCGCATATAGCTTTGTCTATGACAAATTTTCCTATGTGACAGGGTATAGAGAAACTACCAGGGTCTTTAAGTTTAGGAGGCATATTTTGGATTATCGCGCTGCACTCAGCAGTGAGTGTAACGGTTTCGCTATCTTCAAGTTTCCTTTTATTAGAAAGAATTTCTTTTAAGAACTTAGCATATGAGGGCATCTGTGTAATAGCTTATGTAAAAGGAATGGTGACGTTTAATTGTTTCAGTAGGTCAACAAATTTTTTAAATTGGCCCGCGTCTTTGGTTTTAATTTGCCTTTGAGGATAAGGGATAGGTGGTTTGTAAGGTGGCGGAGGTACATAAGGATCTTTCTTTTCTACGGTTTCCTTATTACACTCTTCCTTTTCCTTAGGCTTACTTTCTTCCTCAGTTGACTTTTTAGAGTTTTGGTTTTCAATCCTTGGGTCAGACGGTCCTTCTACCTCTGTTCCACTTCTTAATATAATTGCATGAGCGTGGCTTTTCGGGTTAGGTTGGGGTTGTCCAGGAAATGTACCAGTTGGGGCAACAGTAGGCGCTTGTTGTTGAGCTACTTGCGAGATTTGTGTTTCCAGCATTTTGTTATGGGTAGCCAGGGCATCTACTTTACTTGCTAGTTGTTTAATCTGTTCGTTAGTGTGTACATTCTGGTTTAAGAACTCTTTATTCGTTTGCTGTTGAGAAGCTATGAAGTTCTCCATCATGATTTCCAAGTTGGATTTCCTAGGAACGTTATTGTTAGGTGTAGATGGGGTCGGCTTTTGATATCCAGGAGGTATAACTGGGGCTTGACTAGGAGCTTGACCTAGTGCGTATAAAGAATTATTACTCTTATATGAAAAATTAGGATGGTTCTTCTAGTTTGAGTTATAGGTATGCGAGTAGGGATTTCCTTGAGCATAGTTCACTTGCTCTGCTTGGATTCTTGTTAGGAGTTGACAATCTGTAGGAGTGTGACCTTGAATTCCACAGACTTCGCAATTTTGAGTTACGGCAACCACGGTGGTTGGAGGTGATACATTCAAACTTTCGATTTTCTGGGCAAGAGCATCCACTTTTGCATTAACATGATCAAGGCTACTTATCTCGTACATGTCCCCTTTTGTTTGAGGTTTTTCTACCATTGTTCGGTCGCTTCCCCACTGATAATGGTTTTGGGCCATGCTCTCGATAAGTTGATAAGCGTCAGCGTAAGGTTTATCCATAAGCGCACCACCGGCGGCGGCGTCTATTGTTAACCTTGTGTTGTACAAGAGACCATTATAGAAGGTATGAATTACTAACCAGTCCTCTAAACCATGGTGTGGACAAAGTCTCATCATGTCTTTGTATCTTTCCCATGCTTCGAAAAGAGACTCGTTATCTTTCTGTTTAAATCCATTTATCTGGGCTCTTAACATAGCTGTTTTGCTTGGAGGAAAATATCGGGCAAGAAAGACTTTCTTCAACTCATTCCATGTGGTGACTGAGTTGGAAGGAAGAGACTGAAGCCATCTTCTAGCTTTACCTCTTAACGAGAAAGGAAAGAGACGAAGTCGAATTGCCTCTGAAGTGACACCATTAGCTTTAACAGTATCAGCGTATTGGACGAATACGGATAAATGAAGGTTTGGATCCTCGGTAGGATTTCCAGAAAATTGATTCTGTTGCACTGCCTGCAACAGCGAAGGTTTAAGTTCGAAGTTGTTTGCTTCGATTGCGGGTGGAGCAGTACTCGAATGCGGCTCATCTTGCGATGGAGCGGCGTAATCTCGAAGAGCACGAGCTGGTTCTGCCATCTCGGGTATCGGCGAAGGAAGGAGATTTTTGAGATCAGGAATTTCGATTGGAGGAAGATTGTTTGCAGCACGATACTCCCGAATTTGTCGTAAGACTCGGAGATATCGTTCAACGTCGTTGATTCGTAAGTAGTACGGTTCGCCTTGTGAGCGAGTGTGTGGCATACAAATCAATGAAAGACAAGGAAAAATAAAAATGCCTTAGTCTCTACAATGTAACAGAAGAGTTACGATATTGACTAAATAAAAGTCCCCGGCAACGGCGCCAAAAACTTGATCGCGACTTTATGAGTCTATTGGGGTATTAACTACAAGTGCACAGTCTAATCGCGTAGTTTTAAAAGATATCGATCCCACAGGGACTTAATGAATCGATATACCGTTTTTCTAAGGTTACTTCGTAAAGCTAAGGCGGATGATACTTTGATGATTAGGGGGAAAAGTAAAACTAAAATTGGATCTAGATTAAATATCAAATAACACGGATATCGGTATGTAGTTCGTCGTAATTAAGGAATCAAGTCTTCGTTGGTTTCTTAGTTTTAAAATAAGTCTTTTCAGTAGACACTATTGATTAAAAGTCTTTTCTCAAACTCTCGCTCTGTTGAATCAGACTATGACTTTATATTAACGTACTCTCTCACTATTTAGTTAAATCTAAAATCACTTTTTGAAAGCAATGGAATCTATAAAAACTCTTTTAAAGAAAATACTAACCGTTTAAACACCCTTGTCTCAAACTCTCGCTCTGTTGACTTAGATTATATGATTAAACTTAAATGCTTAACTCTCGTCCTCACATTTAACTTTTAAAAATAATTTTTGAAAATGATTAGAATTTAATTAACTTTAAAAATTGCTCTCGCCCTGATTTAAAGTTAATGTCCAATTTACACTGTCCAGTTAAAAGCTCAAACCGTCGTTCTATTGATTTTAACTTCTTTATGTCTTTTACTCTCGTACAAAAACTTTGGTGTTAATTCTGTAAATTGAGACCAGAAAAAGAGTGACTATATTTTGAAATAAATTTAAACCAACTCAGTTTTGATTCCTTTATTCCGCTTACTTTACATACCGATATCTAAATTTATTTAGCCGGACATGCTAAACAGGCCTAAACAATTATTATGCTTAAATACAGCCATATCAGACAAACAGTATAGATAAACAGCAGTACAGAGCATATATAAATTAAAACAATAAATTAATGAACCTGTAAAATTAATAGAAATCTTGGTTGTTCCCTAGCTTCGATGCTTGAACACTCCACAACAAACCGGTTGGATTTGTTCTTCACAATCTTCGATCAGACAGTAAAATAAAAACAAAAAAGTAAAATACTATGATCTAACGTAAGGTTAGATCCAGTAAAAGTTACACAATAGTTTCTGGTGTAGAAACTATTGTGAGAAAATTAATTGAATGCTTAGTAAATTAAGCTAGCTAAGAAAATAAAATAAAATGCTAAGGAAATAAAAATGCTGAGAAAATGGAATGCTGGAAAATGTATTGCTGTAAAAACTTGCATGGCGAAAAGGAGAGGAACCCTCAATTGGATCCCTTAAGGTCTATTTATATTCATCCATAAAGTAACCGTTTCTTCCAAAATCTCTTCAGTAGGTTTTCTAACGCGTCAACGAGTCAGAGGAAAAATAGGAGAGAACGTGCTTCTGTTACGCGTCAAATCCAAAAAAATAGGAGTGGGGGGTGTGACGTCCGTCACACCATGTGTTACGCTCGTAACACTAAGTAGAGGGGCGTGACGCTCGTCACGCCATGTGTGGCGGTCGTCATAGCGTCACAGCGCTTTTCCTTGTAGTTGTGGGTTGGGCTTTAGTGGAATGCTTTTCCTAGAGAATCCTCTTTTTGCACCCCCTTTTCTTTCTTTTTCATATATGCTTCAAATAATGTTACCTGAAATAAATAGAAGGAAAATACCAAGTAATATCGAATAATATAAAATAAATCGAATCAAATAATAATATAATTTAATTAAATCGAGTCCAAAAATGTGATATTATTTCATGTTATCAAACTCCCCCATACTTAAACTTTTGCTTGTCCTCAAGCAAGATACAATATAGAAGTTGTTTTAAAATATTAGCCAAATGAAATTTCTAAACACACATAAATTCGTAATAGGTTGAAAGTAAATCTCGTTTAGAAATAACCTGAGCTTAATCTTAACATCAACAACTACCGTAGTCTTTCAAGGAAATACAACTCAAAGACTAACTATCAATGACTTCTTGAGGATTCTGACTAAACTTAATCTCTTAAGGAAATTAATCAAAGGTTAAGATAAACAAGGTTTTTGTTTACAAGATGCTTCTAAACAAGAAAATACACAAGTTTAAACCAAATACAAACAATTAAGAAAGTTTTCTAACGTGTACGAATGTTATAATTTTCTTAGAATGAAAACACTTTTGTTTTTCTTTTCACGTAAGAGTGTTTTTGCAGTATATATATATATATATATATATATATATATATATATATATTCTTGTTGTTCTTCTTCCAATCTTCCAAGACCTCTTTATATAGGAAATATTAGATCTGTTAGAGGATGAAGTTGGAATTATCCTCAATGTAATAGTTGTATTAAGGTCACTTCATTTTGAAACATTAGAGTGACGTTTGCAGCAGAGAGTTGGTAAGGATGATGGGATGTGAGAAACTTCATAGGTACAAAGTGCAACACTTTACATAGAAAGTAGATTTTTCTTTTGTACTCCTATCACTTCAATCAATCGCTGGCTTTTATATTTAAACTACTTGTCAGAGGCTTCATATACAAGTTGGTGAAGCTTAATTAGATTTCAGAACCTATTTTCAGAACTTTGGTGAGAATGAGACTTCAGATTCTATGCAGTTCAGAGTTCAAAGACTTCATATGCTTGTATAGTTATAGTATTTATCAGAGTCTGTCTGGATAGTCCTTTGCAAAAACATTGACTTGACAAATTAGATGCTTGACTTCCTTGTAAACACACTTTTAATTTATCCTTTAGTTTAGAGTATGGATGTTAATAGAGTTAGAATCAGTTTCCTATTATTTGCACACTTAGAAAAATAGTTAGAGTATAATTTTTTTCTCTACACTTTGTTATCATCAAAACTCAAGGATAGTTGTAGAACCAAACTTGTCCCAACAATCTCCACCTTTTTTATGATGACAAATCCATGTATTTTGATGAACAATTTTTACTTGGATAATCACATCTATAAAACACCAGAGATAAGTTTGTAAGCTCCCCATGAGTTTTATACTTATCGAAAAATTTATCAGTTTCTTTAGAGTGAGGTTTGTAAGCTCCCCTTGAGATGAGACTAGAAAAAGTTTAAAGTTCATAAAAAGACTAGAATGAGGTTTCTTTTTTACAAGATATATTAAAGTTGTACTCATTTTATTTGTCATCAATAAAAAAGATTATTATAAACGCTTAAGCTTAAAAATGAAGTAACTGCAATTAGAGTAAAAAAGAAATAAGAGAAAGAAAAAAAAACGTCATTAATAATTTAAAAAATACAGAAGAAAGAAAGAAAAATAAATCAAAATAAAACAGAAGAAAAACAAAATAGAAAGGAAAGGAGAATCTAGGGGACAAAGGGTCCAACACCAGAGATGCCTTCAACTACTTCGAGCTTCGGACTCAAGTGAGTCTCCAGAGCCTCAATTAGCCCAACTTCATGCACTTTATTCACTATTCCAAAAGGAATGAGAAAATATACAAGCTCTGCATATACAAAATTTGCAATATCTTTCTTCATACATGGCCACCAAAACAACTTCTTCAAATCTTGATACATCTTTATAGCATCTGGATGAATAATCAAACCACTTCGATGTCCTTCTTCAAGAATATTCTTCTTAAGTTCTGGAACATATGGAATATACACTCTATCTCTGAACCTCTTTGTTACCTTGGTTAATCAACAACAATCGGTCAATCAAACCCAAGTCGATCTTCTGACCTTCTCTGATCTCGTTCAGAATACCACTCGTCAGCTTCAACACACTCAACTTCACACTGTTAGGAGTCTCCTCACACACTAAACTCATATCTTTGAATTTCTCAATCATCTCTAACTCTCAAACAATAAGCGTCGACATGTGTAAGGACCTCCTGCTCAATGCATCAACCACTACATTAGCCTTACCAGGATGGTAACTCAAATCAAAATCGTAATCTTTCAGAAGTTCAAGCCACTTTCTCTGCCTCATGTTCAATTCCTTTTGATCGAATAGGTACTTTAACCTTTTGTGATCACTAAACACTTCAAATCTGGAACAAAAAAGATAATGTCTCCAAATTTTCCAAAGGAAAACCACAGTTGCTAACTCCAAATCATGTGTAGGATAATTCCTCTCATTAACTTTTAACTGTCGAGAAGCATATGTCACAACCTGACCATTCTACATTAGTACACCACCTAAACCCATCTTTGATGCACCATAATACACTACAAAGGACTCACTTAGATTCGGAAAAATCAACATTGGAGCAGTCGTTAACTTCTTATTGAGTTCGACAAAACTTTTTTCACATGCAACATCTCACACATAAGTTTAACCCTTTCAAGTCAACTGAGTCAAAGGCAGTGCTAACTTCGAGAAACCTTCTATCAACCTGCGATAATAACCAGCTAGGCCAAGGAAACTTTGAATCTCAGTAGCAAACTTCAAAGTCTCCCACTACAATATAACATCAACCTTAGAAGGATCTACAAAAATTCCACCACTTGAAATCACATGGCCAAGGAAACTCACTTCCTCTAACCAAAACTCACACTTGGATAACTTGGCATAAAGCTTCTTCTCTCTCAATGCCTATAACACAATCTTCAAATATTCAACTTGTTCCTCATCAGACTTCAAATATATCAAAATGTCATCGATGAAGACCACTACAAACTCATAGAAATATGGATGAAATATTTGATTCATGTACTTCATGAACACGCTTGGCGCATTAGGTACTCTAAACGAGATTACAGTATACTCATAGTGACCATATCTCATCCCGAATGTTGTCTTCGGGATATCACCTGGTTTAATACGAATCTGATGTTAACCAGACCTCAAGTCTATTGTTGAAAACACATGCACCAACCAACTAATCCATCAGATCATCAATTCTTGGAAGTGGATACTTATTCTTGATAGTCACTTTATTCAATTTCCTATAGTCAACACATAACCTCATACTTCTATCCTTCTTCTTAACTAGCAACACAAGTGCACCCCACAAAGAAACACTTGATCGAACAAACTTATTCTCAAGCAATTCTTTCAATTGTTTCTTCAATTCACCCAACTATGAAGCAAATATTCTATAAGGAGCCATTGAAATTGGACTCGTACCTTGTACTAAGTCGATGGCAAACTCTACTTCACGCTCTGAAGGCAAATCACTAATGTCATCTGGAAACACATATGGGAACTCACACACTGGGTAGATTACCACTCGCAACTTCAGTGTCAACTTACAAAGATGCAAACATTATAAACATATGAGCTTCGTTTTCTAAGAGTTCTTCTACTTGCTTAGCAGACAGAAACATCATCTCTCCATTATCAACAAACTCCGGGAACCTCACAGTCTTATTGTAACAGTTGATATGAACGTAGTTGAACTCCAACCCGTTTATTCTAAGAATAACATCAATTTGGTGCAAGGGTAGACACACAAAATCTATTACAAAGCTCTTACCATAAATGCTCAAAGGATAACTCAAACGGACTAACGCAGTAGTTACAGAACCATTTGCAAAGGTATCTATAACCATACTTCCATTCATAGAAGACAAATTCAAACCCACTCTTGTAGCACACTCAAGCAAAATAAATGAATGAGTAACAACAGTATTAATAATAACAATCAACTTCACATTGTTGATAAAACAAGTCCCTCAAATCAAGTTATCCTTCTTGGGAACTTCTGAACCACTCAAAGCAAATACTCTACCACTAGTCTGGGCAGCAGTAACAATAGTCTTCTTCGGCTTCTAACATTGCGTACTGATATGACCTTGTTCACCATAGTTGAAACAAGTTGGGTTGTCATTCTTGTACTCAGAAACTCGGTGACTTATCTTTCCACATCTGTAACATCTCAGAACTTTGTTCACACAATCATTAGCATGGTGGCCCTGCTCACCACACTTGAAGCACTTCATAGTAGTGGGAGCACCTCCCTCACTTGCCTTATTCCCATATGAAACCCTCTATTTACCCTTGTCAGCCAAAGTCACATACAGCTTCCCACAACCCTGCTCTCTTCCTTTCTTATCACTAAAACTCTTGTAATGAGCAGTCCTAGCCATGCAGTCTTCATCAAAGATCCTACACTTGTTCACCAGAGTATGAAACCTACGAATCTCTTGATAACCAATGTCATGTTTGATCTCAGGACGCAACCCGCTCTCAAACTTAATACATTTGGATTCTTTAGCAACTGCCTTATTATAGTGAGGATATAACTTTACCAACTCTTTGAATTTTGCAGCATACTCAACTGTCAAATTCCCTTGTTTCAGCTCCAAAAATTCTATCTCTTTCTTGCAACACACATCTGCAGGAAACTCAATAAACTCGCTTATATTCTCCTCAATTATTAAGGACGATGAAGAAACTCAATAAACACGTTTATATTCTCCTCGATTATTTCTCAAAACTGAGGTATAATGTGTTTATTTTTAAATAAAAAATACAGTAAAATATGTTTTATCCCAAGTGCCATATACATATTGATGTCTTTAAAAAAACAAGGGGAATGAGCTTTTTTTATATATTTAAAAATCACATTGTTTACACAGAATATTAAAATACATTTGTTTAAACAAATCCCGATTTTGACAATGGATTTTTGGAGAACAACAAATCTTTTCAAGTTCAATGGATTGCATGCATCCAATTTCTGATAAGTTATCTATTTCAATTATGAGAAACTTTTTTTTTTGCACTTGCAATCCATCCCAAAGATCTGTTCAAAGATTTCATTATCTTGAGCAAATGTTTTCATAGCAAATCCTTTCACAAGAAATACAACAAGATATATAGTGGTGGAGTAGAAAGTTTCTTGTGGATTGATGCGTTGGCAATATCTTGAGCGCTGTTAAAATAAGGACTTTTTCTTCGATTTTATAAAAAAACTGAGGTAATATATAACTTGCAAAAAATGGTAATGATAAAAAATATAAAGTAACACGTCTTGTTTCCTTTTCAATTTTTTTATCATTCACCATATTTTTATACTATAATTGCTTGCAATTTACAACATGTTTAGAAATAAATTTCTCAATATTGTCAAATGAGGAAAACAATAAATTATGGAGTGCTTTATTTGATTGACAACATACGAAGGTTATTCCAAAAATACAACAACAACATCAACACTATTATGTTGGGATGAATTACAATAGCATAAAAATGTTTTGTTCAAGATAGAAGAATATTGCAGATTTTTTCTGTCTTACAATTCATCCTAAAATATGATGCGTACAAGTTTGGAGGGACTACATATAAGTTAGGTTTATGATAAAATATGATTAACGAATGCTTTTATAATAAAATTATGAGTATATAATCTCTCGGTTATTAAAGATAACTGAAAGAATAAATCACTAATTTAAAAATAAAAAACAAAATAAAAAGAAAGACAACACTTTTAAAAAAATAAAAATAAAAATTGTTGTTGTGATTCGAAGGATGTCCTAAAATATTTTTCTCCTCAGTTATATTTAAAAATTGAGAGAATGTGACATTTATTTTTATGTGATATTTATTAAAAAATTAAAATAAAATATGACGCACATTAACATTATATCTGAATTTTTTGTTTGGTGAGATAGAAACTTTATCATGTATTATTTATAACAGGGTTCATACTACATGCCACTTATTTTCAACCCTGTATATCAAATTCAAGTCATCATGATAGCCCAGTCGATAGTAAGCTGGAAGGATCCTATCAAACCTTTGGACATGCCGTTATGACATGGGAGCGGGACATACGAAAGGCTTGAAACTTTCCGCAGTCGCACCAACCTCTATCTAGTTCCCCTCGATATGCCTTCATTGTGATTCATTGACTCATCAATATTGTACCAACCTTTAGTACAGTCAAACATTGTGACCACGTGTGTGTTAGCTTTGGAAGCTTCGTCTTTAATGAATTTCATTAAAGCATCATTGAACAACTGCCCAAATTGTAACACTGAACTCCATTTGAAACGTCTGATCTCAAACAACGCCCCTAACCTAAAATATGTTACTTGCACTAAAGTGGTTATCAGTAGGTTTTTGATGCCCTTGAAGACAAAGTTCATTAATTCCATAAGATTTGTTGTCATGTGGCCCCATCGTTGACCATTGTCGTATGCCCTAGTCCACTTCTTCAATGAAATATTGTCGATCTACCTTACTGCATATGCATTTGAAAATATGATGTCTTCGCGGTGATGTTTGAATGAAGGTTCTGTTAATGCATACCCTGCGTTGACAACCTTCTTCTGTAACGTTTTGTCTTTGATCTCCTGCCTGAAATTTTGAGCGATATGTCTAATGCAGTAGACATGCATCGAAGGAGGATCCTACCAACCATTATCAATGTTTTTATAGGCACTCACAATTGATGGGTGTCTGTCTGAGATCAAACATAATTAGGCTGAGGAGCAACGTGCAATCGGAGATTTTTTAGGAAAAAACTCCATCCCCTAACAGTCTCCCCTTCAACTAGTGCAAAGGCGATTGGAAAAAAATTGCTATTGTCATCTTGTGTCACTGCAATCAGTAGCGTTCCTTTATATGCCATTACCACTATCACAAGTCCCATATGGGGTATACATCGACAACATTTCCAAATTGACAATAGTCTTTGGATCATAATGCTTAAGTGCCACCAAGTATTTTGGAAGCTCTTTGTGTGACTCCTCCCAATTGCCAAATACTTTTTCAACTGCCTTAGTCCTAGCTATCCATGTCTTCTTGTATGATGGAGTATAGTTGTATTATGTAATAATATGCAAGATTATTGTACTCACCTTTAACGACTGATTGTTGCTAATGGCAAACAAAATTTCATTGCATATTAATTGAGAGTTGAGTTTGCGATGGTCCTGCATTTGGTTCGTGATTAAGCAAGTGTGAACTGGACCCAATAAAGAGTCGATGGCCAATAGGATTATTCCGATTGGAGAGACTTCGTAAAAGAGACGTGTTGTCATTGGAGGAATCGACGTTAACACATCTTAAATGAACCAATCATACAAGGTGCTAGACCAACTCAACATTATATGGCATGACTTAGGTCAGTTATAACGCCACATTTTGTGTTTGAGCCAAGATATTGATTCACACCAATGAACTTCGTCATCATACGCCAAAGAACAATGTCAACCCACCCAAACATAACGACCAACCTCACACCATCACCATACCATATACACCTAACCACCAAACACCCAACCTCACAACCAATTCAAGTCACACACCCAAACTCAAAACCAGAAATCAAACCCTTACCACCAACAACCATACGCAGCCACCACATATGCCTATAGCTTGAATGATTCTTACGATTCAACCTCATCCCATCATAGCCACCCACTTATGAACATCCAAACATCTCATCGCCACAACACCCAACCATTGTTTGACTTTCTTACACCACAGGAATCATTGCTTCAGTTCCAAAATGATTCAATGTTCTAATTCGGGCAACCACACTGTCCACAAACCACCCAACTACGACAACATGGACATCGAACTCAATTACAGCATCACCGTTGACGGCAACACCCAAGTTATTGGGGATAAATGATGACAAATTTGTCAAATACCGCTGGATTTTCCACCAGACTTTCACACCAGCCACCATTGCATCATGTCAGCACTAAAAGACCCCAAACATCTCAGAAAAATCGTGGGAGACCTCGAAAGCAGGCTAACGCACCGGGATGTGGACCATGAGGCATTTCAATCGGGCGAGTGATTGATTTTTTTTGTCAATTGTTATGTATTTTAACTTTATATCATAATATTAATAATTATTTTTTATTTATCTATTTATTTTATTTATTTCAATTTTATATAAATATAACATATAAAATTAAAAAATATATATTCAAAGCATGCGCCATATGCAATGACACGTACACTTCATATCATAAAGTATGCGTCAATTGTATTGACTTCATCTGCATGCATGCGCAAATACTATTGACGTCTAAGATCAATATCAACATACATGCGTCAGTCCAATTGGACTGACGCATGCTTTATAGGGATGTATAAAAAGTGATATTATTGATAAATAACTTAAAATAATAATTATTTTAAAAATTTAATTAAAAAACTTAGTTATTTAAAAAAGAAAATCCCCAATCTCAAATCTTAAACTAGCCCTAAATTCTATAAATGAAAGGAAGAAATCGTCACTTTAATATCATCTTAATTCACTCATTTTAAAGGTTCGGAGGTTTATGGATCTATAAGTGAAATAAAATATTTATTGTTGACATTTTGATTGATTGGACTTTATACTCAAAAAGTTCTGAATTATTTATCACCTCTCTTTTATTTGCCTAAGGAAAAAGGAAATATTTTTTCTACTACATATTTTTACTCTCTCTTTCTCTTATTTCTACTACATATTTTTTCACAAGCTTCAAGTTCTGAATTATTTATGTATTACTTCAATTGAAAATTTCTTTTATCAATTTATTATATAATTGAAAGACTTTTTTTTTTTACAAAAAGCTTGAACTTAGACCTTTTAAGTAGCATATAATGATGTTCCTCAATATTCTTTGTTTTAGTATGTATCAACATGCTATGAATAAATGCATTGCACCTGTAATTAATATTTCCTTAATTATGTTTTTTTCAATTATATTAATTTATTATTATTAAAAAATCTTATTTTCTTTTTGCAGGTATTGACATGGAGTTAGGATTTACATATAGAATTTGAGTATTTTTTAATTATGTTTTTTATTTTTTGTATTTTATTAATTTTTTATATCCTTTAATAAAACTCATTTTTGTTTTTTTCATGTGCCATATGTTATGGATGGAGAAATTGAATATAAAATTAAGAAAATCTTTAAATCTGTTGTATACTTTTGATATTTTATCAATATATTAATTCTTTTTTAACAATTTGAGTCTAACTTCTTATTTACATTTTTAGTTTATTTATTATTTTTCTTTGTTTGTGAATATGAAATCGATATTTATGGTGTCCTTAATTTCATGATATCGATATTTGATAATTTATTATAATGTTATTGATAATTAATTTTATGATTTCTCTTTCTTTTTGTGTGTTATAAGTTTCACTAAAAAAATATATCATTTAACTCATTAATTTCCATTAACTTCCATTATTCATAATTATAAAATAATAATTATTATTAGTTTAATTTTTATCAAAAATTAATAGTTTCTTTATATTATACTACAATTATTAATGGATTTTTTTATATTATACTACAAAATTTAATAGTTTAAGTTTTAGATAATCTATTTATACAATGATTATCAATAATAAATTAATAAAATAATTATTCAATATCACATATCTGTTAGTCGTACGGACGTGACAATAATTATGAGAAAAATTATGTATAACAATATTTTTAAAAATAAAAAATATTTATAGTTTTTTTAATCAAACAATATAGTTATTATATTTTCAATATTATATTCATAAAGAATGCACCTTGATTATTTTATTTTATTTTATTTATTCATTTTTTTAACAATTATTTTTGTCGGTGAAAAAACAATTTGTTAATTTCTAGATCTATTAAATTATAGATATATTTTGTCAAAATATCAAATAATTATAAAAATCAATGAAATGTCTTTTTTGGATCTATTCACTTCTACGATAATTTTTAAAATTGCTAATTCATTTCTACAAAAGTGTTTTCTCTATAATTTTATATAAAAAATATTGATTTAATTGTAATTTTGGTTTCAATATTTTAATTTTTTAAAATTTTTGATCATTCTATTTTAAAATATGGAATTTTGATCTTCTATTTTGATCTTTTTGATTTTTGGTGAAATTTTTACTCAACTAACCCACTTTTTAAAAAAAATCTCAAAATAATTCACTTTTTAGATTAATTTCCAAACTACCACACTTTTAAGAGGTGATGTCAGATGAATTGGTGTTTGCCCTCTAAATTAAAGAGGCGATAGAGGTACTGTATGATTCATTTTCCACATCTCTTTTCATTATATTGCAAACATGGTCCGTCTTCGTCGCCGCTATGGAAAAGTGATTTATTCGAGAGACAAGCCTCCAATGGAGATGTTCTTCTGAAACATCTATCGTTTTGAGCAACTACAGAGCGAGTTGGTTCGTTGGTTAGACGGAAACATACATGAAGGCGAAAAAATTAAAAGTATTGAGAGAATCGATGCCTACATGGATGAGTGCGAGTAAAAAATGATAAGGATGTTAGAGAAGTGATGTTTGGACCAAATGATATCAGTTTGATTGTTTGATTGTTGTAATCCTTTAAAAATGTTGTTTTTAAATGTTGTGGTTGTCGCGTAAAAAGTCAAATGTTGACAAAAAGAATGGTCAATTTTGTAGCCTTTGTACATGTATGGATTTTGGATGTGATTGTATGAAATGATATTTGATATTTGAATGCATTGACTGTTTGAAATGAATTGTAAGGATATGAAAGATATTGAAATGAATGAAAATGATAACATGGATGAACTTGATGAATACCTAATCATGGATCAATGGACATGACCCTAACTTGGATGAGCAATGCCAAACATGAAACAAAAACTCTAGCAATGCCCAAGATGTACAATGAACTAGGTCATAATCAAAGATTCATTGACCAAACAACAATGACAATGCAAATGGCATGAATGATATTGGCTAGGTGAAATAGGTTAGGCATGGACTAGGCATGAGGGTATGGTCAGAGGATATGATTAGATGCATTGTTAGGGATGGATTTAATCAAGTGGAAGTTGTGATGCAATGGAAATGGGCTTGAACCAATGAACATAGACAATCAAAAGATGAACATGTAAGGCCATGAAGTGAATGCTAAACAGACCAAAGAAACCTCCATAATAGACTATGAACAAGTGAGCCTTGAATGGATCTTGACCAGACAAGTTAAGCATACACAATGGATGATGCAACAACCATATGCTTACTAAACACCATAACAATCATTTCAACCTTTCCTCAATGCATCATTCACACCAATGTCTCCCTTCAATCGTCCTGGTCTCCCCCGATACCGGAAGTCAATTGGTCCGATGTAAATACATATAAGTGCCAGACAAATTGGCGTCTCCTTTAAAATCAAACACATAGAAGCCAATTGGATTGACAATACCATGTGCATAAGTCAATCAAATTGGCGCCATCTCTTTAATTTAAAGAGCAGACGTCACCTCTTAAAAGTGGAGTAGTTTGGATATTAATCTGAAAAGTGAATTATTTTAGTTTTTTTTTGAAAAAATGGGTTACTTGAGTAAAAAATTCGTTTTTGGTCCCCATGTTTTAAAATTCATAATTTTGATTTTTCTATTTTTATTTTTTTGACTTTTTAATCTCTTAAAAATTAATTCTAAATCAAAAAGGGAATTAAAATTAAAAAAAAATTAAAAAAAAATTAAAAATAGGAGAATAAAAAATTAAAAAAACTAAAACTAAAAATATCAAAATTTCAAATTTTAAAATAAGAGACCAAAATAAAAAAAAATGAAAATAAAAGACTGAAATTTTAGATTTTAAAATAGAGGATTAAAACTAAAAAACTAAAATAAAAATAGAAAGATTAAAATTATAATTAATTATGAATTTTTAGATCTCAAAATGAAAAAAAAAACGGAATAGAGATTTTGAGAAGAACTATTTGAAGTAAAAGTCAAAAATATCCTCTAACTTTTGAGATATCGTAGAATGGATTGGGGCAGTAAAATGAATTTGATAGTACAAATCATGCCTCCTGCATTACTCAAACAATCTAGTCCACGTGTCACTTTTTTACTGGCCAGAGATGCTCCCAATTCTTTTCCTTATTATTAATATTTATTACACCTATTTTTTAGTATGTTTAATTGCTATTAGGATTATAGCTTGCAGGTTGCAGCTATTTTTTTTAGTATTAAACAGCTTTTTCTTTAATTCCTTTTTCCATTTCATTATTTGTCTTATTATCTTCTCAAAGATCACACTATTTTCACTCTTTCTCTTTAATTTTTCTTCCCACACACAACACAAGCAAACCCACTAAGCTTCAAAACCGTTTATCTTCCACTCTTCAAAACCCTTTCAGAACCCTCTCATTTTCTTCCATACTTCTAACCGCAGAAGCGCTTTTCATAATCACTTCCACGCTGCTAAAATCACTGAAAACTTCCATTTCCGATTTCATTTTATTTCCTTGTTCTACACGGAACATCAAGAGCTTACCAAAATCGTAGTGTTCTTCTTCTGATTAATCACTGTTACATGCATTATATAAGCTTAAATCAATGTACATTTCACACTTCGTTCTCGTTTTTCACCTTCGATTGCTTACTTTTTTATGAACGCTGAAGCGTGTTAACTAAGTTTCTATTTATAGGTATCTGATTTTGAAATCAAAATCGCTTTTAATTTCTGTTTTCGTATTTGTATATATTTTTTTTGCTTTTTTTGTTTGTTTATTTGCTTTGTTTGAACTTTGAAATAGAAATAGTATTGAAGTTGTGTTGTTGTTGTTGTTTCTGTTTTTTCAGAGCGGAGGCATGGAAAGGGCATTGGTTGTTGCCAACCCTAAAAAGAGGAAACTCATGATTAGTGATGAAGATGACGATGATATTGGAATACGAAGAAGAGAGTTCAGGTTCAAAGTTTTGTTGCCGAATGGAACCAGTGTGGAATTGACAGTGTGGAGTGTAGAAACTGAGATGCATTTTGAGGATTTTGTTGGATTAGTTCGAGAAAAGTATTTGGAACTTCGGAAAAAATGTGAATGGATGAAGAAGAAAAGGGATATAAATTGGAAGGGAAGTGGTTTGTATCTTGAGGATGCTGGTGATAATAAGATAAGAAATGTTATCGAATTTAAAAATTTCATGCCTCGGAAGTGCCATATTTTGCGCCTTAATGTAAGTATATCACACTATTATGCCTCCTTCTGTTTGTCTTATTGTGTGTTGGTGTTTCTTTTCTCTGGTTTTGAGTTTGGTATTATTATTCCTTTGCTTTGTTGCTGAAACTTTGGTATTTGTTTTCATTGTCTGTGTTTCTTTTCAATCAGGATGGGAGTAGCGATGTGGCTCAGACCTTTGAGGTTGGAATCTCTCTTGTTTCTCTGCCCCTGTCAGCTATATTGTTAAACAATAGGATACCGTTGTAGTATTTCTTATTATTTTGCCATCTGTCTGAAATGCAGAATATGTGGGACTTAACACCGGATACAGATTTGCTACTGGAGCTTCCTGATGAGTATAATTTCGAAGCTGCTATTGCTGACTTGATTGTGAGCTCATTAACAAAACAGACTATAAACTCAATTTTTTTTTATGATGGTTTTGCACATATCAACACTAACACTGTTATTCATATATTATCAGGATAATGCTTTGCAAGCTGTGTGGTTCAACGGGAAAAATAATCGGAAGCTAGTCAGGTATAGTTGCATATGATATGAATGTGATAAAATGATATTTCTTTTATGTCTGAACTACCGGAGGAGTGTCCGATACTAAATATGAATACTTCTATTAATCTTACTTTACATTTTAGTTTGCCATATTATAAAACTCTAGCCCTTTCAATTAGACTCAACCTGTTTGTTTTTCTTGTCCTTTATTTGACAAAAGAGTTTAGGATAAAAAGAATCAGCTATTTGACATCAGTCTTATGTCAGTAGAAAGAGTTAGGAGTTTAGGGATAGTGAAGTAATTTTCTTTCTAAAATCATGTACACATTTTTGTAATCATTGTTATATAGCGTTGTCAAAGTAGCCCTGTAGAAATTGATTTTATCTGCTCTAAAGCACTGGTTATAACAAAATCTTCAAGAAGTCCATAGCTTTTTGGGAACACAATGGCTGTTTTGCATAAAAGTAATGGTTCGGTGGTAAGTTAGTTTTTATAGTAGTTTATATAGCTTATTCAACACATGGTTAGTTTTTATTTGCATTGCGTAGTAGTTTATATAACACTATGGTTAGTTTTTATTTGCATTTCTTAGTAGTTTATTCAACATATCTTTTTTAAACATAAGAATTTATAGACTATAAAGCATAAAAATAAGCTTAAAATATAGCATCGCGTGTGTCCCATTTCTATGGAAGTTAAGTTGTTGAGTTTCTAATGATTAATAGGTGCCACCATTTTTGACATAAACTATCTTCCACTATTTCTGATCGTAATAAATGTATTGGAATACATAGTTGATTTTTATAATCTCTAGTGTTTGCTTGTTGGTTTCTTAGACTGGTGCAATCAATTATCACTTGTTCATGTGACTTTTTATGTTTTGCAGAGTAAATGTTACTGACGATAAGATTTCAATTTTTGACAATGGTTCTGGAATGGATGACTCCGATGAGAATTCACTAGTAAAATGGTAGCTATCTGTTTTTAGATTATTTCATGAACTTTTCGAAGTTGCAAAGTACATTATGATATTCTGTTATTTGAGTTAAAATACACTTACTTTCAGAAGCCTTTTGAACTTTTTGTTATTTAAAACTTAGGTAAGTGCAGATTTGTTGATCAACTGATTTCAGCTTTTTCTCTGACTCAATTTCATTGCATGCGATTCCTTAGTTGCTATCACAGTATGTCACTTTCTTGCTTAATGATCTCTGACATATCAATTTGAACTCTTTTTCTATGTCGATAGCCAAAGAGATTCAAAGTTAGGCGTCATGATCAAAATTTCAGTAAAAAGTTTTGTTTTTTCAACTTAATCAAGTTTAATATCTAATAAAATGGATATAAAGGAGAGACTGAAATTGATTGTACTGCTCATAGATAGTAATAGGCGATATAGTTTTCAGCTGGAAGAGTCTAACTATCTTTTTCAGATTTTGTTGGTTATCTGTGTTAAATATAACAATCAGATATACCTTCATTTTATTAAAAGCAAAGTCTGAAGAAGTTGTAGTACTGTGTTTGGTTTGAAAAAACATTTTTAACAAGAACCCCATCTTATGTTCATTTTGTTTTTATATTCTTGTTGTGTTCTCCATTTCACCTTTGTTGTTTTATAAATATCTGCTAGTCCAAACATGCAAACTTTCTCAAAACCAAAAACAAGTCCTAAAATTTCAATTATGCTAAAACATTAGTGTTTTTCTAAATTATACCTAGTTTCAAATATTGCTAGCTTTTGTTATGAATAAATGAGTATTTGTCTTTAACACAATAGACTTTTAAATTTTAAAATATTAAATCACACTTTCAGTGACTTTCAATCTATTTGTACCATTGCCTTTTAAGATTTATCTGTTTGCGTATTCCACCGTTTCTCTTGATTATGGACTTCTTATCTCTTGCACAGGGGAAAGATGGGTGCTTCGGTTCACAGATTATCAAAACCAATGGCTATTGGGGGAAAGCCCCCATACTTAAGGGTAATCTTCATTTTTGTCCTCTTTCACCCTTTAATCTTTGTTGTAACATGCTCTAATAGGACAACATTTGGACGAAAAATTATCTTTATGCTAGGATCACATACCTTCATTGAACACTATTTCTTATTTTCTGCTGACAATGTTCAGATAGGACAAACATTTTAAGCTAGAAGAGCATACCTGCATAAATAATATATGGGTGACCAGAAGCATTTCCTTTATCTACACTTCTGGTCAAATATGTTGTCTGTGATGCTTATGCACAAAGAAACATCCAATTGTTAATCATCGGGATTGAGATTGATTACTCTTTTGCACATTTCAAATTATTGTTTGCTTTGTTGTATTGATTGTGCTGTGCAGCCTTACTTTGGGATGTTTGGATATGGAGGACCTGTAGCATCCATGCACTTGGGGAGGTATGATTGTTTCTAAGATAAATATCTTTCTGTCTTTCTTCTGTTCAAGTACATCTCAAAATCATCTCTTTATCATTCCCTCTCTTATTCTTTCTATTCTCACATTACAGGCGTACTCGTGTTTCGTCCAAAACAAAACACGTAAAGAAAGTCTACATGTTACTTCTTCAGAGAGAAGCTTTGTTAAGTAGATCTAACTCTGAAGTTACATGGAAGGTATTCATGTTTCCCTAACAATGCAATGAATTTAATGCATACTTTTTCGTCGTATTTTAATGTTCTCAACTGATAGTATCGTTTTCTTTTTCATTTAGACCAATGGTGGCATAAGAGAAATCTTAAAGGATGAAATTAGTAATTCTGATGGCAGTTTTACAAAGGTATGCATCTCTCGTCTTTGGGTGTTCTTGTTTGTTTTCAGCAGCATTGCGGAATGGGAGATGAAGGAATTTAGGGAAGGAAAGCAATGGGAGCGAAAATAAATATCCTAAATGTTATGGTTGGAGTGGAGGGGAGGGAAAGGGAAAAGAAAATCAAGTTTATTTATTATTATACTCTTCCGCAGAAAGCTGAAGAAAGGAAACATGAAATTCATGAAGTAGTTTTGGTAATAATGAATGGGATGACATATGTAAGGATGAAATTGAACATAAGATTTGGTACTTTTGCAGGTTGATATTTACGAGCCAAAAGTAAAAGGTGTTGATATTAACAAACTCCAGTGCCGCCTCAAGGACATATATTTCCCCTACATTCAGGTTAAAACATGCCTATGAATTGAATCAATTTAAAAGATGAGATTACTCCATATATTCATTTTCCTTTTAATATTGTCAATATAAAAATTAACATTTATCATTATTATGATTTACATTGGCAGTGTATACCCATTAAATTCATATCTTATCTACTGCTGTTTATTGTTGTCGTATTGCTGCTTATTGTAATTAATAGTTTGTTAGCCTTTTTATGTTTTTCTTCCCTTTGATCATTTTCTTTTTCCCAACTATATTTGAGTTTGTTTCTTGTGCTCAAAACTATTAGGCTGAAATTGTCTGGAAGAATGATATTTCATACAAATCTATATTTGGATGTATGTTTGCGTTTTCACAAATGGCATGGACCAGAATAGTTGAGAATATTCTGGAAAAAAGAAATGGAACAAAATTAAATTCATCCTTACAAAAAATTAATGTGGTGACTGAGTGGAGCTTCATTATCCTTGTTTTAAGAAATATAGATTTATACAATTAATATAATATTTTACATCTAAATAACCTCTTTAATTGTTTTATAGTTTTATCAAACTAAACCTTAACTGCCAAAAGATTTTAAGAATAACCATAACATAGATATCTCACAAACATTTCCCTGTAAATGATGAAGCCCCACTTAAGAGATTCCATAATAAGTCATAACTTATGAGGAGGGAACTATCACAGCAATCCACCATAATGTTCTAAATCTTAGTACATTCAGTTTTTATGCAACAGAAAGTTGGTCACAAACCTCTGAAACATTATTGTTCCTTGGCTAAATATTTTTGTCATTGCCTTGAAAATATGCCTTTTAATTTGTTTCATTCATACAGAATGATGACTTGTCTGCCAGAGGGAAGACTATCACACCAATTGAGTTTCAGGTTCTTGCTCCAGCATTACCTTCACTTAGCTTATTGATACTATTATGGATTAATCTGGTAGCATATTTGTGTCAAGTACTCAATGAATGCTAGAACTAGGAACTACACTCAACTCTTCAAAGATAATTGTATAATGTAATTCTGTTATACATGTTTAGTTAGTTTAATCATTGCCGGTTGGCATTAGTGTTACAGCTCAGGTATTGCGGAAACTTCTTCTAGGCAAGTATCGTTGGTTTGTACACTTTGGTTTGATTTTTTTTGCTTAGTAGATTATATTGGGAAACAAATAAACAAGACATGTACTTGAAATCTGAATCTTGATGGCGGATTCTCTTGTTCTTTTGGTGGCTGGCCACAGACTCCTTGCTTTGCACTGCTGTAAATTTTATAGTTGTCACTTTCAATATTTTGAAGAAAAATGTAATTTGTGTTCCATGAAAGGGTTACTTGATGTCACATAACTGCATATACAAGATTGTAACAAGTTTGGTTCTTTTGTAGGTCAATGGTGTTGATCTGACAGAGATTCAGGGTGGGGAGGTCGCAACTACCAATTTGCATTCTTGTAATGGTCCTGAATTTGTTCTGCAGCTTCGCCTGTCAATTAAAGATGACCACGATGGTATGTTCATGAATTATAATTCTATCTAGCAATGTTTAGTTTGAGATAAGCTAAATGATTTTTTTAATCAGTATGTCTAACATTATACTGCTTAACCATTTCACCTGATTAACTGTAAAGAAATGTGGGTGTTGAGTTCTAATTGAATAACCATATTTTAGGCACAAGAGGATTCCATGAAGCAAATGCACGCCTTAGATTTGTATATTTCCCTTTCACAAAGGTAACAAAAATAAATAGCCTGTAGTATTGGATTTCGTCTATCTTGGATCTCATAATCAAAACAAATCAAATGAATCCTTACATTATTGCAGGGAAAGGAGAGTATTGAGAGGGTTTTGGAAAAATTAACGGCCGATGGTTATATTATAAGAGAAAACTTCCAAGATTTTAGCCGGGTCTCCATTAGGCGGCTTGGTCGTCTCCTTCCAGATGCTCGTTGGGTAAATTTTATACCTTTTTTCTGAATTTGTTGATAATTTATTGAAAACTTGTTGGTAAGTTTTAAACCTTTTTTCTGAACTTGTTGGGTAACATTATTTTTTAAATGGTTAATGAATAATATAAATATATTTTTGATAGAAAACTCATAAGCATGTTCTTTAATGTAGTTTTATTTTTATCAACATAAAAATCAGTCATGAATTCTAAAATTTCCAGCCATATTTCTTTCAATTAACCTATTAGTTTGTTTTAAAGTCGATTGACTTTTTAGTTATTTATGCCTAATTGGTGGAAAATCATCTTTTAGAGGTTGCTAATCAGTTACAGTTCTTTTTGGCCAGACTTTCCTTCCTTTTATGGACTTTAGGAACAAAAGAGTAAGTAGCAGTAGAGGAAGCATATTGAAGAGATGTTCTCTGAGGGTTAAATGCTTTGTTGGTATGTAGTAACCATATGTTACCTTACATTCTCATATTTTTTATGATTCTCTTGTTGGTCATCTAAGTCCGACTTTCTAATTTGCAGAAACTGATGCTGGTTTTAAGCCAACCCAGTCAAAGGTTAGGCTTGCAATAGTTAAAAATATTTGTAAATAAATTGTGCGCCCTTCGCTACTGTGACCGTGATAATTTACATGCTTAAAAAATCATATTGGCTACAATTACATATTATGTGGTGCACATATAAAGATGCATCATGTATGTTCCATTAATCCTTCCAAGAAAATACAAGTGCCCGTGCTTTTTCATATTTGTGTATACATGTATAACTGGATATAAATCTAATGAGTCTGCTATTTGTCTAGTATGATGGACTAATATACAAAATGATATTGTTGTCTTTTAATTTTTTCTTAATTTAAGGATAATCAAAAGAATAATGCCTTTTCAGACAGATTTAGCTCACCACAATCATTTCACCGTTGCCTTGAAGAACCTGGGAAGTAAAATTTCTGACAAAGAGACCGGTATTTTCTGCTTCTAAATTCTCATCACACTGTTTCAAGTTAAATTCTCATGACCGGTTTTTTCTGCTTATTAAATACTCAAAAGTACTAAACTTATCTGTTATTTACAATCAGCAGCTGTTTCTGTTGAAATTAGCATGGATACAAAAATGTTAACTCCTGCGCAGCTCGAAAAGGAGTACCAGGAGTGGATGATAAAAATGCACAATCAATATGATGAAGAAGCTGATGCCACCGCAGAGGATAACCCGGTTATAATTGTCAGTCCACCAAACAAGAAAGCACTTGGCATTTCTAAAGAGGGTATGACTTACTAAAATTTGATGGCAATTGCTTCTATTTGTGATTGTTGCTTGTGGCAGTTCAAATCACAGTGTTTTGCAGAAAATGCTCATGTATACTAACAAAGGAATAAATGAACTTTGCTAATCCTCTGATAAGCGAATTTATGAAATGGATATTTGAACTGTTGCTCTAGACTAGTCTCATGTAGTAAATATGTATATATTTGCTGCTATTGGACTAAATTGAATATTCCATTTTGTGATTCTATTTTTCTTGCTAATATGAAGTCGTTAGAGTTCACCGGATTCTGAAAAGAAAGGAAAAATCATGGAGTAATGGACAGAGAATTAAAGTGTTAAAAGGAGCATGTCCTGGGATTTCCAACAATGTTTATGCAACCATAGAGTACTTTTTGCTTGAAGGATTTGAAGGAGACCCGGGTGGTAAGATTCCTAAATGTAGCACATAAAGTAAAGCATTAACCTTTCCTATTTGTTTTAATAATATAGAATGAAATAGAATGTAGTAATGGCTGTTCCATCTCATATCTCCCAAATTCAAGGTTAATGAAAAGTTGAGCATTGAACGAAATGTATTAAAACAATCTAAATTATAGAATATATTATGTTTATCTTATTGCTTTTAAATTTAACTGTAAAGTCAACGTGTGCTTGTTTAAATATAGAAAAAGGGAATAACTTTGTTAAAATGTGATATGTATAAGCTTTTCTGACCAGTGAGATAAGCTTATTCTGTCAAGTGACCACTTTCAATGTTTTTTTTGTTAATAGGAGAAGCTCGGATTATATGCAGGTTCGTTGTACATACTTTTGCAAAATTGTGCCATTCAAAAATCATATAAACCCTCTAAAATTGTTTCTATTCATTGTCATTTGCTTGCATATAAAGGCCAATAGATATCCCTGATGAGAAGGGGTGTTCTCTCTACAGTAATGAGGAAGACCAGGAAGACCCCACATTGAATGTTGGTAATTCATTGTCTTTACCTATAACCGTTATCGACACAGAAAAGGTTAGGTGGATAAATTTTGTTGTATATTTGTTTTATACGGTCGAAAACTTTAACATTTCTAACTTCTAAGCAATACGTAACAGCTTGTAGCTGTTGGAAGTACTGAATGGGAGAATCAACTTAATAAGATACAACAGAAATCTCCTGCTTGTTTTGACACGCCGATCCCAAACCGTTATAAACGACAGCAAGTTGGGGTGGTAAGTATTTTATTAGTTCCATTTTATATCTGTCTCGTCAATTAATTATACTTTCAATGATGAGGTGAGATACAGATTTGGTTGCAATACCTCTGCGATTAAAGAAAGTGAAAAAATAGAATTAGAAAGTAATATGCCAAGAAAACTTTCATTTATATCTATATTTAAGAGGAATGAAACTCTCATTTTAACAGTCATTTTCTTATTAGTTGAAATTTATATTAGTCTCACCATTTTACATGAAACATGTTTTTAAAGTTTGGGATCCACATCTATTTCATCCAATAAAAAAATGAATATTGAGCAGAGCGTTTCTTGTACTCTTATATTCAAACAATAAAATAACTTACATTTAAATATTTAACAAATAGCTTGAGAATTTCATCCACGTATACTCAACCCAAGGAAAAAAATTATGAGAAATTGAAGAACTAAATTTTGAAGGACATTTTCAAAATCTTCATACACATAGTCAATTTAATTTCATTCTACTTGCAATAGCCATCTTTTCTCTATAACTTTGTATTCATGTTATATTGTAAGTTGTAGTTTGCCTTTGTAAATTATTTTTTGGGCGTCATGCAATGTAACATGGTGCCTTGGTGATTTTGTCTGTAAGGTGGACTCAATCAGTAAAAGTTGTGACAAAAGGGTGACAGGGAAACCTTCTCATTGTGCCGAGAAGTACGAACTTCTAACTGATGACCAAAGTCCAGAGCTAGATGTAAGGTATGATTGCTAAAGTACGAACTTCTCATTGTCCACGACTTTCCTTCACAGTTTTTTTCCTTTTGTTTATTTCTCGGACATATCTTTTTTAACTGTTGGAATTTTGTGTTTAATTATAACTTGTATTTCTACTTCTGATTAAGAATGTTGACTTTTGTATGCCATTGGTCAATAAATTATTTGTTATGCAGGGCTGGTTCTAAATTTCCAACCTTAGCCATTGCATGCTATGACATCTATGGCAATCGAGCACCATTTCAAACAACTCCAGATGTGGCTATCCAACTTCAGGCAGCTGAGAACTTGTACTTCGAAGTACATGGAATGAAGATTGGACTCTCAACTAATAAAATGACTTTAAAAATCATGGTATGCATGTTGTGTACTTTTGGGTCTTGTTGATTGAAATAAATTAACTATTGCATTGTTTTGGAATAATTGATACAGGATGCAATGGTTACAAGTAATGAATTGGACAAGATAAGGCCCGGCTATAGAACTACTTTGATTATTACTTCAAAAAAAATTCCATTGTCACTAACCTTTCCGTGTCGAGGTGCTTTTGATTGATATTTGTCTTTTTGTTCATAAGGAATTAAATTAGTTTTCAGCGTTGTTTATTCTTATGCTTGTTATTTGTTTTGTACTCAGTTTTTCCTAGTTATCCCAAACATGTTACACTGAAGCCTGAGATAAGAGACGACCAACTACTTCCAGGTTACATTTTCAAGGAGTTAATGTTGGAGGTATCTCAAAGTTGCATATGTTGGTTGATGTACATTTTGTCTTTGTATGATTCATTTGTTTGAGGTTCATTCTTTTATGGGTGCTATGACCTAAAAGCAACATTATATGGGAGGGCTGTGTTTGGTAATTAAGTTAAATAATAAAAATGTCCGAAAAAGTTTAAAATGATAGATCAATGCTACAGCTTCTGAGTTCTGCAAATGTTTCAATATACAAAGTGATTAGACAATGGAAAGTCAAATGTTTCAAGGTTTATATGCTGGGTTGGATCTGTGAAAACTTTGCAAATTCCAATCAAATGAGTAGATGGTGATTTGATGAAAAACTAAACTAAACTATGAATGATATATGGATTAAATGGTGTTATTGAACACTCGCTTTTATCACGATAATGGTGTTGATCTATATATATAAGAATGGTCTATGTTAAGGAACATTTGTCCTTTTAAATCGATCAATGATTAAATGGTATAAATTTTTTGTGGGTTTATTTTTTTCCTTTTTGGAGTTCTAGTATTCAGGGGTTAACGATTACACAAATGTTCACTTGAATGGCCAATTAAATTTTTTTTGGATGATCTTAATGAAATTGTTCATATATTTATTTAACTTGTTGAATGGCCAATAACAAACTAATACCAAGTAAAATTACTAATACACTCACAACCACATATGTGTGTTTCTAACATTATATCAGATTAAGTTTCTAGGTGACATATTTGTTTGTATTTCTTTCATCCAGATGTTTGATACATATAGAAACCATGTGCCTGAAGGCACGGAGGTTGATATTGTTGTGGCTGAATTTGAAATGCTAAATCATTGCAGTACTTCATACAAGGTAATGCTTTTTATTACAAACTCTATTCTAGTATACTGTGATGAATGTTTTGCATGGATGCTTGTACTAGGATAGACATATAGGTAGGTAAATGTATGTATATCCTCATATCAATATAGGCATGAGCTTTTATTTCCCTGTTTTTTTCCCTCATATGCTAAATGAAAACTCTGATCTACAGGTGGATGATGAAGGAAAAATTAATCTTAGCGGTCTGCTAAAGTTAACTGCAGGTTACGGAGAAATTGGTATGTTGTTAAATTAAATATGATGTTACATATATGTAACCATTAGTTTATACTTTTAAACTTCAAACTGTTCTATGTTGATGTAGCTTGCAACTTTTTTGAGGTTGTGGGCACAGTGCCATTACTAGTTAATTATTTAAATTTACTTTATGGTTGCAAATTAAAACGTTCTTATATCTTCTTTCCATATTATCTAATTTGTTTGGTTCATGGTGCAGCATCCATATCTGTTGTTTTTCAAAATAAAAGTATTTTCAAGCAAGAGTTTTCAATTGCGAGAAGAAGCTTGAGAATTGCATCAGA
This sequence comes from Lathyrus oleraceus, assembly GCF_024323335.1. Classification (NCBI taxonomy): domain Eukaryota; kingdom Viridiplantae; phylum Streptophyta; class Magnoliopsida; order Fabales; family Fabaceae; genus Lathyrus; species Lathyrus oleraceus. Next base: position 36,073,497 of record NC_066584.1, on the reverse strand, counting down.
GGTTATTTTTTTCTGATACGCATTTCTACAATTTGTTTAATAAAAATATTTCAATTGCGGGAAGAAGAGTTGAAAAGAATGAGTAATAGTAAGGCGGTTGGGACAAACAACATACCTATTGAAGTGTGGACAATTCTTAGAGATTAAGGCAGTGAGTGGCTAACCAATCTCTTAAACTAAATTATGAGGTCAAATAAATGTTTGATGAATGGAGAAAACACTTTAGTTCCAATCCATAAGAATAAAGGAGATATGCAAAATTGTGCAAATTATAGGAAGATTAAACTTATGAATCATACCATAAAGTTATGGGAAATAGTGATTGAACGGAGACTAAGAATAAAGACTCAAGTTATTGAGAATCAATTTAGTTTTAGCTTGAAAGGTCAACCATAGAAACGATCTATCTACTACGACGTGTGATGGAGCTATATCGAATGAACCACAATACTTGTACTTAATTTTCATTGACTTAGAGAAGGCTTATGATATAGTGTCTTGAGAGATTTTATGGAAAACCCTAGAGAAGAAATGAGTTAGGATTGCATATATTCAAGCTATTCAAAATATGTATGAAAGGGTATCGACTAGTGTGCAGGCATAGGGTGGAGAGACGGACAATTTCTCTATTACAATAGGATTGCACCGATGTTCAACCTTAAGCCCCTACCTTTTTACTTTAATTATGGATGTACTCGTTAACACATCTAAGTGTTAGCACCGAGATATGTGCTTTTTGCAGATGATATAGTACTACTTGGAAAGTTGAAGGAGAATTTAAATGAGAGGTTGGAAACTTTGAAACTAGACTTAGAAACACATGTCTTTTGCCTAAGAAAAAGTAAGACAATATATGGAATGTAAGTTAACAAAAGGAGAAGCGTTTCTAACCGAGAGGTGAAAGTTTAAGACCATATCATCTCACAAATCACGCGGTTTAAATATTTTTGGTTTGTAATACACAATTATGGAGAAATAAAAGGGGATGTGAATCATCGAATTCAAGTTAGGTGGTTGAAATGGAGGAGGGCCACGTGGATTTTATTATGCGACACAAAAGCAGCAATCAAACTGAAAGGAAAATTTTATTGGAATGTGATAAGACCTACGTTGTTGTACATGACGGACGGTTAAAAATCAACACGAGAATAAAGTAAAAGACTTGAGTTAAATGTGTGGTAAGACTAGACAGGATAAAATTAGAAATGATAACATTAAAGACATGGTTGGGATAACACCTATACGAGAAAAATGGTGGGAAATAGACTTTGGTGGTTTTGACATGTAAAGAGAAGATTTGTAGGTTCTCTTATAAAAAGAGTTATGGAGAGGAATCAAACAACTAGAGGTAGAGGAAGACATATAAAAATTATAAGAGAAATTATTAAAAAAGATCTCGAGATTAACGGATTGGAAAGATGCATGGTCTTGGATAGAACACTATGACATAGTTTGATCCAATTAACCGACCACTCTTAATGGAATAAGGCTTGTTTCTGTTGATGATTGAACTACAGTGTATTTGCTTAAATTTTAACTGATGTATTGTGTGCAATTTCAGGTGCCTGATTTTTGTGCTGTTGGTGGTCAGCTAGAAAACATTGAATTTGAAATCGTCAATATTGATGGAGAAGTAGATACGAAGATTCATCACGACGATCAAGATTGCCAGTTTCATATGCTTACAATTAGGTCTGACTTTTTCAATGCAGAGGAATCTATACGGTACACTTTCAAGCATGGACGCTGTACCATCCCATCCATAAGTGTTCCAGAAATTGAGGGGACTTTTAGTTTTGAAGCTTCTCACTCACAATATACCATGCTACGTCAGGATGTAGAGGTTATATATTTTTTTTTAATTTTAATATATATTTTGGCCTAGTTATGAATTATAATTGGAGGGATTTGTCTGCAGGTTCAAGTTATCAAAATGTTCAATGTGAAAGAGGCTACACAACTCCCGGAGAAGAATATTTTAACCCCGCCGGAACTAACACCACTTAATCGTGAAAACAATTTAATATCTATCCTAAATGATGGCAAGGTATCAAACGTGAAATATGTTATGTTTTGTTTGATTTTTGTTCTCAAATATAAATGGTTTAGATGCGAATAAGGCACTTTTTGTTTTATCATGCTTCAAAATTCATGATAACAGCAAAACTTATTAGGTGAGTGCATGAGATTAAAATTATTGTTTTTCTAAAATGCTTTCTCATTTAAGAGATTGTCAACAATGAAACTGTGCTAGGTGATTACAGAAACTTATCCGTCTATGGTTTATTATTTTTGCCTCAACTTGACTTTGTCTTGATGTACTTCTAATGCAGCAACTTAAAAAGATTTTACGACTTGGTGAGAAAATTAGAACAGTAGAAGAACGTCTTGAAAATTGTTTGAAGCAAAAGGATGGGATTGAGAAAGATATGTTGATGCTGAAAAGTATGTATGGTATTGTCCATTGAAAGAAATCTTTGCATTTGATGTCCTTTTGTCTTATGAGATGTTATTTTATCTGTTGACATAGTTGTGCATTTATGAATGCTAGTTTTAGTCTGTTACCACATTAAATTATACTTAAAAGTTTACTCTAATAAATGACATGTTTTGTTTTTTGGGTGCACAGTGGAGGTAATGATGTTTGAACTTACGACCTCATGCATACTACTCAAGCCATTGACCATTAGACCAATCTTAGTGTCTTAAATGATGCTTTTGATGTTTATGTATGTTTTTAATTTGGCAGATAATGTTCAACATTATCAATTAGACTATGTGGACTCTGGGTTCATCAACACCAAAGAGGAAATGACTACAAAAATTAAAAGCATGGAAAATTCAGCAGCTTCTGTCTTATGCAGTTTGACTACGCACCAAAAGCAACAGAATAACTTCTTGGAAGATATAATTGGGGTTGTTGCTCTCCTTGGTTCTGTTCAGAGTCCTGAGCTTAGCAGGTGACATATTTTTCTCTTTTCTCATCCCTGCCAACCAAAAATAAAATACTTGGAATAAAATTATTGGTTTTAAATTGTGATTGTAGTTGTATGGAATGATATTATGATGATTGTGGAAATTTCAAAAAATGTTGTTTACACTGAACATAATATTCCATCATTAACGAAATGTCCCCTGTATCACTTGTTCACTAACAAAACATTTTTTGAGGTTTATTGTGCTTCTGAGTGAGTTTTTATCTTAATTTATTTGCAGAATTTTAGCTGAATATCTTGGAGAAGAGCAAATGTTGGGTGTTATTTGTAAATCTTTCAATACTGCAATTTCTCTTGAGAAGTACAAACAAAATGGAGAAATCGATATTGTGCATGCCTTGCATGCTGAAGCAGCTGGTCTTGGAAAAGCTATAAGCAAGCGTTTTTTTGTCATGTGCTTTGAAAATATAAGGTAATGCAGTACTTCAGGGGTCACCGTAACCACAATTTTCATTATTATATAAATATGATTAATTTTATAGATATTTTTTTGTAGAAAAAATTATAGGAAGGATTTATGGCTAGATGCATTTCATTTTTTATTTTTGTCTAGAGAAGACATCATGCAGACATTGTTTCCATTGACAGGCCATACAATTCAATTGACAGGCCACACAATGGGTCCTGGCATGATAATGACTCTCAGAGGAAGCTATTCTTGCCTGATCCCAAGATGCCAAATGGGAGAATGCCAGCAGGGTTTATGGGTTATGCAGTTAATATGATTGATCTGGACATCCATCACCTGCAGACAAGGACAACTTCAGGGTACGGGCTTCGCGAGACCGTGCTCTTTAGCCTTTTCAAGAAGCTCCATGTTTATAAAACTAGAGAGAATATGGTGGATGCTCTTCCCTGTATAGAAGAGGGTGCTGTATCATTGGATGGTGGTATTATAAGAGAAAATGGAACTCTTTCTCTTGGTTATGGGTATGTATTCTTTTAAATGTCTGACTTTTTACAAACGATGATACTTCCACATTTCTTTGATGATGGTTTAAGTGTATTATGCCTAGGTTTTGAGTAGAAATTACTCATCTTGCTACTATGTTTTGTAGGAATCCTTGTATATGCTTTCCTTGTACAAACAAGTTGGACATTTCTCCAGAAGCTATGGAAATCTTGACTCAGATTGAAGGGAAAAAACAAAAGCTGCTGATGATTGAAGAAGATATCAAAATATTAAATACACGTCACCAGAAGTATCTACAAAATTATAAGGAAAAAGAGAAGAGATATAAAAATCTTATGCATACAATTAAGACCGAGGTATTTTGAATAAAAACCTCCGGTAGACAGAAATTGATTCGAATCCTGGCCCCCGGTAGACTTAGTTGATTAACCTGTTTTGTTTTCCATGCTTTTGTTCATTGAATTTGGAGCTTTGGATAGTGTGCTATCATGTTGAGTTTTCAGTGGCCGCCAGCTTTCCATGACTTCAGAGGAATACAACATGCTTCTGTTTGTTTTTTGAGCTAAAGGCATTGTGAAATTAAACTCAGATCACTTGACAGATGTTCTATATGTCTGTTTCTTTTGTTGGATTAATGTTTACCGGGTGCTTATAATTTTATCAAATAACTATATTGTAGCAATTTTGTATGAAATCTTTAAACATAAAATGTCAAGTCTGAGTGCATGTTTGGTATTGGAGTTTCTTTGTTGAAATCACTCTGATTTACCGTCAAGGACGATTGGAGGTTAAAGCCTCCGACAGCTTCCGCCCCTCCAAGATTTTTAAAGTTGTTTTTACACTTAATATACAACACCAAACACATTTAGGACACATACCTATTTACTTTAATCTTAGCTAATAAAAACATTTCCACATCACATGTGCCCATTTAAGTGATTGTCCTCTTTGTTTCTTAATAGTTTTCTATATTTTTTATTAACATATTGAAACAGAAATCAGCTATAACTCTTGAGCCTTGATTACAGTATAATAATGTAAAAAAACTCCTACATGTTATCTCTACAACATCCATATGGTATCCTAAGTATTGCCATGGTCTAGACGATCTTGCCAAAGCTCTGCATTTGAGAAAAGAAAGGAGAAGCAGAACAGTTCAGAAAGATTGGATAATACGGAGACATAAGATACAGAATAAAAGGAATAAAAGAGGTGAAAGCTTATATAGGTAATTCTACTGGAATTCCATATCGTTTTTCGTAATAATTTTAGTGTTTTCAAAAGTCAACACTGCATTCACATAAATAATTTTATTATTTTCAAATTATAAATTGGATTTAGATTCAATAATTTTTTTCAAAATTTAAAATAATTAATTTTTAATATATTAATTAAAACAATTAATTATTAATTTATTTAATATAAAATATTAATTAATAAACTATTCTAGTTATCAATAATATATGATTAAAATTATTTTAGAGAAATCGAAAATATATTTAAATCATATTTTTATTAGTCATATTTGTTTTTTTTCTACGAACTAATATCTTGTATGAAACAAATTTATTTCTATTTTTTTTGTTTTGTAATCAATTTATAAATAATATTTTCTTGATACTTTGTTGTGAATTCTCCAAACTTGATCTTTGTGAGAAAAAGTTCATCATCAATATTTTTTTTAAATAATCAATATTGTGTAATTTTATTCTAGACGAGTCAAATACTAGTTGTTGTTAAGTCTCCTATTTTTCTATTATCTTCTCTTAAAAGGTTATGAAAACTCATTTTGCGCAATATTTTAAAAGTATTATGTTTTAATATGCTTTATTTATTTATTATTATATTTTTATCTTCTTGTAGTGTAAGTGAGTCATTACACAAGTTTTTTTCCCTACGCCTCTTGCCACAATAATTTTATAAAAACTATAGAACTCTTTTTTCTTCAAATTTACTGTGCATTGATAGGCATCTGTGATAGACAGACCCAAAGAACTATTTGAAAGTTTTCATGGTCGAAGGATTGTATCTCTATATAAAAAAAATTGTAAATTGCAGTGGTCTAAATATTGGTTTATCTGAATAATAAACACTAATAAAAAATTGGAAAGAAAAAATTGATAAACTATTTAAATGTGAACATGAGTTTCAGCGGACACAATGACGCTTTTTAATGTAACATGGTTATTAATTGAGTCCCATTAAAGTGCAAAATTCGATAGTATTATCTAGACAAGCATTAAAAGAAATTGGTAAATTATGGTTGTCCAAATATGAAGATTATGGCGGTTTCAGCACCCACAAGCATATAGGGTGCGGTCGGATTTCCTATCCAGAAGATTCGAAAGAGGTAATTTTAAAAATTCAAAGGGTTTGAGAAAAATATATAGGGTATTTGAACAAACATATAAGGCGTACTCGGATTTTACTATCCAGACAAGGCGAGAGAGATAATTTTGAAGATTCAAAGGGCTTGAGAAAAATATACAGGGTATCCGAACAAACATATAAGGTGCACTCGGATTTTACTATCCAGACGAGACGAGAGAGGTAATTTTGGAAATTCATAGGGTTTTAGAGAAATATACACGATGTAATGAAAATGCCCTAATTTTAATTCTAAGGGTGCTAGTGCACTCTAGCGAAAAACTATAAATGCCCCTATAATTCAGAAATGCATTTTCGGACATATCCAAAATACACACTTCAACACTTCGTAAGTGAGTCACCCCCATTTCACCAAAAATTTAATTCAGGGATGCATCTCTATAATAATGTTAGGATGAATCCGTAAGTGCATTTCCCCCTTCCTTCTTCATTTGTTAAAATTTCAAAACACTAAAAGAGCTCGTGAGAAAATTGCAACTAGGTCATTTTTCAAACTAGAACACCATTTCTACCTCATTACATTCAATCTCAGTACAACACTTTACTCCACTCAGCTTTCCCTACTACTCACATTTGGTAAGTTTCTCCTCACTTACTTTTCTTTAGATGTGATGCATGCATTAGTTAATAGGTTTTTAAGATGCATTAATTATTGAAACATGTATTCACATTGTTTGACGATTAAGGCATATGGCATCCATTGATTTATGTGTTTCTTTCCATTTTCCTGTTTTTGGTTTTATGCAAATACATCTATAGAATTTTCCAATTTTTTATTTTCCCAAATTACTGAGATGCACTTTCATAATTTATTTTCACCCATAAATCTGTTTAATTTGTCGTGTTTGTCATCTGGATTTGACTGATTATGATAAGGTTTTCTGGTTTTATTTTAGGTACAATGGCTAAAAACCAAGACAGATTAAGGCACGGTTGAGTGGCTCAACATGCATCGATCCACAATAAGTGGGTCAGACCCTCACGACCACCAGTTGGTGCAACTTCGTTTGATCTGAAAAGTGTCGACTTTCTGAGCTCACGTGTCTCCGACATCGTCTTCTAGGAGACATGTTTTCCATGCTTCTTCTGCTACCCCTGAAGCCCAAAAGGAGTAACCTACTATTGTTGTTTCCGTTCTAGGTAACTTTCCAAAAGGCCCTTATGACACCTACCTACTTCCTCTCCGTGCATACCATATTGCTAGGCATGTGTGGGAAGGAGAGGTAACATACATATTTAACTACTTTTGCATTATGTTCTTTTTATACTAATTGAATCGACTTATGTTGTTGTATTTTTTTTACAGTTCTGTGACACTATAAAAAGCATAAACCACAGTAGGAAGATTTTGAATTTGTCATAACATGAAGAGGCATGGTTTTAGGATGTATTACAGCTATTTGGGCTGCAAGGTTTATATGTGACAATTGGGTACAAGACCATTAACCATGGCATGTTGGTGGGTTTTGCAGAGAGATGACACTCAGAGATGTCATACTTTCATATTCCTATTGGTGAGATGTCCATCACCCTTGATGATGTCACATGCCTCTTACGCCTTCCAATCAAGGGAATATTACTAAACTACTCCCAAATGTCTAGACTTGATGCACTAGACATGATGGTGACCTATTTGGGAGTTGACCCAGGTGAAACCCAAATAGGGATTAATGCCACGAGAGACGTTCATGCTAGATTTTCATATTTGGAGAAGTTGTACGAATACCACCTGGTTTCTTCAATGGAAACCGAAGGTGATGATAAACAAGTTTTGTACCATAGACAATGTGCAATAAGGTCACACCTCATGCACTTGGTTAGCAAGATCATATTTCTAGACAAAAGTGCAACTTGCATCGATGTAGTCTATCTGACATACTACATCGACTTAGAGTGATCCATGAGTACAAAGAGGGGGCATATTTTTGGATTATCTATACTCGAAGCTAGGTGAAGCTTGTCTTTGGAAGACAAGAGAATTGACAGGAAGCTGCACACTGCTTATGGTAATATATTTGCACTTTCAGTGTTACTAAAATTTTATAACACTAGTACTACTTCGTTACTAATATTTTATCTAAATAATTTTCAGGCATAGATCCTCTCTCACTTTTCTCACATATCCGGCTGGGCACTTGATGATAACTACATTGAGGATTGGCCACATGATTGCTCTTATATCTGGTTCAGAGGGAATCCAACGATAGAGTCGTTCCGAGTGTTTATTGACTGCACTATAGTAGATGACACATGTTATTACCTGTATGACGATCATCATCAGACACGTCTTTTGGACAAAATATCCTTATACTTTGGATGATTGGCTTATGGGTTGCGCCTGATGTATCCATATCTGCTTAAGCAGGTGATGCGCTAGCTCAAGTTTCTTCAATTTAATATTCCAAGACTTCTCTCCATGTTTGCTCCGCTGATAGTACACCATAGATATCTTGATGCCATACTTGATGATTTATATAATCATCTGGTACTTGATGACGCACATAGTGTGTCAGCTCCTGATTCATGGGCTACTACATCAATTACATCCAATGGTTCTATAATGTGTCACATCCTTTTATGAGACAAGATGTTGCGAGAGCACCACCTTGGTCAACTCATTAGGAGATATTGGAAGGGGAGCAGGCTAGGGATGACCACATCCAGGACATGTTGTTGGGTTGTCGATGTATTGTGACCCTTGAAGAGATACCCTAGAGAGAGGAGATTTCGAGGAAGGCAATTCTTCGTTTTAGCCGAGGCACGAAATACCTTGTAGTACAGGTGGCATATGGGAAACAAGGGGGTTAGATATGCACATTAGTTCATTTTCATTTGTATTTTGGTAACAATTGTATTATTTGTATTTTATGAACAAATTATGTAGCGTGGTAACATTTCCAATTAATTGATTAATGTTTGAATTTCTATTATTGTTTGAATTTATATATGACATCCTTGAATTACATTAATTGTATGGTGTTATGATATCCTTAGTATAAATGGCTTAAAATATAAGTTGGCTATAAAAATATCAATTTCAAGACAAACTTGTTTCCTAGGATTGACGCTCTCTATTCTGAGGGGTTTTTGAAGATGCACTTTCGATATATCCATTGAGTTATGAAAAAACACCATTCCATCAACTCAAAATTCTTTTAGAGGTTAGTCTGGAGATGCAATTAGAGAGTCACATTTCAGAGAATACGAAGATGCATCTCTAGATCATTTTTGGCGAAAATAGAGTGAATGTCTCACTTATGAAGTGTCGGTGTGTAATTAAGGTGCGTCTGGATATGTACTTCCAGAATTTGGCAAGGAAATTTTTGGGTTTCCAAAGGGTAATCCTTAACTCCATGGCATGGGAAAAGTAATCCCCTTATTGTAAAATATTATTTGAATTCCTTGAAATGAGTTTTGGCCCATTAGCCTCTAAATCCATTACCAATGACTTGGTGTTTAAAGTGTAATATGTATTGATAAATATGAAGATTCATAATGTTATTTTATTCTCATTACTTTCTTTCCTTAGTTTTCTGGTAGAACCCTAATTTTATTGGTAATTTAGAACCTACCATGATTGATGTTTTCATCTCGTTCTTCAATGCCTCTTAAACCCTCAAATCTCACTGTAAGACCCCAATTTTGAACCTAAGATCCCTCATGCAATTTCATCATAAGCATTAGCATAGAGATCATACCTTGACTTTCTCCTTACCCCTACTTCATTGGGTTTGTTTTGGGAGAGATCACCAAGCAATTTATGATTATATCATACTTTTATTTTATCATTTTCACTAATAAAAATACCAAAAATATGTCTTTGTATTTGTCTAACTCTTTTGTAGGTAGGGCATGATCTCCATTGATCTATCAAGTTCACATCTAGGGTTTGAGACCCTCATGAACAAAGAAAACAACCATGGATTGATCCAAGAATGGTCACAATCATCATATATGAGTCCTAATGATCTCTACATGTTATTTTGATCAAGCATTCTTCAAGAGTTTGAGGGTGATTTGCCTTGGAAACCCTAGTTTGACTGGGTACCTTGAGTAACTTCTCCAACAATCTATCTCACCATTTGACCAAATTTCTTAAGGGACACTTCAAAATTCATCATATTATGCATATATGATCTACCATGAGCCTAGAAAGTCAAGAGAATTGAAGATTAGTAAGTTGGTTGATGGTGGTTGGCCAGGTGAATTCATCTGATCAAAACTGGATCTCCCTAGACCCTATCTTCTAAAATATTCACCATATTAAAATGATTCCAAGATAAAAGTTTCTCTAAATAACATTCCAAACAACTTTTATGTTGAGACCTAGAGCTAGTTTTGCTTGGAAAATCATTTTCTATGTTGAAACATTATAGGTCATTTTGCCTAAACCCTAATTTGAAAGTCAACTTCCCAAGGCCATAACTTGCTCAATTTTTATGATATGATATATTTCCAAGTTGAAAAATCAAATTAAAGATGTCTACTTCAAATTTGATGTTTGGAGTGGGAGCTAATTCAACTTTTATGAGGATGTGATATGAGGCTACATTATAGGTCACTTTTGACCTATACCATTGAACAAATGATTTTTCCAAACTTCAAAAATGCATAACTCTATCATTTCAAATCCAAATGACATGAAATTGGTGACCATTTTAAAGGTCTTTGAAATATATACAACTTTTATAAAGACATTTTTCTCATTTGAAGCTCACATAAAAAGTTAAGCAAGGTGGAATATTGAGATATATGGCTTGACACTTAGAAAAATTTTCAACATGTTGAAATTTTCAAACTTCCACCTCAAAATTCATCATGATACAAGCTTCAAATGGAAAAGTGTTGAACATGGAATTTGTTCCTCTTGATCTAACCTTTCCAAAAAGTCCAAGATCATCCATTTTGGACAAGAATTGAATAGGTTGCACATGGCTTGAATATTGCATCATCATTTGGCAAAGATCAAACTTCAAGTTTCCATGTACACTTGCCTTACAATCCAAGTTGATTTCAGACTCTCTCACACTCATTTGTGGACCTAAAGCAATGATCTCATGGGCCTGTACACGCCCATGCACCCATGCATCATCCATTGCCAATTTTGGAAAGTGATTTGGAAGGTGCAATTATCACATGATTCAGCTATAAATAGAGCTCCATATGCTCAGAATTCAACACACATTCGCGCCATCTTTGATCCTAGACCCCTAACCCTTCCATTTGAAAGGATAATCCTGAGAATTTCATCTTGAAATTGAGTTTGAATTTCACTATTTTGAGATTTAAAACTCCAGGGATCCAAGACCTTTTGTGCATTTCATTCTACTTCTGCAAGCATTCTGAGTGAGATCAAGCACGAGCCAAGGCAAGAACAGTTGAATCCATACCTACATTGAAGGTATTTTCTAAAAAAAATCATCTCTTCGATTCTCTCTCAATCTTGCTCAATTCTCTTGATTCTTTGGTTATCTGAAGTCCTACCAATGTAGGCAAGAAGATTGAGTTGCTTAGAGGTCAAATCGAAGCAACTCAGTTGACATACCTCAAAATTCAAGTCCTCATATCTTTCCACATGTGAGGAGTTAGTTAAAATTAAGGTCAGATTCGTGCTCTACGCTATTTTTCCTTTCAAATCATGTCCTCCTTTTTCATTTATGATGTGGTGATGAATGGACCAGTCCGGCCAAGGTCGCCTGAGAAGACGATTGACGCTTTGCTCCAGCAATGATTGTAACACCTCAAAATTTGCCCTCCTCTCTTGGGACTAGCATAACATATTGCATTACATTTTTAGGTCATTAGGCATTGCATATTGCATAGCATGTGGTTACATTGTGCAAGTCATCCTCCTAAGTCTTGGTCAAGAGATAAGAGGTTATGATGCAAGCTAGGGTTTTGTGGACTGGATCATTAACTGTCTGAGTGTGGTGATCCAAATTAGGGTTTGATTCTCAAGGAGATTGATCTTCATCTTGGTAGCAATGATACATCATCATCATCATGGTTTTGTTATCATCCAGAAGATTTAAGAGATTGATCATACACCTTGAGATTAGGGTTTTGACCACTGGTCAACCCTAATCATCTGCATTGGGCCAATCAGGGCATAGCAAGGAGATGGGGTCTATGATGGATGTGGGGATCATAACATGATTATATTGTGCTTATGGAAGCTAGGGTTTCACCCTTTAGCCATTTCATCAGAGAATTGGGGCTCAGATTGATCAGTGCATAGCCAAATTCATCTATCAGTTGAAAAAGTCAACTGTGGTCAACGGTGCTTGATTTTATGGATTTGGAGGTGGGAGAGAGTTGGATACACTTCATTCATGTCTAAACAAGTTTCATTTGATATTTCAAACCTCAAGAATGAAGAAAATAAAGTCAGGAGAAAAATTGCCAAAAATGGAAAGTGACTTGTAATGGAAGTTTCCAAAAATGGAAAGTTTTTCACCACAAAATTACATGTCCAAAAACGCTTCAAATGAAATTTTGTTCAACATGAAAGTTGTAGATCTTGCTCTCACCTTTCCAAAAAGTCCAAGAACTTGAAATTCCCATGTATGGTTGACAAGTTATGGTCCATTCATTTTCCAAAAATGCCTAAAATCAAAGTGGCATAACTTTCACATGGAATGTCCAATTTGAGTGATCTTTCTTTGAGCAAACCCCATTTCACATGTACTTTCATGTTGCATCATCAAATTTCAGCAAAAATGGTCAAGGCAAAAAGTCAAATTTCAAGTGGACGATGTTGAATTTTTGGTGTGAACATGTGAAATTGAGAAATACAAGGCCAATGAATATGAGGTTTCTTCCAACACATTCCAAATGACATTTAGAAGTTGTGTGAGCTGTTATCTTACTGTTACATTGCCAATTCACCAAGGTCATTTTTGGACATTCACTTAAAATCACATTTTCACTAATCTATCTCAACTTGCTAATTGTGATTAGCAAAGTGGATTAAGGCCTTGGTATATGTTGTTAATTGTAACAGAATTTGTAACCACATTTCATTCTCCAAGAATTGTAACTGTTTTTCCGTCCAATTCTCTCAAATTCTCAAAAACTTCATCAATCATTTTTCAACATTTCTTCACCAAATCTTCATCAATTTGCATCATTCTTCTTGGATCCATGCTCTAGAAGTGATTGTGAGGAACTGTTTCATTGAATTCGTGGCCAAAACTTCAAGAATCGTGACTGTCCTAAGCTTGCTCATCCATGGAGTTTTGATAATTCTCGCATCTGGAGTGTGCTGGAGCTGAGTTAATCATTTCGACCAATTGCTACAGCTTGGAACTGCTTCTGTTTTGGTGATTGGAACCTTGAAGCTTGCAAATCAACATCTGCCATTTCCACAAGGTGCATTTTCGAAAATCTCCATTGCTCAAATCATGATATGCGTTTTGTAGATCTTTCATTGTCGATTAACATAATGCTTGTAGTTTTTAATTTGATTGAGTATTGGATGAGAAATCTGAGTTTGAATGTTTGGATGTGATTCTTTTTTCACTCGATCCCGTCGCTATGCTTAGAGTTAGGTTAAATCAATGCCATATCCTTAATCCTTGTTGAAAGACGGTCACGATGATATATGATTTGTGTGTTTTGGTTAAGATTCAATGTTCTTCATTTTCTGGAAATTTTGGAAAGTTCTTGATGAAGAACAAGTTGAATAGTGCGCTAGATCTTCAATTTCGCTTGGCAATGTTTGAAAGTTGTTTCCCGCGCGCCTTAGCCTATCAGAGAGCGCCAGCGCTTCTAATTGAAGTGGCGTCGTTTTGGCCACACGCTTAAGTATTACAAAAATGCCACTGGATCATATTATTTCCATTATTTCATTTTCTTTTTTCTTTTTCTTCATATCATTTTGTGCATGATCTTGTAAAATCCATAGCTGATTCATTTTTTATCCAAATTGAGTGAGGTTTTTTTCACCATGCTCCTTGTAATGTGTAGAATTTAATCATGATTTTTGTGATTTTTGTGCACGTGTAAAAAATTAAAATGCCTAGAGATTGATTGAATGTGTCACATTTGTACATGCTTTGCCATATCTTTCATAAAATGATGATGCTTTCAAAGAAATGGATGAAATTTTTTGTGCATATTCTGGACACTTTGATGGTGATTTTGATGTAGAGTTTGTAATTTTTGGATACTTGGTTGAGGAGATATGAATTTTTGATTAGAGGTGTGACAATTTGTGTCACACCAAGCTTGCTGAACTTCATGATTTTATTTGCCTTGCCTAGGAACCTTGAATTGAGCCAAACGTTTGCATGAATGATCATATGTATGTTGAGATAACATGTGAATTTATATGGAATTTTTGATGGCATTTTCTAATTGATGGTAATTTTCTCCTCTGTTGGCTCATTTTTGTGACTTCATGTGACACATGTTGGCATTTTGTTTGTGAAATTCTCATTGTGTATTGGATGAATGTGAAATTTGTTGGAGTGATTCTAGACACATTTTAGGACATCATGCTTTTGATCCCATTCATTTATCATGTATTGTCACTGTTTTATGATTGATGGAAGTTGGTGCTTGTTTTGATATCATGTGTTGGCTTGCTTGAAATTGTCTGAACTTCTTGATTTTCATTGACCTACTTCCTTTTGTCCAATTGAGCTGAAATTTGACATGCTACTCATTGAATGTGTCCTGTTTAGACTGTAATTTTTGTGGAATTAATTAAATTGTTTTGATATGGATTTGATTGAGATCTTTCTGTTTGGTCTTTTGATGTGGCAAATTGCATGTTGGATGCTATTTTGTGCATAAAATGATAATGGTGATTGATATGAGCATGGGACCAATTGCATTTGCTTCTAAATTGTTTGAATGTTATTTTGGATAATTTTCACTTGCTGTTTTGGATTTTTCATCCCCTTTGGACCCTAGGTTTGGCCTAGTGGTCTTGTTTCTCACCTTTGGAATTGTGTTTCAGGTTTGAGATGCAAAAGCCTTAAGGAGAAAATTGCAAGCTGATTAAATTGAGTTTTGTTTGATGTTGTAAACTAACTTGTTTTGTGTTGTAGGGTTTGATGCTTGAGTTTGGGCTCATGGCTTGCACTTGTGCGCATTAACTTGTGTTTGACTGTACAGATTAACATTTGCTGTTTACTGTTGGTTTGTCTGAGTACTGATGATACTTGATTGATTTCAGGTACATTAAGTTGCTTACAGTTCTTTAAGAACTTGCTGTGCTGCTGCTTGGTTGTATAAACCAGTTGAGGTAGACTCTCTTGTCTCCATGTAGTCTGGAAGACCTGGCTTGTTATTTAGCCAGGCAACTGTCTGAAGTCCTCCTTAAGAGGCGATGTTTGTGATTGTTTACTTTTGTGCCAAGCAGGTAAAGACCTCTATGAGGCAATTGGCGGAACCCAAGGGATATGCAATCTATCCCCCGCTATTCTGTTGAGTCGTCCCTCTGCTCACACCACTGTGTTGATGCATTGGGACACAAACCCAAGATCTTGTACTTTGTACAGTTGTGTCAGAGTCTTGAGCGTAGAAGGGTCCCTCCATTCTGGACCCACGCTCCTTTGTCTGAAGCTCTCCCTGGACAGGGATAAGAGCTGTGAAGTCTCATCTTCACTCACCTTTCATCTGCTTCACTCTGACTCTCAATGTCAGGATTAAGAGCGAACAATACCCTGTACAGTTGACTTGCCTCGGCAGTCCACCCTTGTTTGAGCCTCACTTGACTGGATATAGTGTGTGCTATGTGAAATGTTTGTTTTATTTTGATTGATGCTTGCATGCTTGTTTTTCCTGGTTAGGATTAGCTTGCTGTTGTGCAAGTAGGTAGAAACCATAACATAGGGCAATGATGCATGATAACACTAGGCTCGAGTACATCTCCCTAGTAGTGTGTCTCCCCTTGGTTTCTGGCTAGAATTTCTTTTCCTTTCAGGGGAACTACGTCGCCCTGATCCTCATACCAGATGAGGTACGTAGGCAGGAGACCGTGCGAGGTCTCTCCGGGCACTTTTTTCCTTTTTGTGTGTGTTTGCTTGTTAATCCTCTTGTGTGTCAGGATATGGATGTAAGCCCAGCGATTGGCTGTCCGTATCTTGATTGTGTTTGTTTGGTTCGGAAACCGATGTAAGTCCAGCGATTGGCGTTCGGGTTCCATGTTTGCCTGTGTTTGTGTGTGTCTTGTTTGGCGTGCGTGAGCCGAACTACGGCAGATCTGATTCTCGTTCCAGACGAGATACGTAGGCATAGGATGCGATATCCTAGCGAGCCCCCTCCTCTTCTCCCACCTGTGTTGTCTTCGGTGTGTGTGTGTGTGATGTTTGTTTAGCAACCTATTCTTTCTTTAGAGCGTGGATCCCGTCGAGTACGACGGACGTGAGGGGTGCTAATACCTTCCCCTTGCGTAACCGACTCCCGTACCCTTTCTCTTTGGTCGCGAGACCATGCTTTTCCCAGGTTTACTCTGAGCGTTTCCTTTCCCTCTTTTGGGATAAATAACGCACGGTGGCGGCTCTGTGTTGTTTTGTTTCAGCCCGCCGGTTGTTTTTCGCGGATGCGACAGCTGGCGACTCTGCTGGGGACTATTATAGATGTTGACCTGTGCTGGTCCATCTTCCCTAAGCGAGTCTCTCCTAGCGTTCTAGGATAGTTTAGGTTGCTTAGGTTGCTTTATTTATTGCATTTATTATTCTGACTGTGTATATATTTGCATAAATATTTGCATGCATCATACTATCGTGTTGCCGTCCTCTGTGCAGGTGGTTCCTCTGTTTTGGGGTGGGTGTTCTGAGTGGGGCTAAAACCCAGGCCCGAGTATACACCTAGGATTAGTGTGGTCTCACGTTCCTCACATGACCGGTTGGGCATGTTGTTGCAACGTGACATACCACAAGCCGGACGAGGTTCATCTGAGAGTGCTCTTCCTCAGTGGGGTTTTCCACTTTGGTTGGGTTACCTCTTTTGGGCTATTAACTTCGGTGACCGATCATTTCCCGAATCTTTGGTTTAAACGATCTCAGGAGAGCTACAATGGCACACCCGAAAGGGCAAACCCATTGAGTATCTCCGCCCGATTGTCGAGACTATTATCCGCCTTAGGATGACCTGATTAGAATTTACCTGTGAGGGGAGGGTGATTCTTACAGATGCATGTTCAGATGGTGACTTTGATGGTGACTATCGATTCAACAATTGATCAGAGTCATATTTATAAGTCGGATTTATGGTCATTTATTTCTGAGACGCCGGAGTGCTGTCCAAGTTATTTATCAGTGGGGATTCGTTTATTTCAGGATTCCCCTGGCCGATTCAGATGGTTATGGGTATCTGCTCAGAGATTGTCTGGTGATGATGATGGTGTATCTTTCAGTTCCGTTTATTTCGGAACTCCCAAGTCGGATTTGTGGTTACATATTCCTTCAGATGGTTGTGATCGGTTCAGAGATCAGGCTTCAGTGCAACAGATGATCAGATGACTCGGAGGATGGCACAGTGCATTGCATTCACGCATCAGCATCATCCACATTTTGCATTCATTTGCATCGAACCTATGTCTAGCCATATGGGGAGTATTATTGATTGAGAATCTGGTTGAGAGATATCTTAAACGCCAGAGTGTGGATGTCAAAATGTCATCTGTCTCGATGAAACCAGAATCAAAGGACAAAATCTTCCTCATATGGATAGACGTTGCATTCATGCATATTAACCTATTTGCTGTTTTGCAGGTATCAGTTCTAACGTGCTTGATTGTTTCAGGAATCATTGCTCGTGCTCGTAGAGTTGTACCTTTGAACTCAACACGCCCTCACAGATATTTCACCAGACGCAATACTCCTCGATTGATGGATCTTCCGAACACTGACATTCTTGAGCTGAAGGACAAGATGACTGAGCTGATCAACATCATGCAAGGCTTCGCAGTTGGTCAGAAAGCTCTAGCCGACAAAGTTGAGAAGCTCGAGCGGGCCTCAGCTGCTAACAGCGGTGTCAACCTGGATGGTGTCTCCGACCAGGGGCTGGGTGGTTCTAGAGATGGTGGCAAGAGAACAACTGTGGGTGTAGTAAACAATGCTGGAGGTTTTGGTGCTGCTACTGGTGGTCAACCTGGTCCAATGGGTCCTAATCTGAAGGATAGCCTGTTTCCTCCATTCTTTGGGGTTGACGACGACAGAGAGGAAGACCGAGAGGCTGATCAGTTTTCTATGCACAATGAGCCATTCGGCCAGTACGGTGCCCAACCTCAGAATAAGGAGATTCAGTTGCTGGCTGAAAAGATTAGAGCTTTGGAGAGTTATGCCACTCCTGGTGTTGTAAACATGTCAAATATGGGGCTAGTTGAGGGGATTATGATCCCACAGAAGTTTAAAGCGCCCGCATTTGATAAATATAATGGGAGTTCCTGCCCGGAAACTCATCTGCAAGCCTTTGTCCGCAAGATCTCTGCATACACAACAAATCAGAAGCTCTGGATGTACTTCTTCCAAGACAGTCTGTCTGGAGGATCCTTGGAGTGGTACACCAAGCTTAAGTCGTCTGATATCAAGAGCTGGCAGGATCTTGGTGACGCTTTCTTTAAACAGTATCAGTTCAATGCTGATATGGCTCCGAGTCGTACCCAGCTGCAGGGTATGTCTCAGAAGAATAACGAGGGGTTTAAAGAATATGCTCAGAGGTGGAGGGAGTTGGCTGCCAGAGTGCAACCTCCATTGGTTGACAGAGAGATGTCTGATCTCTTCATGGGTACCCTGCAGGGGGTTTTTGCTGAAAGAATGATGGGTTGTCCCGTCACCAACTTTGCTGACATTGTGGTGGCTGGGGAGAGAATTGAGAGCTGGCTGAAGCTCGGAAAGATTCAAGGGGGTAATGCTTCATCTTCAGGATCGAAGAAACCCTTCGGAAATGGCCAAAGGAAGAATGAAGGTGAATCAAGTGCTGTGTATGCTCAGAGAGGACACGGTAGGGATCGTTACTACCAGCACACTGCTGCGGTAACCACCCCTGCTGGTAATCAGTCAGTACGACAACAACGTCAGCCACCTCAACAGAGAGCCGGATATCAAGTGAAAGGAAAAGGGATTGATCGCCATTTTGATAAGCCACCCGTGACATACGCTGTTCTGTTC
Organism: Lathyrus oleraceus; assembly: GCF_024323335.1. NCBI lineage: Eukaryota > Viridiplantae > Streptophyta > Magnoliopsida > Fabales > Fabaceae > Lathyrus > Lathyrus oleraceus. The sequence goes on along the minus strand of NC_066584.1, from coordinate 36,054,076 downwards.
AAAAAGTTGATGGATCTTGGGTTGGTTCAGCCAAGGGCGATGGTTCCGATGAGATCAGATCAGAGGCCTCCTAACTATGATGAGAACGCCCAGTGTGAATTCCATTCTGGAACACCGGGGCATAACATTGAGGGCTGTAGAGCATTCAAGAATGTTGTCCAGGATCTGGTAGACTCCAAGGCTATCAATTTTGCACCATCACCGAATGTTAATGCTAATCCCATGCCGGCACATGGTCAGGCAATGGTGAGTGCAATTGCTGAAGATTCGGATCACGCCTGTGGGATGGGTGAAGAGACTGACAGTGACTGCGAGTTTGATGGTTGGATAAAGTCGTGCGTACCAAGGATGGAAGTCCAGAACTGGAAGGCCTAAAAAGATCATCACGGTCACTCTACTTGAAGAGTAACAATTTCTGTTTTCAGTTTTATTTGCATGAAAGCCATACGTGTTGTCCGACACGTAATGGTTCATTGTAAGGGCCACCTCATGTTCATAATTTGCAACATTTCTGCATCATTAATAAATGGATGTTTTTCAGTCAAAAAGCGGTGTTCCCTGTTTTTCATTTATTTTGGCAGTTTAAAAACAAATAAAAATGGCAATGTTTATTTTCATTTTTCCCCTTTTGATTTGTCTCGTTCCGATATCAAAAAATAATTCTCCGGATCTCATTGACAACAATTTGGTTACACCTCATATGACTTCGACAATCCGATCTATCATGCCGAAGAAGAAGGCGAAGAAGATTGTGATCTGCTGGAATTAGCCAGGTTGTCAAAACAAGAGGAGAAGGTGATTCAGTCGCACGAGGAGCGATGCGAGATTGTTATTCCAAGCACCGCCGAGGTCATAAAGGAAGCAAAAATTGGGGCCGCTTCAGAGGCGAGTCAAGAATGGTAGCCTTGTTAAAAGAGCATGTGGACATCTTCGCCTGGTCGTGTTAAGATATGCCAGGGTCGGATACCGATGACGTTGTGCACAAGCTACCATGGAGAGAAGATTGTCCTCTAAAGAAGTAGAACGTCGGTGCCACGTATCAGAAAGCCATGGTGACTTTGTTTCATGATATGATTCATCATGAAATCGAATGCTATGATGATGACATGATAGCAAAGTCCCAAACCAGAAGAGGAGCATCTGGCAGATATGGCCAAGTCGTTTGACCGGTTGAGATAATTCAGACTGAGGTTGAATTCAGGTAAGTGCACTATCAGAGTGCGGGCCGGTAAGCTGTCGGGGTTCATTGGAAAAGAGGAATCAAGGTTGATCCTGCTTAAAAAAAAAAAAAAAAAAAAAAAAGGAAATGCCTGAACCGAGAACAAAAAAGAGGTCCGTGGTCTCCTAGGTAGATTGAACTACATGTCCTGGTTCACATCTCACCTAACAGCCACGTGGGAACCCATTCAAGAAAAAAAAGATCAAACGGTCAGGTGAAATAATGATCGCCAAGGGGCATTGAAAAATAAAAGAATAAGTTGCAGGAACCTCTGATTCTGATACCTCCTGTGGAAGGAGCGATTGTTAATCTGGTACTTGACATCCTTCGAGGGGTCTACGAGGTGTATTGGGTCAGCATGACGAGTCTTGTCGAAAAGAGCATGCAATTTACCTTAGCAAAAAGTTTACCGACTGTGAAACAATACATTCACTGCTCGGGGAACTTGATGTACTTTGGCATAGGCTGCTCGCCGACCGAGACAGTATATGCTGGTTCATACCACTTTTTGGATTTCAAGATGGATCTGATCAGGTAGATTTTTGAAGAGCCAGCAATGACCGGACGGGTTGCAAGAGGGCAAATGATTTTGATTAAATACGATATCCAGTACATCTCTCAGAAAGCAATCGAGGGGAGTGTATTGTCCGATTACCTCGCTCAGCAACCTATTGAGGATTATCAACCGAGGAAGTTTGAGTTCCCTGATGAGGACATCTCGAGGTACTCTAATCGAAAGATTGAGAGTAACCGATCCCGGAGGAGGGGCCCGACCCCAAATCCGAACGGATTCTGATGTCTGACGGGGTTAATGTGAAGAAGGAGTTAGTACTGCTTTGGTTACACTGAAAGGATCCCACATTCCTTTTGTTGCCCGGAAAGCATTTGAGTGCACCAACGATGGTGGCTGAGTACGAGGTTTGTATTCTGGGTATTGAACTCCGATGCGTACATCTACTGGGGCAACGCCTTTTTCGTGGGTATATGGGATGGAAGCCGTGCTACCGGTTGAGGTTCAGATTCCCTCTTTGAGAGTCCTGATGGACGTGAAATTGCAAGAGGCGGAATGGGTAAGAACCCGGTACGAAGAGTTGAGCCTGATTGAGGAAAAGAGGCTGGCGGCCATCTGTCATGGGCAGTTATACCAGCAGCGGATGAAGCGTGCTTTTGACAAGAAGGTGTGACCTCGGGTATATCACGTAGGTGATATGGTGCTGAAAAGGGTCCTTCCTCCTCAAAACGATCGAAGGGGCAAATGGACACCGAATTATGAAGGTCCGTTCGTGGTCAAGAAGGTTTTCTCTGGCGGAGCTTTGTTGTTAACGACCATGGATGGCGAGGATTTTCCATCCCCTGTGAATGCGGACGCAGTTAAAAAAATACTTCGTATGAAGAGACCCGCTGGACGAAAAGAATAAAATAGTCCAGGCAAGAATGGGCATCCCGGCGAACCAAAAACAGAATGAAAAGGTTCGGGCAAAAATTAGGGATAAAAGAAAACTGTACACCCGGCAAGTCGAAAACCTGAAAAGGTGACTTGGGCAAAAAAGGGTTCCCGATGGACTGAAAACCCGAAAGGGCGGTCCAGGCAAAAGAGGGATTGAAACGAACAACTGCGTCTAGCATGATCGTTTACGCTTTGGTTAAAGCATCATGGATAATACCCGGTGGGGATCAGTCAGAAGCGTCTTGTTCAGAAGGCAGAAAGCATGGAGAGTTTGAGGACATATGGGGTGTAACCGAGTTGGAACTCGATGAGATCACGGGTTTCACATTGCCATTAGGATAGATTTTTCCTTTTGTGCGCGATTACCTCTTTTCAAGAATTGCTTCCTTTGTATTGCTCATTTGAGCCACACTTTTTTTCAATCAATAAAATGCATATTCAGTCAAATAATTTTGTTTTTGTTTTTCATTACCGCTTTGATTGCAAAAACATCCAGATATTTTTGATAAAGAATCTTGCATTTTAAGACATACAGGTCCCTTCCAATGCATGTTTATAAGATTGAAAGCTTGAAATCTTATTCGGAAGGTTGGGTGACCCAAGTGTTGAAATCTTGACACGCCTGGGGCACGGTTTTATCTAACGATCTGTTTTGCAGGTGTTGTTAGTTATTTTCACTCACTTGCAGGTTGTGATGTGGAAGCTTGTCGACAAAAAACAAATCCCCATGGGAGTCCAATCAGGGACAAATGTATGAAGGAATGACGAAGAGACGTTGAGACGTACGCCGATCCTTGAATGATAATCAAGAAGACTCTTCAAAGTCGGAAGACTGGAAAGTCTGTAGAAATTCCCCGCAGAGTCCAATCAGGGACAGGCGAGTTGAAGGAACGGTGAAGAGACGACGAGAGACGTACGACGATCCTGGAAATTAATCAAGAAGACTCTTCAAAGTCGGAAAATTGAAATTTCTGTATAAGTCCCAGGAGTTCGCTCTCCGTCGAGCGCGGAGCGATTGGGAATACAAGATGATGGAGCAGAAAAGGTCCAGACGAGTCTGGGAGTTCTCAAAAGTGGAAAGCCGATACGAGATTGGGAGGTGGATACCATGGTTCGATGAGTCGACGGGTGTTCTGTACCAACTTTTCTCATTTCCCCAGCTATATCCCCAAGCAGAATTAGAGGACTAACTCCCCAGCAGATCCAAGGTCTATGGTTCCCCTAGCCGAGTCAGGATGGTTATCCCCGGCAGGTTGAAAACGGTGTTTCCTCAGCAGCCAGGCCCGAAGGTTGCTATCCCCGAGTGGAGCGGGTTTCAATGAAATATATCTCCAGTAGTGTATCCTACGTATGGATTGGATGGGTCGTCCCCAGCGGAGTAGCATTCGTTTCCCTAGCAGGGTTAGGATGGTTATTCCCAGCAGGTGTCAGATCGATGCTTCTCCAGTCGCCAGGTCAGGAGGTTGCTGTTTCCCAGTGGAGCTATCTGTGAGCATTTCCCCAGTGAAGTCGCTAGGTATCTGTGAGGGTTTCTCAAGCAGAGTTGGGATGTATATCCTCGGCAAGTCAAGGATCGAGGTATCCCCACAGGGTGTTGGTGGTTCTTATCCCCCAGCAATTCCCAGGTGGATCGGGTGCAAAGGAGGCTTTCCCTAGCAAGGGTTACCTTTTCCCAGCAGCAGTGTTATTCCCAGCAGGGTGGTGATCGGAGTATTGTCGAGTTCCTTTCGGCAGAGTGCCTTGAGCTCCCCAGAAGAGTCCCTTGAGGGGGATACTTTTTATGCATTCATCATGTAGAGTAAGCATAGCATATTGCATAATAAATCGCATAGCATTTCCATAATTATGGAGCATTACGCAGAAAAAGTCATGCATCATTGCAAGCATAGGCTAGTCTCAAGTTGTGGTTATTGTTTGAGAGGTGGTTTCGACAGAAGTTGGAAGATGTTACTCTGATGGGTTTAGCATCATGACGTCAGATCAGCAATATTCCCCAGTAGTGCGATGCTGGAGGAAACTTTTCCGTCGGACAGAGATAGAAATGTTACGCGATCAGCGCGACTCGAGCCGTGGTTACCGCTTGAGATTTGGTTTTGCCGGACAGTGAAGACGATACTCCGAGGAGTTCAGCATTGTGAGTTTGGAGCAACAGTATTTCCCAGTCATCAGTAAGTGTCTGGTCGAGTTTTCTTTGGTGTCAGTAAACATCATCATTCGATGTCCAGTAAACGTCGAGTTATTTCCCAGTCATTGTTTAATGTCTGGTCGATCGTTGTTTGATGTCCTGTCAACATCATTGTTCGATGTCCTGTCAACATCATTGTTCGATGTCCTGTCAACATCATTGTTTGATGCCTGTAAACATCATCATTCGATGTCCAGTAAACGTCGAGTTATTTCCCAGTCATCAGTAAGTGTCTGGTCGAGCTTTCTTTGGTGCCTGTAAACATCATCGTTCGATGTCCAGTAAACGTCGCGTTTTCTCCCAGTCATCAGTTAGTGTCTGGTCGAGTTTTCTTTGGTGCCTGTAAACATCATCGTTCGATGTCCAGTAAACGTCGAGTTTTCACCCAGTCATCAGTAAGTGTCTGGTCGAGTTTTCTTTGGTGTCAGTAAACATCATCGTTTGATGTCACGTAAACGTCGAGTTTCTTCCCAGTCATCAGTCAGTGTCTGGTGGAAGGTGTACCCTCTGATATGTCGCCCTCAGAGTGGTGATTGGTGTTATTTCCGACGTTGTCAGCGGAATTATCACAAGGAAACAAGATGTCGGGGTTCAAATGCGGTGATCTGGGATCACTGGCGCGAAGGAAAAATTTCGGGGTTCAAGAAAATAAAAAGAATAAAAGATAATAATCCCCAGCGGATGTGGTGTTCAGGCTATGGTTATCCCTGTGTTACCATTTATTTTGGTATCCAGGTCGACGTTTCTGTTTCGGTATTCCGGCCGACTTCCTCCGTACCAGACGGATTTTTCTTCGAGATTGCTTCTTCGCCGATTCTGACAGGCATTGTTAATTATTTCTCATCAGAGTGCAAATTATTCGTCTGTTCTTGGTATTCAATCACTCTTCATCCTGATCATCTGAAAGCCGAAGCTATTCATATCGACAGGTTCACAGTGGATTGAATAGGGGCAGCTGTAACACCTCAAAATTTGCCCTCCTCTCTTGGGACTAGCATAACATATTGCATTACATTTTTAGGTCATTAGGCATTGCATATTGCATAGCATGTGGTTACATTGTGCAAGTCATCCTCCTAAGTCTTGGTCAGGAGATAAAAGGTTATGATGCAAGCTAGGGTTTTGTGGACTGGATCATTAACTGTCTGAGTGTGGTGATCCAAATTAGGGTTTGATTCTCAAGGAGATTGATCTTCATCTTGGTAGCAATGATACATCATCATCATCATGGTTTTGTTATCATCCAGAAGATTTAAGAGATTGATCATACACCTTGAGATTAGGGTTTTGACCACTGGTCAACCCTAATCATCTGCATTGGGCCAATCAGGGCATAGCAAGGAGATGGGGTCTATGATGGATGTGGGGATCATAACATGATTATATTGTGCTTATGGAAGCTAGGGTTTCACCCTTTAGCCATTTCATCAGAGAATTGGGGCTCAGATTGATCAGTGCATAGCCAAATTCATCTATCAGTTGAAAAAGTCAAATATGGTCAACGGTGCTTGATTTTATGGATTTGGAGGTGGGAGAGAGTTGGATACACTTCATTCATGTCTAAACAAGTTTCATTTGATATTTCAAATCTCAAGAATGAAGAAAATAAAGTCAGGAGAAAAATTGCCAAAAATGGAAAGTGACTTGTAATGGAAGTTTCCAAAAATGGAAAGTTTTTCACCATAAAATTACATGTCCAAAAAAGCTTCAAATGAAATTTTGTTCAACATGAAAGTTGTAGATCTTGCTCTCACCTTTCCAAAAAGTCCAAGAACTTGAAATTCCCATGTATGGTTAACAAGTTATAGTCCATTCATTTTCCAAAAATGCCTAAAATCAAAGTGGCATAACTTTCACATGGAATGTCCAATTTGAGTGATCTTTCTTTGAGCAAACCCCATTTCACATGTACTTTCATGTTGCATCATCAAATTTCAGCAAAAATGGTCAAGGCAAAAAGTCAAATTTCAAGTGGACTATGTTGAATTTTTGGTGTGAACATGTGAAATTGAGAAATACAAGGCCAATGAATATGAGGTTTCTTCCAACACATTCCAAATGACATTTAGAAGTTGTGTGAGCTGTTATCTTACTGTTACATTGCCAATTCACCAAGGTCATTTTTGGACATTCACTTAAAATCACATTTTCACTAATCTATCTCAACTTACTAATTGTGATTAGCAAAGTGGATTAAGGCCTTGGTATATGTTGTTAATTGTAACAGAATTTGTAACCACATTTCATTCTCCAAGAATTGTAACTGCTTTTCCCTCCAATTCTCTCAAATTCTCAAAAACTTCATCAATCATTTTTCAACATTTCTTCACCAAATCTTCATCAATTTGCATCATTCTTCTTGGATCCATGCTCTAGAAGTGATTGTGAGGAACTGTTTCATTGAATTCGTGGCCAAAACTTCAAGAATCGTGACTGTCCTAAGCTTGCTCATCCATGGAGTTTTGATAATTCTCGCATATGGAGTGTGCTGGAGCTGAGTTAATTATTTCGACCAATTGCTACAGCTTGGAACTGCTTCTGTTTTGGTGATTGGAACCTTGAAGCTTGCAAATCAACATCTGCCATTTCCACAAGGTGCATTTTCGAAAATCTCCATTGCTCAAATCATGATATGCGTTTTGTAGATCTTTCATTGTCGATTAACATGATGCTTGTAGTTTTTAATTTGATTGAGTATTGGATGAGAAATCTGAGTTTGAATGTTTGGATGTGATTCTTTTTTCACTCGATCCCGTCGCTATGCTTAGAGTTAGGTTAAATCAATGCCATATCCTTAATCCTTGTTGAAAGACGGTCACGATGATATATGATTTGTGTGTTTTGGTTAAGATTCGATGTTCTTCATTTTCTGGAAATTTTGGAAAGTTCTTGATGAAGAACAAGTTGAATAGTGCGCTAGATCTTCAATTTCGCTTGGCAATGTTTGAAAGTTGTTTCCCGCGCGCCTTAGCCTATCAGAGAGCGCCAGCGCTTCTAATTGAAATGGCGTCGTTTTGGCCACACGCTTAAGTATTACAAAAATACCACTGGATCATATTATTTCCATTATTTCATTTTCTTTTTTCTTTTTCTTCATATCATTTTGTGCATGATCTTGTAAAATCCATAGCTGATTCATTTTTTATCCAAATTGAGTGAGGTTTTTTTCAACATGCTCCTTGTAATGTGTAGAATTTAATCATGATTTTTGTGATTTTTGTGCACGTGTAAAAAATTAAAATGCCTAGAGATTGATTGAATGTGTCACATTTGTACATGCTTTGCCATATCTTTCATAAAATGATGATGCTTTCAAAGAAATTGATGAAATTTTTTATGCATATTCTGGACACTTTGATGGTGATTTTGATGTAGAGTTTGTAATTTTTGGATACTTGATTGAGGAGATATGAATTTTTGATTAGAGGTGTGACAATTTGTGTCACACCAAGCTTGCTGAACTTCATGATTTTATTTGCCTTTCCTAGGAACCTTGAATTGAGCCAAAATTTTGCATGAATGATCATATGTATGTTGAGATAACATGTGAGTTTCTCTGGAATTTGTGATGGCATTTTCTAATTTATTGTAATTTTCTCCTCTGTTGGCTCATTTTTGTGACTTCATGTGACACATGTTGGCATTTTGTTTGTGAAATTCTCATTGTGTATTGGATAAATGTGAAATTTGTTGGAGTGATTCTAGACACATTTTAGGACATCATGCTTTTGATCCCATTCATTTATCATGTATTGTCACTGTTTTATGATTGATGGAAGTTGGTGCTTGTTTTGATATCATGTGTTGGCTTGCTTGAAATTGTCTGAACTTCTTGATTTTCATTGACCTACTTCCTTTTGTCCAATTGAGCTGAAATTTGACATGCTACTCATTGAATGTGTCTTGTTTAGACTGTAATTTTTGTGGAATTAATTGAATTGTTTTGATATGGATTTGATTGAGATCTTTCTGTTTGGTCTTTTGATGTGGCAAATTGCATGTTGGATGCTATTTTGTGCATAAAATGATAATGGTGATTGATATGAGCATGGGACCAATTGCATTTGCTTCTAAATTGTTTGAATGTGATTTTGGATAATTTTCACTTGCTGTTTTGGATTTTTCATCCCCTTTGGACCCTAGGTTTGGCCTAGTGGTCTTGTTTCTCACCTTTGGAATTGTGTTTCAGGTTTGAGATGCAAAAGCCTTAAGGAGAAAATTGCAAGCTGATTAAATTGAGTTTTGTTTGATGTTGTAAACTAACTTGTTTTGTGTTGTAGGGTTTGATGCTTGAGTTTGGGCTCATGGCTTGCACTTGTGCGCATTAACTTGTGTTTGACTGTATAGATTAACATTTGCTGTTTACTGTTGGTTTGTCTGAGTACTGATGATACTTGATTGATTTCAGGTACATTAAGTTGCTTACAGTTCTTTAAGAACTTGCTGTGCTGCTGCTTGGTTGTATAAACCAGTTGAGGTAGACTCTCTTGTCTCCATGTAGTCTGGAAGACCTGGCTTGTTATTTAGCCAGGCAACTGTCTGAAGTCCTCCTTAAGAGGCGATGTTTGTGATTGTTTACTTTTGTGCCAAGCAGGTAAAGACCTCTATGAGGCAATTGGCGGAACCCAAGGGATATGCAATCTATCCTCCGCTATTCTGTTGAGTCGTCCCTCTGCTCACACCACTGTGTTGATGCATTGGGACACAAACCCAAGATCTTGTACTTTGTACAGTTGTGTCAGAGTCTTGAGCGTAGAAGGGTCCCTCCATTCTGGACCCACGCTCCTTTGTCTGAAGCTCTCCCTGGACAGGGATAAGAGCTGTGAAGTCTCATCTTCACTCACCTTTCATCTGCTTCACCCTGACTCTCAATGTCAGGGTTAAGAGCGAACAATACCCTGTACAGTTGACTTGCCTCGGCAGTCCACCCTTGTTTGAGCCTCACTTGACTGGATATAGTGTGTGCTATGTGAAATGTTTGTTTTATTTTGATTGATGCTTGCATGCTTGTTTTTCCTGGTTAGGATTAGCTTGCTGTTGTGCAAGTAGGTAGAAACCATAACATAGGGCAATGATGCATGATAACACTAGGCTCGAGTACATCTCCCTAGTAGTGTGTCTCCCCTTGGTTTCTGGCTAGAATTTCTTTCCCTTTCAGGGGAACTACGTCGCCCTGATCCTCATACCAGATGAGGTACGTAGGCAGGAGACCGTGCGAGGTCTCTCCGGGCACTTTTTTTCCTTTTTGTGTGTCTTTGCTTGTTAATCCTCTTATGTGTCAGGATATGGATGTAAGCCCAGCGATTGGCTGTCCGTATCCTGATTGTGTTTGTTTGGTTCGGAAACCGATGTAAGTCCAGCGATTGGCGTTCGGGTTCCATGTTTGCCTGTGTTTGTGTGTGTCTTGTTTGGCGTGCGTGAGCCGAACTACGGCAGCTCTGATTCTCGTTCCAGACGAGATACGTAGGCATAGGATGCGATATCCTAGCGAGCCCCCTCCTCTTCTCCCACCTGTGTTGTCTTCGGTGTGTGTGTGTGTGATGTTTGTTTAGCAACCTATTCTTTCTTTAGAGCGTGGATCCCGTCGAGTACGACGGACGTGAGGGGTGCTAATACCTTCCCCTTGCGTAACCGACTCCCGTACCCTTTCTCTTTGGTCGCGAGACCATGCTTTTCCCAGGTTTACTCTGAGCGTTTCCTTTCCCTCTTTTGGGATAAATAACGCACGGTGGCGGCTCTGTGTTGTTTTGTTTCAGCCCGCCGGTTGTTTTTCGCGGATGCGACAATGATGTGGCACGGTCTAGAGCCATTAGATGGATTCAAAATGTTTTAATCATGAGCGTACATATTGATTACCAAGCGTGTTGATGTTTGACTCAGGCGCATCATGGAACACGTGCGCTTAACCATTTGATCTGCCACCTCAATTAATGAGGCAGATCAAGTGGTCCACGTTTTTTTGATTTTTTTTATTTTAATTTTTATTCCTTTGATTTTCATTAATTCGTATTAATTTTAATATTGATCCAAAAAATATGAGAGTTTCACCAAAAAATTATTTTGAATTAAAATTATTTTTTGGAACATTATTAATATTTTTCATTTGTTTTTAATTGTTTAAAAATACTTTTAAGTCTTTAAAAATTCTGAAATTTTTTTCCAACGTCCTTTGACCTTGTTTGATCTATGATAAATCTCATGACCATTTATTTGGTGTTTTGATGAGGTTTTAGGAATTTGACAAACCATATTCAATTTAAATGTATTATTTTAGTATTTTTAATTTGAATAAATGCCAAATAACTTTGTTGACCAATTGTAATGACTTGTTTGTGTTTGACTCTTGTTGTTGGGCCTTGATCAAGGTTGATTTGACTTTGTCAAGTTAATATCATTGGATTTAGGGGATTAATGGAATGTATATTCTATCTCCCAAAATGAATGGATGATATTAATTTGGTAAAAGTCATCCTTTGATCAATTTGAGTTTTCATCCATTCCCCTCCCACTTCATCTTATTCCCTTTCTTTATGCATTCATCTCATTTGGCCTATGATATCTCAAAGTCCTAAAGCTAGTTGATTGAAAAATTAACATGAGTATGGATGAGATTAGGCCACACCTTTTGCATATTCTTTTTGTGTGTGGTATGTTTCATGAGCATAGTCCATAATATTATGTCCCTAACATGCATTAACACCAAAATTCTATTGCCCGACCTCAAATAGTTATGACTTCTACATAAGTCCAATTACGATTGCTTAACATAGCACTAAATTTGTGACTTAAAAGGCATAGCATTCTAGTTAGTGAGATTGTAAGTCTTCCCTCTTTCATGGTATTGTGTGGAAACTTGGCCTTTTTTCCTTCCTTTGGAAGATGTCTTGGCTCAAGGATCCATGCTTGTGATAAGTGGGTTGAGTATTCTCCAAAGAATGTCTATAAAAAGAAAAGCAAAAGCAAAACAATACTAACTTCTAACCTATTAACTACTAACTTTTAATTTCAAGCCATTTACTTTAATGTCATTTAATTCTAGCTTTTATACCTTTGATATTGTTCATATCATTCTAATTGTTTCTGTTAATGTAATTTTCACTTTGTCCACTTGGACCATATTGTGTGATATTCCTTGTATGTATATACTTTGCTTGTTTGTGTGGTCTTTGACCATTAATGTACATAATAACAACAAAAATCCTAAAAAACTTTTGTGTCGACTGTTGGCTTGATCTTGGACAAATGGACTTAGAACTTAGGCAACATTACTATGCTAAAGGACTTGGCCAATGTCAACTTATTGAGAAACCAAGTGCTTGCAATTTGAAACTTCATCTGATATATCATTCAAGATCCCTCTGAGTTCATCTGCAACATGATCATTGTGAAGTTGTTATTTTGAACCCGTGACTTGTGAAATTCATCGGTTACATGGGTTAATCTTGAAGAAGATCATGGAATGGATAAACTTGGATGTGGCTATCTTTATTTGATGCCTTTGCTCTTCAGGATAATATAATTGTGCATTTGTGTATTGCTTGATTCTAAAAGTCCAAGGGAATTCTGGGTTTCTATTGACATTCTTGTCTATTGGATTGTTACCCATTTGATCAGATCTTTTCAACTCTTAACTTTTAATTTTGTACATAGGATTAGTCCCTTCATCTTCTCCCCATTTCTTTAATTTCAAAATCTCTCCCTCCCTTTTTTAAAATCTTCTTTGATTGAACTTATTTTGTTCTAAAACTTTGACCACTTTGCAAAAATATAGAAACTTTGGCCTTATGCCATTGTATTTTCAAACTTCTTTTCTTAAATCAAACTTGTAAATAAACTTAATCATACTTGACTTAAACTTTCAAAAGGCCAAAAAGAACTAACTCATTCAAACCATTTTTAGGCTTTTGTGTCTTTCAAACTTAATTTTTGTTAAAAGCAATGCATCCACTTTGAAATTTGTATCACGAACTACGAGATTTTGATCCCTCATTTTTATGTTGGTACGTAGGCACAAGACTAAAGGTCTTGCCAAACATAAAAATATAATTAATGAATTCTTTTCTCATCCCCTCATTCTATTTGTTTGTAAACATCATTTTGTATAAAATACATATGCACACAAAAAGGGCTCCCTATGAGTACCTAGGACACTTTGGATGCTAACACCTTCCCTATGTGTAACCAACCCCCTTACCTGTAATCTCTGAAATTTTATTAGTTTTGATTTGAAAACTTCTTATCTTTTGGGTTGTGTTCGTACTTTTTACCTTTTCCCTTGGAAACAATAAAAGCGCGGTGGCGACTCTTGTTATTTGATCTCTAGCTTATCCATAGCTTGATGATCATGAATTTACCGCTACACTCACTCCAAAATACCTTGATGATTCTCTTCATGTCACAAATCAACGTCTTGATTACGTTATCATCCATAACCACAACCTTGAAACAACCATGGAATCCAACAACCAAGTCATCTCAATTCATCCGGATCATTTGGAAACCAACAACTAAACCATCTATATGTAGTTGGGTCAGTTTGATAGCAACATTGATGAACGTATGTAATCTAAATTTGTAGAACTCACATCCCTCACAACTCAACAATTTTCTATCATGGCAACATCTTCATCATATAACATAATTTCTACAAGTATATCTTCTTCTCCCTTTGATCCTCCTAGCTCTTAAATTGTTGTCATTAACATTTTTTTACCTTCTACATATAACCTTATCCACCTCCTTTACCCATACAATGGGGAGTCAACTCATTGTTTAACTTATTTACCCCACCACCACCACCACCGTTCAGTTTTCCCCTTACCTCCACCATTACACTCGACTCACTCATCTTTCACAACTTCCTAGCCACCTCTTTTCTGAAAAATCATAACACATCATATCCCTCAATTAGAACCCCTCAAATTAAGTTAGGGTTTTTTATGGAACTGAGACATTATAGTGGTTATTTCAAGCCACACAATTATTTGCTTATTATGATATGGGTTAAATATCTTTGTAACTATATAAATATATCAATTTTATCCTTTAGTCCCTCAAAATATTTTCTTTAAACAAAAGTCCATTTAAAGTTTTTCATCCATAACAATGGTTCCTCCAACTAATGTCTGTTGATAAAGGATGACGTGACACACCATGTGGCAAACTTTTTGGTGATTGGGTGTACACATGACAATGTCAGCATGGCAAAGACGGTGGCATGGCATGCCTCCAATCAATTTGACCATTTTATATTATTAGTTTTAATTAAATATATTGTGACAATAAATCTTCACTAAATTCGTCGCATAAAATGAACATCATACTCAAACTCAGATGTGGCTGCTAATTTAATCTCTAAATCAGTCATTAATTCAAACACACCATTCTTTAATTTTTTTCATACTAAAGAGATACTTATAATGACCTAGACTTCAAATTCTTTCAGGATTTTTTGCATTCAAGTTTATCACATTATTCGCATCTTTCCCACCAAAATTGAAGTTTTTTTTAACATGGAAAAATTAAATATGAATTGCATAAATGTCGATTTTATTATAAAATGGAAACAATGCAAACTTTGACTTATGATTAAATTTTGAGATATTTTTTGTACATATAAAAAAGATTTACAAAGTTTCGTGGCATTTCAAACAAGTCTATTTGTTTTGCTTTTTTGACCGAAACACATGTAAATGAATATTTTTCAAGAGACGGAAACAAATCAAAATAAATCAAGGTATCCTTGGAATGCTATAAAACTTTGTAGTTCCTATTTATTTTTGTCAAAGAAGTACCTGCAAAAAAAATAGATCAAAATGCAACGCGGGGACCTATAATTATGTTGTTTCCACCTCTTGAACACTTGACATTCACCTATAATTATGTTGTTTCCACCTCTTGAACACTTGACATTCAGAAAATCAAAATAGATCAAGGAATCAATGCAATTATGTGAAACTTTGGAGTTCCTCTCTATTAGTTGTCATAAAAATATTTGGCAAGAATTTGATCAAAATGTGATGTGTAGGCTTATGTTTATGTTGTTTCCACTTCATGAAAATAAGTATTTATAGGTGTTTCGGACGAAAAATAAAAATAAATCGGTGCTTGTTCGAAATGCCACAAAAGTTTGTAGATTATTTATATGTGTTATGAGGGATGTGCGTAATAACAATTAGCTCAAAATTTCATCATATGTCAAGGTTTGCGTTGTTTCTATTTCATTAAAAATTGATGCTTAAAAATTTATATTTAATTCAACAGACGTAAAAAAAATACTCCAAATTTTGTGAGAGAGATGTTTATAACATGATAAAAATTTGGAGTATAGGTACTATCTCTTTAGAATGAAAAATATTAAAGAATTGTATGTTTGAATTAGTGGTAGATTTAGAGACTTAATTAGTGATGAATTAGCAACCATTTATGGGTTTAAGTATGATGTTCATCTTATATGACAGATTTGGTGATGAATTTACAGTCTCTATATTGTTAATTAATATTAATAATATAAAATGGTCAAAATTTTCCATGTGACATGCTATGTCATCATCTTTGCGACGCTAACATTGTCAGGTGTACACCCAATCTCTAAAAAAATTCCACGTTTCATGTCACGTCATCCTCTATCAACAGACATTAGTCGGAGAGACCATTGTTTAAAGAAAATATTTTAAGAGACTAAAAGTGAAAATTGATATATTCAGGTGACGACAAAGATATTTAATCTTATAATAATATTTCCTTATAAAATTGTTTACCCATGACGCTTTTTATATGAAACGGGGTGTTCTAGGATGGTATAAATGAATGTTTCAAAACCAATCATTAGCTGATTGAAATGATTTCTATAAATTCTCTGAATTACGCTTTGGCCCCTCAACCTGTGAAAATCACCAATCATAGTTGTTTAAACTTAAGCAACATGGAATTATTTTTGAATGTCAAGTCAATTTTGAAAAGTTGGAGAACCGCGTCTTGGGATTACCATCATAAATAATTTTAAATTATTTTTATGTCCTTAACCTTGAAATTCAAAATGAGATTGCAATCCAATGTTCACACTCTATTTCACAAGTTATGGGGTTAGCCAAACTAATTGAAGTCAAGCTCAAGGATGCTAAGCAAAAATTCTCCAAACCTTAACATCCACTCAATCCTTATCTATCAAACCATATCCTAAAACTCAAATGCCTACACCAATTAACCAAACAACTACCATTCAAGCGAAAAACACAAACACAACCTCACCAAATTCATATCTTACATGTTTCTCTTAATGACACATTACTCTTGCACAAAGGGATGAGCACGACACTCAAGGCTTGTGTTTTAACTATGATAAGAAATTTACATTAATACGGAAAACACCTATCACAACGGTTGAAAAAGGGATATCATCAGGCTGAACCAACCATTGTAAGGTAGGGTACGATCGTGATTGTATCTATGTAGAGTGCTACCTACCATAATAATTATTTTAAACAACCGTTGTTATATTCTTTAATGCACAATATTTAACAAGAGTTGTACTAAACAACCATTGTGATATATACACCTGAGTTTATTATAAATTATACAGAATGCTTATTTCGTCAATGCTCACTAAATATATAATCTTTCAATCTGCACTAGAACATTATAATATGACAAATTAAACTATATTAGAAAAACAAGTTCATGTTTAATGCTTGATAAGAGATCTTGAACTCCTTATCTGCATTTTTCTCTTTAACAGTTAGAACTTAATTTAGTGATTGTAGTTCTTCAACCACCCCTCTCTCCACCTCTAATTTTATTTGCAAAGTAAATAATATTTTACATACAAAATTAGAGGTGGAGGGAGGGGTGATCAGAGATCTACAATCACTAAACCAAGTTCTAGCGATCAAGGAACAACATGTGGATAACAGTGTGAAGAATCCTTGTCAAGAATTGAATGTGTACTTGTTTTCTAATACAACTTTATCTATCATATTATAATTTGCTAATCCAGTTTGGAAAATTATATATTCGGTAAGGGATTGAAAAAACACTCAAACCATAAAATATATGATAAACTCTTTTGTTCAACAAACATTAACAACAACTTTCATAAAAAACATTCATCAATAATAAACCATAAATATATCATGTCCCATAATGGCGTGTCCACAATGAAATAAGGATGAAACTAAAGTTAGAGCCGTAAACTTGTGTCTATCTTGAACGAATGTCATTCTAGATCTATGACACAAGTTTGCAACGCTAACTTTAGCTTCGTCCTCTTTATTGAAACAAACATCCCTATCTAGCTTCGTCCTCTTTAATGAAACAAGCATCCCTACCTCTTTATTTGCACTACTACTTGCATCCCTACATGCAAGTAGTAATGCAAATTGTCAACTATTTTCATTTTGGTGTATGTCCCAAATTTGTTTTTCAGAATTGCTTGAGAAGCAAAGAGTGAACACTTTTAAGTGAACCAACAACAAGTGCAGTGGTAATGAAAATAACTTGAATGAGTTACACAAGCCAAGGTACATGTTTATTGTTTTCTATAGCATATCATAGATATGAAACTTGTATCTTGCACAAATTAAGTTCATGCATTCTTTTGCTACAACATGTCTCATGCTTGAATCACTTTAGAACTAAACTTAAATGTGACGTAGCTTTCCGTTGTTCACTATATGCACACGAGACCACAATTGTTGTTTTAACTCGGTCAATTTATGTTTAATCTTGCAACCATTTGTGAATAATATGAAAGCATAGAAATGATCAAGGCAAATTTTTTGAACTCGAGCATAACCATTTTCCTAAAGTAACTTACCTTGGGAGCGAGCGGGTATTTGATAACCCCTTTTGAGCCTAATGGACAAAATCTCATCAATTATGAACTATATATATTCACTAAGTAAGGAAAACACTTAGTGAACCTTCTTGATTCATTAAAACACCCAGCTCATAATTAGTTCATGAATAAATTCTAAAAATTTCTTTTGAAAAATCAGACCTGAAATTGTCATTGAATTGTGTCCCTTTCCTTAGGATAGGGGAGCATTCAAGTGAAATTCTAAGATTTATTCAAGTCGGGGAGATGAAAAGAGGGTTGCTTCAAAAGCAAACATCATGGAAAGAAAATAAAAGAATTAAACATGTGATGAATGGAAAAGAAAAAGAAAATAGAAGAGAAGCTTGAAAGAAAAAGAAAAGAAATTTCATGAAATTTTTGTGTGATCAAATGTGTTTTATCAAGGGTATAATCAAAAGAGCAAAGATGGTTAGAAAAGTACCAATTGGACGCTACAAATCTTTTAATGCTCTTTTAACCTTGGCTACTTTGAATCATTGACCATATACATGACCTTTCCTTGGTACCCAAGCCCCATTATAACCCTTGAAAGAACTTAGTGATCTATACTTTTATGCTTTCATAATGGTATGCCTATATGAATGCATAATTTGATCAAGATGTTAGCAAAATTGTGGATGTGAGTTCAAATCTCACATGGATTTCAATTCTTTATTCACTTATAAAGAAGTGTGTTAGGTGTGATTCAAGATTGGACATGTGTATTGCCTTTGAATACTTGACATGAATTTTGTGTTGAAAACTTGTTTCATGGTCATGGTTTACTTATAGTAAGGTGTCATACCCCAAAATTTGCCCGTTAATCTTGCAAGACATTTTTCAAGGCACTCCAAGACAATTTTCAAGACATTGATCGTAAAGGAACAAAGACCCAGCACACAGGTGGCCAAATCCAGAAAATGACTTAAACTGGCTGGCTCGCTAGGCGAGCCAAATCCTTCGCCTGGCGAACTCTTCGTTGCACCACTCGCCTAGCGAAGCTTGCGAATACCAGAAATTTTGGGCTTCATTCTGAGCCCATTAGGTCACAAAAACTATTATAAATACCAAGACCTCATTCAGGAAAAGGGGAGAAAAAGGAGAAAAATGGGAGAAACACAAACCCACACAGACAGCAAACCCTGGAGGCTAATCAAGAGAATTCAGAGCAACCCTAAAGGAAACCCTGAAGGAAACTCACCTGCACAAAGGTTACCTCCGCCCAACTCAATCCGGCACCAACCCTAAGAGTGATCTGCCAATTCAACGTTGCAATTCAGTTGCAAACAGGTTTGCACTACTACTACCGCTTTATGCTCCCAATTTACATGTGACATAATGATTGAATTTATAAATATATCTTAGGTTTTGCATGTGGATCTAAGTATGCATGGATGTCTTGAATGTTTAACCATGTAATTTCTGTAATGGATGCCATAGGGTTTGGAGCTTGCTGAAATCGTACTGTTATTAAAATCAAAACCCGCAGTAATTCGCTAGCACATCGCTAAGCGAACATGTAGCGAGTGTTCGCCAAGCCTTCGCTAGGCGAGGCAGTAGCGAACATGACAGTCGCTGATTTTTTTTTCCATTCTGTTTTGTGCTTATCTGACATGTTCTATCATAGCTGTGTATTATTTGCCTGACATTATTACTGCTGCGATTCCTTTGTTCGGTGCAACTATTGATCGCACCCCATTTGGTATTCTGGCCTGTTTGCTGAATTTTGTGAGGGCTCACATACTCCCGGAGAAGGTAGCTTGCTAGGTATTCCACTTTATTTGTGGGATACCCTTGTGAAGATTTATTCTAATTACTCGACTGATTGCATTGCCTTCGCACATATGATCTTGGCCCTCTCTTTGTTGCCTTACGATATTACGGTCATGTCCCGCGAATGTAAGGATATCCTTAGCAAAGACCCTTCGATTAAATCATCATGTCCCTATAAGATAAAGCATAGTCCCTCGGATGTTGCCTGCGAATATATGATTTTTGTCCCTCGATGGCCCGTCGTTGTAGCCTATGGTTAAATGATGATCGTCCCTTCGAATGCTAAGGTATCCTTACAAATGTTGCCTTCAATGACCAATCGATGACCCTACGATGTCCCTTACATCCAAAGGACAAGACTACTTACTTCTCAATAGTAAGGGCAGTTTTACCTTCATAAGGATAGGAAATACCCATAAAGACCTTGGGTAGGTATAACTCTTAAATGCTGACTCACAACTTAAAATACTTTTCACACCTCACACTTTGCAAAACATCTATTAGAAAATCACCACTTGGTATACATTCGTACTAGAATCATTGCCAAGTTATATTTTTCTAAACAGCTTTCAAAATTAAACGAGATAAATACTTTGTATACATTCTTACAAGAATCATTACAAAGTTAAACTCTCTTTTCAAAACATTTTCTAAATAGTTCTCAAACACTTTTTTCAGACAAGAAAAACATAAGTGATCAAGCAATTAAGAGCCCATGGATAACCATGGATACAAAGGGTGCTAACACCTTCCCTTTGTATAATGTACCTCCCGAACCCAAAATCTAATCAAGGTCTTTCCTGTTCTTTTCCGCCTTTCCTTATTGGATAAAAGAAAAGTCGGTGGCGACTCTTGCTATCCGCGACATTGCGTTTCAAAGCAAAAAACACCAAAGTCAGTTCACCGTATGACAGAACTGGCGACTCTGCTGGGGACTCCTTAAAAAGAGAGGTTGCCTTAAAAAACAAGATCACTTATTTGAATTGTCTGATTTACTTTTAAGGGATTGCTTGGGTATTTTATGCTTGAGTGAAAGATCCTACACCCGGATCTAGTGTACCTTAGGTAAGTAGCAAGAGATCATCGCGACTATCCGGCGTATACTGGAATGGTTAAAATGATGGCTACGGTTAACGTGACACTTTGGATGTCCTGATGTTCCTCATGTTTACTTGAGGAAAAATTTGGCGTCCGCGTGGTGTCATCAAAGCGTTAACCAGACCTTTAGAACCCTAATTGACTCATCCTAGCCATTAGAAAGTAGTGAGATAACTGACTTCGGTTCCGACTGGGGTTGGTTGAGACTCGATACTACACTCTTTGAGATTGGACTTTAGGGAAGCTTTGGTCAACCACTTGGTGTTGCACTAAAGTGGACTTAAAGAAAGGTCAATGATTTGAGATCCTTCTAGAACCCGGTTACTATTCTAGGACAGGTTGAACCAACCGAACTTCAGTGGGGAGGGTACTTACCTATGGAACTCATGCAAGCCTTAAAACCTAGGAATGATTGCGGTGTGACTTGTTTGTGTTTGTTACTTACATAACATCATAACATCATAACATCATGACATTGTACTAACCATTTCAAGGACTTAGGGGTTTAACTTTGCTCTGTTAAACAGGCTATGGCTTCCAGGAAGACCATCCGGATCAACCTTGTAGCGATCTCTCCTCAACTCAAGAATTTAGTGTCAGAACTGCCCGATCATGCTCAGTTCATCAAGAAACATGGTTCTCTCCTCAATTTAGTTACCTTCGGTTTCAAAGAAGATATGATGAGAGTTCTATTCCAGTTCTTCGATCCTAAACATCATTGCTTCACCTTCCCAGATTATCAGTTGGTGCCCACATTAGAAGAATTTTCCAGGCTGCTTGGGATACCTATCCTTGATCAAACACCTTTCAGTGGTTTAGAAAAGATTCCGAAGTCTGAAGAAGTTGCCGCAGCTTTACACATGACAAAGTCCGACATTGAAACCAATTGGGTAACAAGAAGTGGAGTTAAGGGTTTACTTGCCAAGTTTCTGATAAATAAGGCCCGAGAATTCCTAAAAGTTATGAATGTCCATGCTTTCGAAGATGTTCTAGCACTACTAATCTATGGTTTGGTGCTATTTCCTAACCCGGATCAATTCATAGACATGAATGCTATTAAGATATTTCTCACTCATAACCCTGTGCCTACCTTGCTTGGAGACATTTTGCATTCCCTTCACACTCGTACTATGAAAAGGCAAGGGACTCTCATGTGTTGCGTACCTTTATTATCTAGGTGGTTTATTTCGCACCTTCCTCAATCAGTCTTGAAGAACGAGCAGAATTTGAAATGGTCTCAAAGGATAATGTCGCTCTCCCATTCAGACATCCGTTGGTGTCCTCAGCTCAAAGAAAATGTTATCCTCATTGACCGTTGTGGAGAATTCTCTAACGTACCACTCATGGGGATGAGGGGAGGTATTACTTATAATCCTGCTTTAGCCCTACGTCAGTTCGGTTGTGCTCGAAGAGATGGTCCACATGAAATAATTATCCAAGGCACTGTGTTTGACTATGACAACGATCCCCAAGGTCTCCGTCAAAGATTTGTACGAGCTTGGGGCATGGTGAAAAGAAGCACGTTAGGACAGAAAAACTCTATTCCTATGGAACCTTATCTCAGATGGGTATGCGCAAGAGCTCGTGAACTTGTTATGCCATATCTTGCAGTCGGACCGCTGATTGTTAAACCAGGAGTTGAAGGAGGTATTCCTCAGATCATTCCTTATCCAGATATGCCTACCAATGTGGAAGAATTGAAGAGATCCTGGATCCAGTTGAGAGAGGAAAGGGATACTTTTGAAGCCCAGTTCTGTGCTGAAAGGAAGAAAGTGTTAGAGCTCACCAGCCAGCTTAATGAGGAACGAAGACTCAATGCATATCTTCGCCCAAAAAGAAGCCGTCCCTGGGAGACTTGAACTTTCATTGTATTGTTATTATTTTTTGTAATGAACATTGATTAAAGAAATTATTAATAAAAGTTTCCCTCTTTTGGTGGTTTACGCAAAGTTAAATTCCAAAAGTCCTTGAAAACATTTCATACATTGCATAGCATAACATAACATTGCATAACAGGTATTCTAAAGAATCAATGTCCTCACGGTCTTCCTATTGCAAACAGAAAAATGGCTCTCGAACAAACTGTCAAAGATCTCCAGGCTCAGAACGCTCAATTTCAGGAGATGATCTTGAACTTATCCAAGGGGTAGGAGGAGCTGAAGGCTCTCTTGCTCAAGAAGAAGAAAGACAAGAAAGCTGTGAGTTACATTAACCCGGGAAGAAGGCTTAAAGAACAAGCCGCAGGAGTTAAGATTAGACTCCCGAAGGATCAAGAAGAAGAGACAGAAAATGATTCGGAAGAGGAGAATGTTGATCCCTTCAACCCTGAGGACGACGATGAAGATTGTGAAAATGAACTGTACTCTCCAAAAGATGATAAGTACAAGTTGTTGGAAGAACGTATGCTAGCTATGGAGGGTCAGAAGGCGCCCGGTCTGGATTTCGAAAGCTTAGGTTTGGTCTCTGATGTGGTCATTCCCCGCAAATTCAAGGTCCCCGCTTTCACTAAGTATGATGGTGCGTCTTGTCCTCAGATGCATCTGAGAGCTTATGTGAGAAAGATTCAGCCGTATACCACTGATAGGAAGCTATGGATCCATTTCTTCCAAGAGAGACTGTCTGGCACACAGTTGGAGTGGTATTATCAGCTCGAGAGCTCTAACATCCACACCTGGACTGATTTAGCGACAGCTTTCTACAAGCATTACCAGTATAATTCCGAATTAGCGCCTACTCGGCTACAGTTGCAGAATATGACTATGGGCTCTAAAGAAAGCTTCAAAGAATATGCTCAAAAATGGAGAGATTTGGCTGGCAGAGTCAAACCCCCTATGACTGATCAAGAATTAGTGGACATGTTCATGGGTACACTGACTGGCCCATTCTACAGCCATCTACTGGGAAGTTCTTCATCGGGTTTCACTGAACTTATATTGACGGGTGAACGTGTTGAAAGCGGCATTCGAAGTGAAAAGATACAGGCGACTACCTCTGCAAGCACCAAAAAGCCCCATCAGGGAAAGAATGAATCAAATGCTGTGTACGGTGAAAGGGGTCATAACAAGAAAAACCGTGACCATACCATTGGAGCAGTTACGATTACAGCACCGCCATCTCAAAACTTTCAGCACAGACAAGACAGGCCAAGAAGGCAATTTACCAAGATCAATATGACTTTAGCACAAGCACTGCAGGGTATGCTAAAGGCAAATTTAATTACCCTCAGAGGCCCTCCTGCAAATCTCAACACTACTTCTCCTCGTTATAATCCCAATGCCAGGTGTGCATATCACTCCGATAGCCCCGGGCATGATACAAACGATTGCTGGTTGTTGAAGAATAAGATTCAGGATATGATCAATGCTGGAGAAATTGAATTTGATCCTCCAGAGACTCCTAATGTCATCACTGCTCCTATGCCTAATCATGACAAGACTGTTAATGCTGCGGATGACAATTCGCACATTTCTAATATAGCTGACTTAGCATCTCCTCTCCTGATCATCAAGAAGAATTTATTGCAAGCTGGTTTATTTCCAGGTTGTGCTGAAAATTGCGATCTCTAATACTCCGACCCAATGATTGCTTAAAGTTGAGGAATGGTGTTCAACGGCTGATGGATGATCGTACGATTCTCTTTGAAAAGATTCCTAAGGGGGAAAACCCTGTTGAAGAAATATCTGTGATTGCTAGGTCCAAAGTTCCAGTGAAGATTACTGCTGAGCCCAAGGTAGCTCCCCTAATTACTACTGCACCTGGCCCGGTACCGTATTCCTCAAGCAAAGTCGTTCCGTGGAATTATGGAGGTGATGTTTACATCCATGGCGTAAAGCAAGTTGATAATTCTGCTAATTCTAATGACATTGTTGGGACTAGTAAAATTACTCGAAGTGGAAGGATCTTCTCTCCAGAAATCTCGCCTCCTGTCCCTGAAGCTCGAGGAAAGAAACCAGTAATCAATCCTTCTCAGTCAAAGACACCAGTCGAAATTACTATTGAAGATGTTGCCAAACAGGAAATGGAAGAAATGCTTTTGATGTGGTAGAACAGTTGGGGCATACTCCGTCTATAGTTTCGATGTTATCCTTGTTGTTATCTTCTAAATCTCATGCCAATGCATTGATGAAATTCTTGAAGACCGCTCATGTACCTCAAGAGACATCTGCCAATCAGTTCGAAAACTATGTGGCTAACTTGGCTGTTGACAATGGCCTAGGCTTTTCCGATGTTGACCTGACACCAGCAGGAAAGAGTCACAATAAAGCTCTGCATATCTCCATTGAGGGTAAGGGGATCACCTTGTCTCATGTGTTGATCGATAATGGCTCTTCTTTGAATGTGCTACCAAAAGTTGTGCTTGATAAACTTGACTGTAAAAGCATTAAACTGAAACCTAGTGACGTTGTGGTACGAGCTTACGATGGTGCGAAGAACGTTGTCCATGGGGAAGTGGTTCTCCCTATCAAGATAGGACCTCAAGTCTTCAACACTACCTTTCACGTGATGAACATTCGTCCTGCCTATTCCTGCTTGCTGGGACGCCCTTGGATTCATGGGGCAAGTGTTGTAGCTTCGTCTCTCCATCAAAAGCTGAGGTATCCAATAGAGGGTAAGATTGTCACTGTGTGTGGAGAAGAAGAGTATATTGTCAGTAGTGTGCATACCTTCAGATACGTCGAGATGGATGGTGAATTCTTTGAGAATCATTCTCAGTCATTTGAAGTAGTTCCTCTGACCAGTCCTGTCCTTAAGCCAACTTCCCGTGTGCCCAAGGTTATTCATGCTCCTCCTGCTATGATTTCTCTGAAAGACGCTCAAGCCGTGGTTGAAGATGGTGGTCGTACTGGCTGGGGTCAACTAATCGATGTACCGTACAAGTCTGATAGATTTGGCCTGGGGTTTAGCTCTGAAAAGGTAGTCGAAGATTAGATTAATACTGTAGAAGATGCTGACAGCGATTGCGACTTGGATAGCTGGATTTTCCCAACAATTGGTGACGGACTCAATAATTGGAAGGCTGAAGACACTATCTCGATCTCCTTTAGTCAGGAGTAATTGTTATTGCTTATTTTAGTGTTTCAAATTTTGTAATTTTTATTGAACTTCTTAAAGCATTGTGTCTATGCCCGGGGCACAATAGCTAATTTGTTGAGGGTTTTGTCATTTTCATAAGCATATTCACATTCAATAAATCAATGGACTTTTTGCATTCAAATATTGCGCTCTTTATCTTTCCTGTCATCTTTCAAATGAGCTATGCTTTCTTACACACACTCACGTAACAAATTGCAGATCCATATCCACTCTGGATCCTGTTGATAATAATTCTGCTACTGTTAATTATGACTTTGAAAATCCGATCTACCAAGCCGAGGATGGAAGTGAGGAAGATTGTGAAGTACTTTGAGAGCTTGCCAGACTGTTACTACAAGAAGAAAAGACTATACAGCCGCATGAGGAATCAATTGAAATTGTAAATCTGGGTACTGAAGTAGACAAGAAAGAGGTCAAAATAGGAGCAGGCTTGGGAAACAGTGTCAAAGAAAGATTGATTCAGATGTTACATGACTATGTAGAGATTTTTGCTTGGTCTTATGAAGACATGCCAGGACTGGATACTAATATAGTAGTGCATTGTTTGCCAATGAAGGAAGATTGTCATCCTGTTAAGCAAAAGGTTCGTCGCATGCGTCCGGAAATGTCTGAGAAAATCAAAGTCGAGGTTATGAAACAATTTGATGCAGGTTTTCTGGCTGTTACTTCTTATCTTCAATGGGTTGCTAATGTGGTACCAGTGCCAAAGAAGGATGGTAAGGTGCGAATGTGTGTAGATTACAGAGATCTGAATAAAGCAAGTCCCAAAGATGACTTTCCACTTCCGCACATTGATGTTCTGGTAGATAACACCGCTCAACACAAGGTATTCTCATTCATGGATGGGTTCTCAGGTTATAACCAGATTAAGATGGCACCTGAAGACATGGAGAAAACTGCGTTTGTGACGCAATGGGGCACTTTCTGTTACAAAGTAATGCCATTCGGTTTAAAGAATGCAGGGGCAACATACCAGCGTGCTATGGTGGTTTTGTTCCATGATATGATCCATCATAAAATAGAGGTATATGTGGATGACATGATAGCCAGATCTCATACTGAAGAAGAACATCTCGATCATTTATACAAACTGTTTGAGAGGTTGAAGAAATACAAGTTGAGATTGAACCCGAACAAATGCACCTTTGGAGTAAGATCCGGTAAACTCTTGGGCTTTATTGTTAGTGGTAAAGGAATTGAGGTTGACCCGGCTAAGGTGAGAGCTATTCAAGAAATGTCGGTTCCCCGTACAGATAAAGAAGTCAGAGGTTTCTTGGGACGCTTGAATTACATTGCCCGATTTATCTCCCATTTGACTGCTACCTGCAAACCCATCTTCAAATTACTGAGGAAAAATCAAGAGATGATATGGAATGATGAATGTCAAGAAGCTTTTGACAAAATCAAGAAGTATCTCCAAGAACCTCCAATTCTGATGCCACCAGTTGAAGGAAGACCTCTAATCATGTATTTGACCGTGTTAGAAAATTCAATGGGGTATGTGTTGGGGCAACATGACGAGTCTGGTCGAAAAGAGCATGCCATATACTACCTTAGCAAAAAGTTTACCGACTGTGAAACAAGATACTCATTGCTCGAGAAAACTTGCTGTGCTTTGGCTTGGGCTGCTCGTCGACTAAGACAGTATATGTTGAATCATACCACTTTATTGATTTCTAAGATGGATCCTATCAAATATATATTTGAGAAACCTGCCCTCTCCGGAAGAATAGCAAGATGGCAGATGATTTTAACAGAGTATGATATCCAATATACTACTCAGAAAGCAATCAAAGGAAGCGTGTTAGCTGATCATTTGGCTCATCAAGCAGTTGATGATTACCAATCTATGAATTTTGAGTTCCCAGATGAGGATGTCATGCTCGTTACTGATTATGAAGAACCTGGACCAGATGAAGGACCCGAACTGGGATCCCGATGGACTATGGTTTTTGATGGATCTTCTAATGCGTTGGGCAATGGTGTTGGTGTTGTAATTATTTCTCCCAGGGGTTGCCATACGCCTTTCACTGCTAGACTATGTTTTGACTGTACCAACAATATGGCTGAGTATGAAGCATGTATTTTGGGACTCAAGGCTGCTATAGACCTGAAAATCAAGTTTTTGAGTGTGTACGGAGACTCAGCCTTAGTAATCAGTCAGATCAAAGGAGAATGGGACACTAAACATCCGAATCTCATCCCTTATCGAGAGCGGGTGTTGACATTAATCCCATACTTTGAAGAGATTACATTCGAACATATTCCACGAGAAGAGAATCAGTTGGCATACGCATTGGCTACCATGTAATCTATGTTCAGAGTCAGATGGGATAATGAAGCTCCCAGGATCACCATTGAAAGATTAGATGAACCAGCATATTGTTATGAACTTAATACTGGTGAAGTAGAAGATAAACCTTGGTTCCACGAAGTAAAAAGATATTTAGAAACTCAGGAATACCCTGAAGGGGCATCCATCAATGACAGGAAATTTCTGAGGAAGTTCTCCGCTAAATTCTTTTTGAGTAATTGAGTATTATACAAACGTAATCATGATTCGACTTTGCTTCGTTGTGTGGATAAAAAGGAAGTAGAAAAGATTATGGAAGACATACATGACGGTATTTTTGGGACTCATTCTAGTGGACATACGATGGCCAAGAAGATTCTGAGATCAGGGTATTATTGGTCTACCATGGAAGCTGATTGCCACCATCACTCCAGAACTTGTCACAAGTGCCAGATCTATGCGGACAAAGTACATGTGCCTCCTGCTCCAATGAACGTGTTGACAACACCTTGGCCCTTTGCAATGTGGGGGATTGATATGATTGGAGAGATTAAACCTACTGCTTCTAATGGACATCGTTTCATTCTTGTTGCTATTGATTACTTTACGAAGTGGGTAGAGGCAGCCTCATTTGCTTCTGTCCCCAAGAATGTGGTGGCACGGTTCATCAAGAATAGTCTTATTTGTCGATATGGCATCCCTGAAAGAATTATCACTGATAATGGTACTAATTTGAACAACAAGATGATTACTGAACTCTGCACGCAGTTCAAAATAAAACACCATAACTCTTCTCCATACCGGCCAAAGATGAATGGCGCCGTAGAAGCTGCTAATAAGAATATTAAGAAGATCATACAAAAGATGACAGTAACATACAAAGACTGGCATGAGATGTTACCCTTTGCTCTTCATGGTTATCGCACTTCAGTGCGCACTTCGACAGGGGCAACTCCTTTCTCTTTAGTCTACGGAATGGAAGCCATTTTACCAGTGGAAGTTCAGATTCCCTCTCTAAGAATCATGAAAGAGGCAGGTTTAGACGAAGATGAATGGATTCAGACTCGACTCGATCAGATAAATTTGATTGATGAAAAGAGACTTGCGGCTGTTTGTCATGGGCAGATATATCAGAAGTGCATGATCCAGGCATTTAATAAAAGAGTCAAGAGACAGGTGTATCAAATTGGCGACCTGGTGATCAAGCGTATCATTCTACCACAAGGTGATTCTAGAGGCAAATGGACTCCCACATACGAAGGGCCGTTTGTAGTTAAGAAGGTATTCTCTGGTGGAGCCATGATGCTTGCTACAATGGATGGCGAAGACTTCCCACATCCCGTGAACGCAGACATAGTTCAAAAATACTACGCATAAAAGAGACCCGCTAGGTCGACGTATCTAGGAAAAAGTAAGGGCATCCCGGCAAACCAAAAGGGTTCGGGCAAAAATTAGGGATAAACATATAAAAATATACACCCGGCA
This sequence comes from Lathyrus oleraceus, assembly GCF_024323335.1. Taxonomy (NCBI): domain Eukaryota; kingdom Viridiplantae; phylum Streptophyta; class Magnoliopsida; order Fabales; family Fabaceae; genus Lathyrus; species Lathyrus oleraceus. Next base: position 36,024,647 of record NC_066584.1, on the reverse strand, counting down.
AGTCGAAAACCTGAAAAGGCGGCTTGGGCAAAAAAGGGTATCCTGGTGGACTGAAAACCTGAAAAGGCGGTCCAGGCAAAAATTAGGGATTAAAGCGCATGACTATGTCCCGTTCTCAGTCAGCTTCACCCGAGTCAAAGGGACGGAACAAGCCAATCACTTCTATCCGACAGCAGGAGATGAGAGGCTTGAAGACATAATGACAGTAGTGGAATTAAAATCAATAGGACTTTTTCTTCATAGCTTTTTCTTTGTTTTCTTGACAATTTCCTCTTACTAGGATTTCTGTCTCCTTGTACTCAAATTACCTATTTATAGGCCCTCTTTCAAAATCAATACAATTTATTTCCAAAAAGATGCTTTTGTTTTACTTTCTCTATTTTGTTTGCATAAACGTCCATTGATTTAATTTGAATTAATATATGCATTTGAATATGATCGATGTTTATCAAAAATACATGCACAAAACAGAAATAGCAATTACTAAAAGACTTCAGGATCGAGGAGAAGGTCTAACCATGCTTTCCAATGAATCCGGTTGCTAATTCTATTCCCCAGCAAAAACCAGTTATTCCCCAGAAGAAATTGGCATCACTAGACAGACTGGTCATCTCTTCCATCCCCAGCCAGGCTCTGTTGAATATTTCTACCATCAGACAGAAATCAAGTATCCCCAGCTAAGAAAGGGTCATCAATACAAATATCTCCAACCAAAATATGGGGATTTATTTTCCCTGGCAAAAATTTTCAGACGCATAATTCATTCATGCATCATTTCGCATCATATACATGCATGCAATGTTCACATTTATTGTCACGAGCATAAAACATCTCATGCATCATGACATGGCATGAAGCTAACTTTATTTTTCAGGTTAATTATCTTCCTGATACAGTCAAAATGAAGATCCATTCAGACGGATATCTTCATCGATTACATTCAAGATTCAAATACATCTTTCAGATATAATCCATATGAACATTCGTTCTGACAAGCATTCTGATATCCTCCTAATGTGGCATCTTTAAGCCCATCCCAGAAATTTATTGCAAATACAACATATACAAATATTATCAGATATAGCCTAGCGTACGGTTCATTCTGATTCAGCCCAACATATGATTCCTTCAACTATTCCTATACGGTCTAATGTACGACCCGTCTGGATGTTCATTTCCTCAGATACTACCTAGCGTACGGTACATTCCGAGGTGTAGTCTAGCGTACGACTACTTTTTGTCAGATACAGCCTAACGTACGGCTCATTCTGCAACTCAAATACGATATAGCGTACGATCCATTCTGATTCTTACTTCGTCAGAGACAGCCTAACGTACGGCTCATTTTGCAACTCAGATACGATCTAGCGTACGATCCATTCTGATTCTTACTTCGTCAGATACAGCCTAACGTACGACTCATTCTGCAACTCAGATACGATCTAGCGTACGATCCATTCTGATTCTTACTTCGTCAGAGACAGCCTAACGTACGACTCATTTTGCAACTCAGATACGATCTAGCGTACGATCCATTCTGATTCTTACTTCGTCAGATACAGCCTAACGTACGGCTCATTCTACAACTCAGATACGATCTAGCGTACGATCCATTCTGATTCTTACTTCGTCAGAGACAGCCTAACGTACGGCTCATTCTGCAACTCAGATACGATCTAGCGTACGATCCATTCTGATTCTTACTTCGTCAGAGACAGCCTAACGTACGGCTCATTCTGCAACTCAGATACGATCTAGCGTACGATCCATTCTGATTCTTACTTCGTCAGATACAGCCTAACGTACGGCTCATTCTGCAATTCAGATACGATCTAGCGCATGATCCATTCTGATCCTTTATCCCCAGCAGCATATGACCCATTCTGATCCTTATCTCATCAGGTTCAGCTCACCCTAACAACACCTAATGGATGACTCATTATACGGTCTAGCGTACGACCTAGTGTGACACCCATGTCTTCAGATATGGTCTAATGTACGACGCACTCTGAAGCTCTCATCATCAAACTTCCTGGATGGCATCTTTAAGCCCATCTCCATCAAGACTAACTTTTAATTAACAAGTGCAAATTTTTGGGGCATTCTAAGTGTTCAATAATCTTCCACCTCCAGACCACGAATGGCATACATACCATTCTAACTCTCTCGGTTTAAGAATATTGAACAGGGGCAGCTGTCATACCCCCAAATTTGCCCGTTAATCTTGCAAGACATTTTTCAAGGCACTCCAAGACATTTTTCAAGACATTGATCGTAAAGGAACAAAGACCCAGCACACAGGTGGCCAAATCCAGAAAATGACTTAAACTGGCTGGCTCGCTAGGCGAGCCAAATCCTTCGCCTGGCGAACTCTTCGCTGCACCACTCGCCCAGCGAAGCTTGCGAATACCAGAAATTTTGGGCTTCATTCTGAGCCCATTAGGTCACAAAAACTATTATAAATACCAAGACCTCATTCAGGAAAAGGGGAGAAAAAGGAGAAAAAGGAGAAAAAGGGGAGAAACACAAACCCACACAGACAGTAAACCCTGGAGGCTAATCAAGAGAATTCAGAGCAACCCTAAAGGAAACACTGAAGGAAACTCATCTGCACAAAGGTTACCTCCGCCCAACTCAATCCGGCACCAACCCTAAGAGTGATCTGCCAATTCAACGTTGCAATTCAATTGCAAACAGGTTTGCACTACTACTACCGCTTTATGCTCCCAATTTACATGTGACATAATGATTGAATTTATAAATATATCTTAGGTTTTGCATGTGGATCTAAGTATGCATGGATGTCTTGAATGTTTAACCATGTAATTTCTGTAATGGATGCCATAGGGTTTGGAGCTTGCTGAAATCGTACTGTTATTAAAATCAAAATCCGCAGCCATTCGCTAGCACATCGCTAAGCGAACATGTAGCGAGTGTTCGCCAAGCCTTCGCTAGGCGAGGCAGTAGCGAACATGACAGTCGCTGATTTTTTTTTTCCGTTATGTTCTGTGCTTATCTGACATGTTCTATCATAGCTGTGTATTATTTGCCTGACATTATTACTGCTGCGATTCCTTTGTTCGGTGCAACTATTGATCGCACCCCATTTGGTATTCTGACCTGTTTGCTGAATTTTGTGAGGGCTCACATACTCCCGAAGAAGGTAGCTTGCTAGGTATTCCACTTTATTTGTGGGATACCCTTGTGAAGATTTATTCTAATTACTCGACTGATTACATTGCCTTCGCACATACGACCTTGGCCCTCTCTTTGTTGCCTTACGATATTACGGTCATGTCCCGTGAATGTAAGGATATCCTTAGCAAAGACCCTTCGATTAAATCATCATGTCCCTATAAGATAAAGCATAGTCCCTCGGATGTTGCCTGCGAATATATGATTTTTGTCCCTCGATGGCCCGTCGTTGTAGCCTACGGTTAAATGATGATCGTCCCTTCGAATGCTAAGGTATCCTTACAAATGTTGCCTTCAATGACCAATCGATGACCCTACGATGTCCCTTACATCCAAAGGAAAAGACTACTTACTTCTCAATAGTAAGGGCAGTTTTACCTTCATAATGATAGGAAATACCCATAAAGACCTTGGGTAGGTATAACTCTTAAATGCTGACTCACAACTTAAAATACTTTTCACACCTCACACTTTGCAAAACATCTATTAGAAAATCACCACTTGGTATACATTCGTACTAGAATCATTGCCAAGTTATATTTTTCTAAACAGCTTTCAAAATTAAACGAGATAAATACTTTGTATACATTCGTACAAGAATCATTATAAAGTTAAACTCTCTTTTCAAAACATTTTCTAAACAGTTCTCAAACACTTTTTTCAGACAAGAAAAACATAAGTGATCAAGCAATTAAGAGCCCATGGATAACCATGGATACAAAGGGTGCTAACACCTTCCCTTTGTATAATGTACCTCCCGAACCCAAAATCTAATCAAGGTCTTTCCTGTTCTTTTCCGCCTTTCCTTATTGGATAAAAGAAAAGTCGGTGGCGACTCTTGCTATCCGCGACATTGCGTTTCAAAGCAAAAAACACCAAAGTCAGTTCACCGTATGACATAAGGTAATAAGCATAACAACTTGCATGTGCATTCTACCATTGAACCATTCACTTTGAATGTTTTTTCTCAATATAGTTGGTCATGACAAACTTGGCGAAGATACTCTTATTTTACATTGGTTTTTGAAGACTTTTTATTTGAGGACAAACTAAGTTCTAAGTTGGGGAGAGTTGATAAGTGGAAAAATATGGTACATGACACTTATAAATTATTGCCCTTATTAACTTGTTTCATAAGTTAAGAGTATGAAACCCCCAATCTTTGGTGTAAATACTGGTTATATTATGATAATAGTTTAATGTTTGAGGATTTAACTCATTGATATTTGGAGGTTGGCTACATACTACACTCGAGGGACTCGCCTCCTGATACGTATGAGGGACTCGCCTCTAGGTACACTTGAGGGACTTGCCCCAATATACACTTGAGTGACTCCTCTCTAGGTACACCCGAAGGAATCGTCCAAAGAACGCATAAAGGACTCGCCAATAAATGCATTACAGGGACTCATCCAAATGAGAGGAGATAATTAAACTAAATCGCTTTGTCCTTTACAAATCCTCATGCTTGATGGACTGTGTACTGATATAGTTGCAAATGACCCATAAGAGGCGGTGCAAGGGTTTCCTAAGGATAGTTGGTGCAATACGCCGCCCCATCAAGCTTCCAAGCCTCCCGTTTATGGGAACGCACACCCATTTCTTAGTGATAACGCCAGTTTCTTAGATTACTTGCCCGTATGTGGAAATATGGGAAGTGGTGTATCCATATCCATAACATTATGGGAAATTGAGTAAAAAGGAGGAAGTCGCATTCTCTAGAGAAATAGGGGAAGTAATTGTCCAATTTCCACGCTTCTTAAAGTGGAAAGTATGAATATTGGTTTCTTGGGTCTATAGACTCAAGCCTAAAAGACTCATATAAATACCTCAACCTTGAGGTTAAGAAAGACATTCTATTATCTCTAAAAACACCACATATAGAGCTTTATACCATCTCCGGGTGAGCTTGCTCGAACACCACAACAACCCTACAAACCTTTGACATCCATACATCATAAAGGGTTGTCATGCATTATACTTTCGGCAAATACATCTATTTTGAATATGATTTTGTTGGGTGAAGTGGGACAACACTATCCCCATAAACCTCACGAAAAATTCTAATATTTTCCTTTCTAATTCCCCACCCCCCACCCACACCCACACACACAACTTTATCTTTGTTTAATTATTGACATAACATAAATTATTTTTAAGATTTTTTTTATAAAATTAATCTTGATTTCTACAAGTCACAACTCACCTCCCTATCTTGTATTTGGATTTATTTGTTCAACACTTTTACTCCATTAAGATGCATTTATGTCAAATACTTTAATATTTATTTAATTGTTGACCTAACATAAAATATTTTTAATATTTTTTTTATAAAATTAATATTGATTTCTAAAATCACAATTCACCTCTCCATCTTGATTTTGAAGTCATATGCTCAACACTTTTACTCTCTTGAAATGTATATATTGTCAACTACTTCAATCTCTGTTTAATTGTTGACCTAACATAAATTGTTTTAAAGATTTTTTTTTAAAATTAATCTCAATTTTTAAAAATCACAATTCACATTTTCATTTTGTGTTTGAAGTCATTTGTCCAACACTTTTATTCTCTTGGAATGTATCTACTGTCAAATACTTCAATCTCCTTAATGACACACTCTTATCATCAAACTAAAGACTTAATGTTAATCAAATGTGAGTTGTGTTGGTGTAAGCCCTAGAGGCCAATACTTTTGGTACTTGTATCGAATTATTTAAAGGCATTTTCTTTATTATGGTTGATTAATAAAGTCCCTGGAATAGATAGTCCGTTTAATGTATTAAGTGTGACTTAATCATGAGAAAACATTAAACATAAGGACACTATTCTTAAAGTATCCATAGTCGAGCTTTAGTGTGAAGTGGGATAACATTAAAGCATTAAGACTATTATGTTTGTAGACTGATGATCACATCTCATGGATCATGGATAAAGAGTTATCAAGTCTTAAACATAGGTATGAATATTAGGAGTAATATTTATACCGGATTGACCCGCTATGAGAATACTATATAGAAAGTTATGCAAAGTGTCATAAGTTATTCTCATGGTGATAATAGTGTATACCACTCTTCGACCTGAAACCACTATGGATCCTAGATGTAGAGTCGAGTGCTTTATTGCTGATCCAACGTTGTCCGTAACTGGATAACCATAAAGACAGTTGATGGGTACTCCACGAAGCATGCTGAGGGACATGAGTGTCCTAGATGGAATTTGCCAATCCTGCATAACAGGATAAATGTCTATGGGCCCAATATTGAACTGGACAATGTAACACCTCAAAATTTGCCCTCCTTTCTTGGGACTAGCATTAACATATTTGCATTTTTATTTTAGGTCATTAGGCATTTCATATTGCATATCATGTGGTTACATTGTGCAAGCCATCTTCCCAAGTCTTGATCAGAAGAAGAGGAAGTTAGAGAGTGCAAGCCTAGGGTTTATTGACTGATCATGGGCCATTTGAGGATTGGGCTGTGAATTAGGGTTTTATGATTCTCCAATGGATGTTGGTCTTCATCTTGATTACAATGATACATCATCATCATCAAGTGTTGGAGCATATTTCTTGAGATTAGGGTTTTGACCACTGGTCAACCCTAATCAGCTGCATTGGGCCAATCAGGGCTGGATCAGGAGATGAGGTTTATGATGGTTATGAGGATCATAATGTGATTATATTGAGCTCATGGATGCTAGGGTTTCATGGTTGAGCCATTTCATCAGGAGTTTGGGGATCAATTTGATCAGTGCGTAGCCAAATTCATCTATCAGTCAGAAAAGTCAACTGTGCCTGGATTGATGGATTTGGAGGAGGGAGAGGGCAAGAGATACTCCATTCATGTTCAAACAAGTCTCATTTGACATTTCAAATACTCACATTGAAGGATTTGAGGTCATAGCAAAGGTTTCCAAAAGGAAAAATGACCTATGGTTTCAAGTTTCCAAAAGGATGGCCAGTTTTTGGAGCGACTTCAACCCAATTTTCCCCCATCAAAAAAGCTTCAAATGGAATTTTGTTGAACATGAAAGTTGTAGATCTTTCTCTCCCCTTTTCAAAAAGTCCAAGATCGTGAGAATCGGATGAACGGTTGAGGAGATATGGTCAAATTACCACCGGGCGTGCATGGCAAAATTTTCCATGTATCGATGCACACGAATTTCGTATCGATGCGTGCAAGGCAAAAAAGGGCCATGTATCGATGCACACGAGTTATGTGTCGATGCACACTGTTAAAAAGTGCCTTGTATCGATGCAAACAAGTTATGTATCGATGCATACTGTTAAAAAGTGCCTTGTATTGATACAAGCAAGTTATGTATCGATGCACACTGTTAAAAAGTGCCTTGTATTGATACAAACAAGTTATGTATCGATGCATACTGTTAAAAAGTGTTATGTATCAATACATAACTCTATCTTGAGCTCTCATACAGCACTGTGCATGTCCATATTACTTCATGCACCATCTTCATGCACAAGAGTGAACATCTCATTTGAGCCAACACACTCCAAATATCAATTGAGAATGTATGAGCTGTCAATGAGCTGTCACAGGGCTTGAGTGAAAAGGCCATTTTGCCCTTGCTTAAGTAAATGCACATTTGCTAATTGCATGTCATTTTTGCTAATTTGGTGATTAAAGCTTGATTAGTTGGAAGTATATAAGCTTAATCATAACAAACTCTTGAGGAGAATGCACAATTACCAAGTTCAGATCTCAAAACCATTCCAATTCTCTCAAAATCATCAAGAACTCAAAATCTTCAAATCCAAGTTTCTTCCTCAATCTTGAACCAATTCGTGAAATTCTTTTTGCATTCACTTCCTCTAATCATCTTCACGGACTGTTTTGGGAGATTGCAAGGAAAAGTGCATCGAATCTCGACTGTTGCATATGGAGCATCAATGGTGAAATGCGAATTTCATGCTCTAGAGACCATAGCAATTGATTCTGAACACATCATTCAACTTCCTAAAGCTATTGGCGCAACTGTTTGAGGAGGAAGAGCACGGATTTCACTGCTTTCACACTGCCATTTCCAGGTTTGAGAAATTTCGAATCTCATGATTTGCTTCAAGCTTATATGCGTTTGATAGTTCATGTTATGTAGAGCACGGTGATGTGATTAGTTTTGAGAATGATGAACCATAGGAGGAGAAATCTGGATTTTAAGATATGAACATAAACTCTAACTTCTTCGATCCGCATGATTTAGGAACATTTAGGAGGAAATAAGTTGATATTTGTTATCTACGTGTTCAGACGATTCCATCGGTTATATGCATGTCCATTTTCGTTGAGATTTCGTGTTCATCGAATTTTGCAAATTCTGGAAATTGTTGAGAGGAAAACGATGATAGAGCTTGGTTTGATCCGTTTTGCTGTTCAAATTTTTGAATTCCATGTTTCCCTCCCGCGCCAGTTTTATTTACAAAAATACCACTGTGATTTTTAATTAATTCATTTAATTCTAAAAAATATTTTAACACCTTTAGAAAATCATATAAAATTATAGAAAAATCAGAAAATTGTGAAAATAATTTTGTTGACTTTGTCTTTGAGTGTAGATGATTTTTTGACCTATTGGTCAAAGTTGTGCTTGGTAAAATTATTATTTGACCTAGGCTTGTTTCACATGTATCCATTTTTGACACCTTGCACCATTTTAATTGGGAAATGCACATGATGTAAAATAAATTCTTGAAAATTTTTGTGATGATTCTTGACTGATTGATGCTCATTTCTATGTAAATTTCATGCATTTTTGATACCTGGTTAGAGAGCAGCAAATTCTGGAACTTAGGTGTGACAATTTGTGTCACACCTCTTGATGTCAACTTGTTGAATTTAATTGGATAACCTATGCATGTTAGAATTGAATGAAATTTTGCATGGTGAATTGTTTACATGTTGAGATGTTGTATGAATTTTTGTGGAATTTTACACTGCATTTTCTAATTGATCATGATTTTTCATTTCTGGTGATTAAATTTGCAAGTCCATGTGACATAGGTTGGTAGATTGATTGGGAAATCCTCATATTGTATTGTATGGCCATGAAATTTGATATGCATGAACTAGACACATGTTAGGACCTCCCTGTTTTGGTCTCATCCATTTATTTTTAGTTTTCAATGAGATATGAATTTTTGAAGTGGATGTATGCATTGATGGTGTGAATTGAAGCATAACTGTGTCTGTTTTTGTTGATTTTCATTAACATGGTTCCATTTGCCCAATTAAGCTTAAATTTGACATGGTAGACCTTGATTGACCCCTGTTTAGGTGTATTTAATTTGAGAATTTTTGGATTTATTTTGATAGGGATTTGAATGCAATACTTCTGTTTGTATGCTTGGTGGTTCATTTGACCTCATATGGATTGTTTTGTGCATGAATTGAACATGATGGATGATATAAACATGAGACCAATGATGTTTGCTTGTGTTTGATGATAATTTGATGTTGGTTGATGAATACCTTGCTGTTTTAGATTTTTTCTTGCTTTTGGACCCTAGGCTTGGCCTAGTGGTCTAGTTGCTAATATTTGCTTGATTTTTCAGGATCAAAAAGCAATGCACATGGATAATGGTCCAAATCAATTTTGATTGATGTTGTTGATGTTTGTACACTAACATAGCATTGTTTTGTAGGTGTTGAAGCTTGGGCTTAAGCCTTGAGCTTGCCTTGTGTTGTGCATAGTTTGTTTAAGCTGGTTAACTGTTTATTGTTTACAGTTTGTCTGATTGAGTACTGACTGTGTTGGATTGTTTCCAGGTACTTTAGTTGCTCAGTTCCTTGTGAACTTTTGCTTTGCGTTGCTTAAGCAACTTGCATTGAGGTAAGTCCTCTTGACTTCATGTAGTCTGGAGACCCGGCTGTTACCGAGCCGGGCAAATTGTCTGAAGTCCTCCTTAAGAGGCAATGCTTGTGTATGTTTATTTTTTAAGCCAAGCAGGAAAAGTCCTTCAAGTAAGGCAATTGGTGGAAGGTAGGGGTATGCAGCCTACCCCCCACTATTCAGTTGAGTCTTCTCCTTGCTCCCATTACATGGTTGTAGCATTGAGATCAAAAGCCCAAGATCCTGTGCAGTGCACATTGAGTCAGAGTCATCGAGTATAGAAGGGTTCCCCTATTCTGGACCCATGCTCATTTGTCAGCTCTCCCTGGTTAGGGATATGAGCTGTGAGGTCTGATCCTCACTTCGCCTTTTCATCTGCTTCACCTTAGCCTCGTAATGGCAAGGTTAAGAGCAAACACAGCCTGTACAGACGATTGCTTAGGCAGTCAAACCTGATTGATTGAGCCCCTTGTTTGGCTATAGTGCGTGTTATGTGGATATCTGATTGACATGCTTGTTTGAGATACCTGTTCTCATTTGATGATGTATGATTGTATGCTTGTGTGCTAGCTTCTTTCCTGGTTAGGTTAGTTTGCTTATGCAAGTAGGATAGAAAACCGAACTTAGGGTTAACGATGCATGACAACATTAGGCTCGAGTCTCAGCTCCCTAGTTGTGTATCTTTCCCCGGTTTCTGGTTAGCAATTTAGTCCCTTTCAGGGGAACTACATCGCCCTGATCCTCGTGCCAGACGAGGTATGTAGGCAGGTGGTCGTGCGAGACCACTCCGGGCACCCTTTTCTTTTTTGCGTGTGTTTTGTTTGCCAGCTATCAGGCTCGAGTTCCCGACTCCCTGTTAGTCTGTGTGTTCAATTTCTTCTGACGTCTCAGCGTCTCTTCTGGCTTGCTTGATGACTTGTAGGCTCGAGTTCCCGACTCCCTACTAGTTTGCATGTTATTTCTTCCCTTTCAGGGGAACTACATCGCCCTGATCCTCGTTCCAGACGAGGTATGTAGGCAGGTGGTCGTGCGAGACCACTCCGGGCAACCTTTTTCTTTTTTGCGTGCGTTTATTTGTTATCTGACTGTGTGTTTGGGTTCGGATGCCGACGTAAGCCCAGTGATTGGCTGTCGGGCTCCACGTTTGCCCTTTTGAGTATGTTTTGGTTCGGATGCCGACGTAATTCCATCCAGTGGTTGTCGGGCTCCATGTTTGCCACCCTTGTTTGTTTGTTGTTTTGTGTTGTTTGGCGTGCGTAAGCCGAACTACAGTGGCTCTGATTCTTGTTCCAGACAAGATATGTAGGCATAAGGTGCGATACCTTATCGAGCTCTTTCTTCTTAACCCCACCTGCGTTCCCCGTGTGTGTGTGTGATGTTTAGCAACCTATTCTTTATTTTAGAACGTGGATCCCTAGGAGTACCTAGGACGTGAGGGGTGCTAATACCTTCCCCTCGCGTAACCGACTCCCTTACCCATTCTCTTTGGTCGCAAGACCATGTCTTTCCAGGTTTCTCTGAGCGTTTCCTTTCCCTATCTTGGGATAAATAACGCGCAGTGGCGGCTCTGTGTGTTTTTATTTTCGAGTCTCGCCGGTTGATTTTTCGCAGGATGCGACAGCTGGCGACTCTGCTGGGGATATCAGATGTAGACCTATGCTGGTCCATCGTCCCTAAGCGAGTCCTTCCTAGCGTTCTAGGATAGTTTAGGTTGCTTATTGTGTGTTATTTATTGCATTTATTATTCTAACCAATGTATATATATTTGCATTAAATGTTTGCATGCATCATACTATCATATTGTTGCCGTCCTCTGTACAGGTGGTTCCTCTGTTTTAGGGTGGGAGTTACTCGAGGTAAAAGGCCCAATACCCAGGCTATGAGTGAAATCTAGGAAACCTAGGAATAGAGTGATGCATGGGAAGCGGGTGGTATGGCGCCACTTAGCGGAACATTGACATCACGAGCAGTTCAGACCCTGGTGGGATATTATCGTTACATACTTCGGGTGTGTATATGATGGTATTCTGCGAAAGGTTATTTATGCTGCGTTTCTTTCGACTTTACCCTAGCCTAGATGACACCCGTGAGTGGGGAGGGAATGATCATTCTAACAGGTACAGATGGTGACTGTTGGTGATTGATGGTGACTCAGATGGTGACTTTTTGTTCCGTGGATCCGAGTCATATTTATAAGTCGGATTTATGGCCGTTTATTGCCGAGACGCCGGAGTGCTGTCCGTGATTTATCAGTGGGGATCCGTTTATTTCAGGATTCCCCGGGCCGAGATATTTATCAGTGGGGATCCGTTTATTTCAGGATTCCCCGGGCCGAGTCAGACGGTTGAGAATATCTGCTCAGAGATTGTTTGGAGAGATTGATGATGATGATGATGATGTATCTTTCAGGTCCGTTTATTTCGGAACCCTTGAGCCGGACTTATGGTTAACCAGTACCTCAGATGGTTATGATCAGTTCAGAGACCAGGCTTCAGAACAGATGTTCAAATGACTTGGAGGATGGCACAGTGCATTGCATTCATGCATCATTCTCATTTCGCATTCATCTGCACCCAAACTACGTCTAGCCATATGGGGAGTATTATTGATTGAGAATCTGGTTGAGAGACATCTTGAATTTCAGAATATGGATGTCAAAACGTTATCTGTCTCGATGAAACCAGAATCGAAAGACAGAATCTTCCTCATATGGATAGACGTTGCATTCATGCATATTAACCTGTTTGCTGTTTTGCAGGAATCATTGCTCGTGCTCGCAGAACTGTACCTTTGCACTCAACCCGACCTCACAGATATTACACCAGGCGCAATACTCCTCGACTGATGGATCTCCCAAACACAGATATGCTCGAACTGAAAGATAAAATGAACGAGCTGATCAACATCATGCAAGGCTTTGCAGTTGGTCAGAAGGCTCTGGCAGATAAAGTTGAAAAGCTCGAGCGGGCTTCAGCTGCTAACAGTGTTGTTAATCTGGATGGTGTCTCCAATCAGGGGTTGGGTGGATCCAAAGATGGTGGTAAAAGAGAAACTGTGGGTTTGGTGAACAACAATGCTGCTGGATTTGGTGTTGCTACTAGTGGTGGGCCCGGTCTGGGGTATAGTCTGAAGGATGGTCTGGTGCCTCCATTCTATGGGTTTGATGAAGACCAGGAGGAAGACAGAGAGGCCGATCAATTCTCCATGCACAATGAGCCACTTGGGCAATATGGTGTTCAGCCACAAAACAAAGAAATTCAGTTGCTGGCAGAGAAGGTAAAGGCTCTGGAAAGCCATGCTACTCCGGGGTTTGTCAACATGTCCAACATGGGGCTGGTCGAGGGGATTGTGATCCCACAGAAGTTCAAAGCGCCTGCATTTGACAAATATAACGGTAGTTCCTGCCCGGAAACTCACCTCCAAGCTTTCGTACGTAAGATTTCTGCCTACACGACTGATCAGAAGCTATGGATGTACTTCTTCCAGGACAGTCTGTCCGGAGGATCCCTGGAGTGGTACACCAAGCTGAAGTCTTCTGACATCAAAAGCTGGCAGGATTTGGGAGATGCATTCTTTAAACAGTACCAGTTCAACGCTGATATGGCTCCGAGTCGTACCCAGCTGCAGGGTATGTCTCAGAAAAACAATGAGGGGTTTAAAGAATATGCTCAAAGGTGGAGGGAGTTGGCTGCCAGAGTTCAACCGCCGCTAGTGGACAGAGAGATGTCTGATCTCTTCATGGGTACCCTGCAAGGGGTTTTTGCTGAAAGGATGGTGGGTTGTCCAATAACCAACTTTGCAGACATTGTGGTGGCCGGAGAGAGAATTGAAAGTTGGCTGAAAATGGGGAAGATACAAGGTAATGCTTCGGCATCAGGATCGAAGAAGCCATTCGGGAACGGTCAGCGCAAGCACGAGGGTGAATCAAGTGCTGTGTATGCCCAGGGAGGACCCGGTAGGGATCGTTACTACCAGCACACTGCTGCAGTAACCATTCCTGCTGGTAATCAGTCAGTCCGGCAGCAACGTCAGCCACCTCAACAGAGAGCTGGGTACCAGATGAGAGGAAAAGGGGTTGATCGCTATTTTGACAAGCCACCCGTGACATATGCGGTTCTGTTCAAAAAGTTGATGGATCTTGGTTTGGTTCAGCCGAGGGCGATGGTTCCGATGAGAACAGATCAGAGGCCACCTAACTATGATGAGAACGCCCGGTGTGAATTTCATTCTGGTACACCGGGGCATAACATTGAGGGCTGTAGAGCATTCAAGAATGTTGTCCAGGACCTGGTGGACTCCAAGGCTATCAATTTTGCGCCGTCACCGAATGTTAATGCTAATCCCATGCCAGCACATGGTCAGGCGATGGTGAGTGCAATTGCTGAAGATGCAGATTACACCTGTGCAGTGGGTGGAGAGACCGACAGTGACTGCAAGTTCAGTAGTTGGATAAAGCCGTGCATACTAGGAAGCTGAAAGGCCTAAACAAGATCGTCACTGACACTCGCCCGGAAGAGTAATATTTCTTGTTTTCAGTTTATATGCATGAAAGCCATACGTTTTGCCCGACACGTAATGGTCCATTGTAAGGGCCACCTCATGTTTAAATTTGCATTTTCTGCATCATTAATAAATGGATGTTTTTCAGCCAAAAAGCGGTGTTCCCTGTTTTTCATTTATTTTTGCAGTTTAAAAACAAATAAAAATGGCAATGTTTATTTTCATTTTTCTTTTTTGATTTGTCTCGTTCCGAATTCAAAAATAATTCTCCGGATCTCGTTGATAACAATTTGGTTACACCTCATATGACTTCGACAATCCGAGCGATCAGGCTGAAGAAGAAGACGAAGAAGATTGTGATCTGCTGGAATTAGCCAGGTTGTCAAAACAAGAGGAGAAGGTGATTCAGCCGCACGCGGAGCGGATTGAGATTGTTATTCCAAGCACCGCCGAGGTCAGGAAGGAATTGAAATTGGAGCCGCCTCAGAGGCAAATCGAGAGTAGAATGGTAGCCTTGTTGAAAGAGCATGTGGATACTTTTACCTGGTCATGTCAGGGTATGCCGGGTCAAGTACCAATGTCGTTGTGCACACGCTGCCACGGAGAGAAGACTGTCCTCTTGAGAAGCAGGGCGCCGATGCCGCGTATCAGGGTGACTTTGTTTCATGATATGATTCATCATGGAATCAGATGCTATGACATGATAGCAAAGTCCCAGTCAGAAGAGGGGCATCTGGCAGACTGGGGGCAAGTCGTTTGACCAGTGGAGATAATTCAGACTGAGGTTGAATTAGAATGAGTGCACTATCAGAGTGCGATCCGGTAAGATGTTGGGGGGTCATTATAAGAGAGGAATCGAGGTTGCTCCTGCTTTAAAAAAAAAAAAAAAAAAAAAAAAAAAAAAACAAATGCCTGAACCGAGAATAAAGAAAGAGGTTCGTGGTTTCTTAGAAAGATTGAACTACCTGTCATGGTTCACATCTCATCTAACCGCCACGGGTGAACTCATATTCAGATATTGATAGAAAGATCAAACGGTCAGGCGAAATAATGATTGCCAAGGGGCGTTGAAAAAATAAAAGGAAAAGTTGCAGGAACCTCTGATTCCGATATCTTCTGTGGAAAGAGCAATTGTCAATCTGTACTTGACGGCCTTCGAGGGGTCTACGAGGTGTAATGGGTCAGCATGACGAGTCTGGTCGAAAAGAGCATGCAATTTACCTTAGCAAAAAGTTTATCGACTGTGAAACAGTACATTCACTGTTCGAAAAAAACTTGATGTACTTTGGCATAGGCTGCTCGCCGACTGAGACAGTATATGCTGGTTCATACCACTTTGGGGATTTCCGAGATGGATCCGATCGAGTATGGGTTTGAGAATCCAGCATTGACCGGACGGGTTGCGAGAGTGAAAAAGAATATTGACTGATTTGTGATACTCTCAGAAAGCAATCAAGGGGTGTATCGTCTGATTACATCTCTCTGCAACCCATTGAGGATTGTCAACCGATGAAGTGTGGATTCCCTGATGAGGACATCTCGAGGTGCTCTAATTGAAAGATTGAGAGTAACCGATCCCGGAGGAGGGGCCCGACCCTGAATCCGAACGGATTCTGATGTCTGATGGGGAGGATAAGATGAATAAGGTAGTGCTTCCTGGGGCACGATGGAATGCATCAACGATGGTGACCGAGGCCGAAGCTTGTATTCTGGGTACTGTACTTCGGTACGTACGTCTACTGGGGCAAACGCCTTTCTCACTCAGAGAGCCTGATTGGAGAAAAGAGGCTAGCAGCCATCTGTCATGGGCGGTATACCAGCAACGTATGAAGCGTGCTTTTGACAAGAAAGTGCGACCTCGGATGTATCTCGTGGGTGATATGGTGCTGAAAAGGATCCTTCCTCCTCAAAACGATCGAAGGGGCAAATGGACACCGAATTATGAAGGTCTATTCGTGGTCAAGAAGGTTTTCTCTGGCGGAGCCTTGTTGCTAACGACCATGGATGGCGGAGATTTTCCATCCCCTGTGAATGCGGACGCAGTTAAAAATACTTCGTATAAAGAGACCCGCTGGACGAAAAGAACAAAATAGTCCAGGCAAAAAGGGGCATCCCGGCGAACCAAAAACAGAAAAAAGGTTCGGGCAAAAATTAGGGATAAAAGAGAAAAACTGTACACCCGGCAAGTCGAAAACCTGAAAAGGCGACTTGGGCAAAAAGGGGTATCCTGGTGGATTGGAAACCCGAAAGGGCGGTCCAGGCAAAAGAGGGATTGAAACGAACAACTGCGTCTGGCATGATCGTTTGCGCTTTAGTTAAAGCATCATGGAAAATACCCGGTAGGGATCGGTTAGAATCGTCTTGTTCAGAAAGCAGAAAGCATGGAGAGTCTGAGGACATATGGGGTGTAACCGAGTTGGAACTCGATGAGATCACGGGTTTCACGTTGCCATTAGGATAGATTTTTCCTTTTGTGCGCAATTACCTCTTTTCAGGAATTGCTTCCTTTTGTATTGCTCATTTGAGCCACACTTTTCAAATCAACAAAATGCACATTCAGTCAAATAATTTTGTTTTTGTTTTTCATTACCGTTTTGATTGCAAAAACATCCAGAAATTTTTGATAAAGAATCTTTGCATTTTAACACATACAGGTTCCTTCCGATGCATGTTTATAAGATTGAGAGCTTGAAATCTTATTTGGAAGGTTGAGTGACCCAAGTGTTGAAATCTTGACACGCCTGGGGCACGGTTTTGTCTAACGATCTGTTTTGCAGGAACTGTTAGATATTCTTCACTCACTTGCAGGTTGTGGTGTGGAAGCTTTGTAACAGATCCCCAGAGAGTCCGATCAGGGACAGAGATATCTGAAGAAACGACGGAGTGACGTTGAGGCGTACGACGATCCTTGATGTTGATCAAGAAGACTCTTCAAAGTCGGAAGACTTGAAAGTGTGTAATTCCCCGCAGAGTCCAATCAGGGATGAGTGAATGGGTAGAGAAGTGGCGAAGAGGAGTTGAGGCGTACGACGACCTTTGGAACTAATCAAGAAGACTCTTCAAAGTCGGAAGATTGAAAAGTCTGTATAAATCCCAGGAGTTCGCTCTCCGTCGAGCGCGGCGCGACTTGGAATACAAGATGATGGAGCAGAAAAGGTCCAGATGAGTCTGGGAGTTCTCAAAAGTAGAAAGCTGATGCGAGATTGGAAGGTAGATACCGTGGTTCGACGAGTCGACGGGTGTTTTGTACCAACTTTTTTCATTTCCCAGCTAGGTCCCCAAGCAGAAGTATAGGACTAGCTCCCCAGCAGATTCAAGGTCGGTAAACTTCTCCAGCCAAGTCAGGATGGTTGTCCCCGGCCGGTTTACAACGGTGTTTCCTCAGCAGCCAGGTCTGAAGGTTGCTAATCCCCGAGTGGAGCGGGTTTCAAAGAAATATATCTCCAGCAGTTCCCCGAGTGGAGCGGGTTTCAAAGAAATATATCTCCAGCAGTTCCCCGAGTGGAGCGGGTTCAAAGAAATATATCTCCAACAGTTCCCCGAGTGGAGCGGGTCTTTTTCAAAGAAATATATCTCCAACAGTGTCCATCCTACCAGTGGATTGGACAAGTTTCCGTAGCGGACGGATGTTTGCATCTCCAGCTGAGTTGATTCTACCTATGGATTGCATGGGTTGTCCCCAGCGGAGTAGTATGCGTTTCCCTAGCAGGATCAGGATGGTTATCCCCAGTAGGTGATAGATTGATGTTTCCCCAGTTAAGCCTGGAGATTGCTATTTCCCCAGCGGAGTATCTGTGAGCATTTCCCCAGTGAAGTCAGCAGGTATCTGTGAGGGTTTTCCTGAAGCAGAGTCAGGATTGATATCCTCAGCAAGTCAAAGATTGTTGTATCCCCACAGAGTGCATTGGTGGTTCTTATCCCCAGCAAATTCCCGAGCGGATTGGGTACAAAGGAGGTTTCCCCAGCAAGGGTTGCCTATTTCCCAGCAGCAGTACTATTCCCCAGCAGGGTGGAGTTGGAGCAATGGCGAGTTCCTCAGCAGAGTGTCTCGTATTCCCCAGAGGAGTCCCTTGAGGGGGATATTTCTTTTTTATGCATTCATCATGAAAAAATAACATGGCATATTGCATAGAAAAATAAATAATCGCGTAGCATTTCCATATTTATGGAGCATTACGCAGAAAAATCAATCATGCATCATATTGCACGCATAAGCTAGTCTCAAGCTGTGGTTACTGTTTGAGAGGTGGTTTGGCCCGAAGAGCAAGGTGTTACTCCGAGGAGTTCAGAATCTTGGGTTAATCAGAGATATTCCCCAGCAGTGCAATACTGGAGGAAGCTTTTTCGTCGGGCAGAGATGGAAAGGTTACGCGATCAGCGCGACTCAAGCCGTGGTTACTACTTGAGATTTGGTTTCGACAGAAGTTGGAAGATGGTACTCTGAGGAGTTCAGCATCGGGGTTTTGGAGCAACAGCATCTACCGGTCATCAATAAGTGTTTGGTCGAGCTTTCTTTGATGTCAGTAAACATCATCATCCGATGTTCAGTAAACGTCGAGTTTCTTCCTAGACACCAGTAAGTGTTCGGTCGATCATTGTTTGATGTCTGTCCGCATCATTGTTTGATGTCTGTCCGCATCATTGTTTGATGTCTGTCCGCATCATTGTTTGATGTCTGTCCGCATCATTGTTTGATGTCTGTCCGCATCATTGTTTGATGTCTGTCCGCATCATTGTTTGATGTCTGTCCGCATCATTGTTTGATGTCTGTCCGCATCATTGTTTGATGTCTGTCCGCATCATTGTTTGATGTCTGTCCGCATCATTGTTTGATGTCTGTCCGCATCATTGTTTGATGTCTGTCCGCATCATTGTTTGATGTCTGTCCGCATCATTGTTTGATGTCTGTCCGCATCATTGTTTGATGTCTGTCCGCATCATTGTTTGATGTCTGTCCGCATCATTGTTTGATGTCTGTCCGCATCATTGTTTGATGTCTGTCCGCATCATTGTTTGATGTCTGTCCGCATCATTGTTTGATGTCTGTCCGCATCATTGTTTGATGTCTGTCTGCATCATTGTTTGATGTCTGTCCGCATCATTGTTTGATGTCTGTCTGCATCATTGTTTGATGTCTGTCCGCATCATTGTTTGATGTCTGTCCGCATCATTGTTTGATGTCTGTCCGCATCATTGTTTGATGTCTGTCCGCATCATTGTTTGATGTCTGTCCGCATCATTGTTTGATGTCTGTCCGCATCATTGTTTGATGTCTGTCCGCATCATTGTTTGATGTCATGTCAACATCATTGTTCGGTGCCTGTAAACATCGAGTTTCCTCCCGGTCATTGGTTAATGTCTGGTCGAGCTGTTTTTGGTGTCAGTAAACATCATCGTCCGATGTTCAGTAAACGTCGAGTTTCTTCCCAGTCATCAGTCAGTGTCTGGTTGAAGGTGTACCCTCTGGTATGTCGCCCTCAGAGTGGTGTTTGGTGTTATTTCCGACGTTGCCAGCGGAATTATCACGAGAGATTGGAGAACGGGGTTCAAATGGAGAAAAGGAAATGTGGAGACATTTTCTGGAGATGGGGTTCAAATGGAGAAAGGGAGATGTTGCGGCATTTTCTGGAGAACGGGGTTCATATTGGCGATCGCGGGTTATCGTCAGGCGACTGGGGTCCAAATCGGAGAATGGGGTCCATTTATTTTGGCAAACAGGAGAATGGGGTTCAAATGCAGAGATCCGAGGGTCGTTTGCACAGAGAAAATTTCGGGGTTCAAGAAAATGAAAAAAGAGCAAAGAAAGAAGATGTTGGGGTTCAAATGCAGAGGTCTGAGGATCGTTTGCACAAGCAGAAATTTCGGGGTCCAAGAAAAGCAAAGAAGAGAGAATAATAATCCCGAGCGGATGTGTGGTGTTCAGGCCATGGTTCTCCCTGTGTTACCATTTATTTTGGTATCCAGGTCGATGTTTTCAAGAGTTTGTTTCTTCGCCGATGCTGACAGGCGTTGTTAATTATTATCCCATCAGAGTGCAAATTGTTCGTCTGTTCTTGGTATTCAATCACTCTTCATCCTGATCATCCGAAAGCCGAGGCTATTCGTATCGACAGGTTCACAGTGGATTGAATAGGGGCAGCTGTAACACCTCAAAATTTGCCCTCCTTTCTTGGGACTAGCATTAACATATTTGCATTTTTATTTTAGGTCATTAGGCATTTCATATTGCATATCATGTGGTTACATTGTGCAAGCCATCTTCCCAAGTCTTGATCAGAAGAAGAGGAAGTTAGAGAGTGCAAGCCTAGGGTTTATTGACTGATCATGGGCCATTTGAGGATTGGGCTGTGAATTAGGGTTTTATGATTCTCCAATGGATGTTGGTCTTCATCTTGATTACAATGATACATCATCATCATCAAGTGTTGGAGCATATTTCTTGAGATTAGGGTTTTGACCACTGGTCAACCCTAATCAGCTGCATTGGGCCAATCAGGGCTGGATCAGGAGATGAGGTTTATGATGGTTATGAGGATCATAATGTGATTATATTGAGCTCATGGATGCTAGGGTTTCATGGTTGAGCCATTTCATCAGGAGTTTGGGGATCAATTTGATCAGTGCGTAGCCAAATTCATCTATCAGTCAGAAAAGTCAACTGTGCCTGGATTGATGGATTTGGAGGAGGGAGAGGGCAAGAGATACTCCATTCATGTTCAAACAAGTCTCATTTGACATTTCAAATACTCACATTGAAGGATTTGAGGTCATAGCAAAGGTTTCCAAAAGGAAAAATGACCTATGGTTTCAAGTTTCCAAAAGGATGGCCAGTTTTTAGAGCGACTTCAACCCAATTTTCCCCCATCAAAAAAGCTTCAAATGGAATTTTGTTGAACATGAAAGTTGTAGATCTTTCTCTCCCCTTTTCAAAAAGTCCAAGATCGTGAGAATCGGATGAACGGTTGAGGAGATATGGTCAAATTACCACCGGGCGTGCATGGCAAAATTTTCCATGTATCGATGCACACGAATTTCGTATCGATGCGTGCAAGGCAAAAAAGGGCCATGTATCGATGCACACGAGTTATGTGTCGATGCACACTGTTAAAAAGTGCCTTGTATCGATGCAAACAAGTTATGTATCGATGCATACTGTTAAAAAGTGCCTTGTATTGATACAAGCAAGTTATGTATCGATGCACACTGTTAAAAAGTGCCTTGTATTGATACAAACAAGTTATGTATCGATGCATACTGTTAAAAAGTGTTATGTATCAATACATAACTCTATCTTGAGCTCTCATACAGCACTGTGCATGTCCATATTACTTCATGCACCATCTTCATGCACAAGAGTGAACATCTCATTTGAGCCAACACACTCCAAATATCAATTGAGAATGTATGAGCTGTCAATGAGCTGTCACAGGGCTTGAGTGAAAAGGCCATTTTGCCCTTGCTTAAGTAAATGCACATTTGCTAATTGCATGTCATTTTTGCTAATTTGGTGATTAAAGCTTGATTAGTTGGAAGTATATAAGCTTAATCATAACAAACTCTTGAGGAGAATGCACAATTACCAAGTTCAGATCTCAAAACCATTCCAATTCTCTCAAAATCATCAAGAACTCAAAATCTTCAAATCCAAGTTTCTTCCTCAATCTTGAACCAATTCGTGAAATTCTTTTTGCATTCACTTCCTCTAATCATCTTCACGGACTGTTTTGGGAGATTGCAAGGAAAAGTGCATCGAATCTCGACTGTTGCATATGGAGCATCAATGGTGAAATGCGAATTTCATGCTCTAGAGACCATAGCAATTGATTCTGAACACATCATTCAACTTCCTAAAGCTATTGGCGCAACTGTTTGAGGAGGAAGAGCACGGATTTCACTGCTTTCACACTGCCATTTCCAGGTTTGAGAAATTTCGAATCTCATGATTTGCTTCAAGCTTATATGCGTTTGATAGTTCATGTTATGTAGAGCACGGTGATGTGATTAGTTTTGAGAATGATGAACCATAGGAGGAGAAATCTGGATTTTAAGATATGAACATAAACTCTAACTTCTTCGATCCGCATGATTTAGGAACATTTAGGAGGAAATAAGTTGATATTTGTTATCTACGTGTTCAGACGATTCCATCGGTTATATGCATGTCCATTTTCGTTGAGATTTCGTGTTCATCGAATTTTGCAAATTCTGGAAATTGTTGAGAGGAAAACGATGATAGAGCTTGGTTTGATCCGTTTTGCTGTTCAAATTTTTGAATTCCATGTTTCCCTCCCGCGCCAGTTTTATTTACAAAAATACCACTGTGATTTTTAATTAATTCATTTAATTCTAAAAAATATTTTAACACCTTTAGAAAATCATATAAAATTATAGAAAAATCAGAAAATTGTGAAAATAATTTTGTTGACTTTGTCTTTGAGTGTAGATGATTTTTTGACCTATTGGTCAAAGTTGTGCTTGGTAAAATTATTATTTGACCTAGGCTTGTTTCACATGTATCCATTTTTGACACCTTGCACCATTTTAATTGGGAAATGCACATGATGTAAAATAAATTCTTGAAAATTTTTGTGATGATTCTTGACTGATTGATGCTCATTTTTATGTAAATTTCATGCATTTTTGATACCTGGTTAGAGAGCAGCAAATTCTGGAACTTAGGTGTGACAATTTGTGTCACACCTCTTGATGTCAACTTGTTGAATTTAATTGGATAACCTATGCATGTTAGAATTGAATGAAATTTTGCATGGTGAATTGTTTACATGTTGAGATGTTGTATGAATTTTTGTGGAATTTTACACTGCATTTTCTAATTGATCATGATTTTTCATTTCTGGTGATTAAATTTGCAAGTCCATGTGACATAGGTTGGTAGATTGATTGGGAAATCCTCATATTGTATTGTATGGCCATGAAATTTGATATGCATGAACTAGACACATGTTAGGACCTCCCTGTTTTGGTCTCATCCATTTATTTTTAGTTTTCAATGAGATATGAATTTTTGAAGTGGATGTATGCATTGATGGTGTGAATTGAAGCATAACTGTGTCTGTTTTTGTTGATTTTCATTAACATGGTTCCATTTGCCCAATTAAGCTCAAATTTGACATGGTAGACCTTGATTGACCCCTGTTTAGGTGTATTTAATTTGAGAATTTTTGGATTTATTTTGATAGGGATTTGAATGCAATACTTCTGTTTGTATGCTTGGTGGTTCATTTGACCTCATATGGATTGTTTTGTGCATGAATTGAACATGATGGATGATATAAACATGAGACCAATGATGTTTGCTTGTGTTTGATGATAATTTGATGTTGGTTGATGAATACCTTGCTGTTTTAGATTTTTTCTTGCTTTTGGACCCTAGGCTTGGCCTAGTGGTCTAGTTGCTAATATTTGCTTGATTTTTCAGGATCAAAAAGCAATGCACATGGATAATGGTCCAAATCAATTTTGATTGATGTTGTTGATGTTTGTACACTAACATAGCATTGTTTTGTAGGTGTTGAAGCTTGGGCTTAAGCCTTGAGCTTGCCTTGTGTTGTGCATAGTTTGTTTAAGCTGGTTAACTGTTTATTGTTTACAGTTTGTCTGATTGAGTACTGACTGTGTTGGATTGTTTCCAGGTACTTTAGTTGCTCAGTTCCTTGTGAACTTTTGCTTTGCGTTGCTTAAGCAACTTGCATTGAGGTAAGTCCTCTTGACTTCATGTAGTCTGGAGACCCGGCTGTTACCGAGCCGGGCAAATTGTCTGAAGTCCTCCTTAAGAGGCAATGCTTGTGTATGTTTATTTTTTAAGCCAAGCAGGAAAAGTCCTTCAAGTAAGGCAATTGGTGGAAGGTAGGGGTATGCAGCCTACCCCCCACTATTCAGTTGAGTCTTCTCCTTGCTCCCATTACATGGTTGTAGCATTGAGATCAAAAGCCCAAGATCCTGTGCAGTGCACATTGAGTCAGAGTCATCGAGTATAGAAGGGTTCCCCTATTCTGGACCCATGCTCATTTGTCAGCTCTCCCTGGTTAGGGATATGAGCTGTGAGGTCTGATCCTCACTTCGCCTTTTCATCTGCTTCACCTTAGCCTCGTAATGGCAAGGTTAAGAGCAAACACAGCCTGTACAGACGATTGCTTAGGCAGTCAAACCTGATTGATTGAGCCCCTTGTTTGGCTATAGTGCGTGTTATGTGGATATCTGATTGACATGCTTGTTTGAGATACCTGTTCTCATTTGATGATGTATGATTGTATGCTTGTGTGCTAGCTTCTTTCCTGGTTAGGTTAGTTTGCTTATGCAAGTAGGATAGAAAACCGAACTTAGGGTTAACGATGCATGACAACATTAGGCTCGAGTCTCAGCTCCCTAGTTGTGTATCTTTCCCCGGTTTCTGGTTAGCAATTTAGTCCCTTTCAGGGGAACTACATCGCCCTGATCCTCGTGCCAGACGAGGTATGTAGGCAGGTGGTCGTGCGAGACCACTCCGGGCACCCTTTTCTTTTTTGCGTGTGTTTTGTTTGCCAGCTATCAGGCTCGAGTTCCCGACTCCCTGTTAGTCTGTGTGTTCAATTTCTTCTGACGTCTCAGCGTCTCTTCTGGCTTGCTTGATGACTTGTAGGCTCGAGTTCCCGACTCCCTACTAGTTTGCATGTTATTTCTTCCCTTTCAGGGGAACTACATCGCCCTGATCCTCGTTCCAGACGAGGTATGTAGGCAGGTGGTCGTGCGAGACCACTCCGGGCAACCTTTTTCTTTTTTGCGTGCGTTTATTTGTTATCTGACTGTGTGTTTGGGTTCGGATGCCGACGTAAGCCCAGTGATTGGCTGTCGGGCTCCACGTTTGCCCTTTTGAGTATGTTTTGGTTCGGATGCCGACGTAATTCCATCCAGTGGTTGTCGGGCTCCATGTTTGCCACCCTTGTTTGTTTGTTGTTTTGTGTTGTTTGGCGTGCGTAAGCCGAACTACAGTGGCTCTGATTCTTGTTCCAGACAAGATATGTAGGCATAAGGTGCGATACCTTATCGAGCTCTTTCTTCTTAACCCCACCTGCGTTCCCCGTGTGTGTGTGTGATGTTTAGCAACCTATTCTTTATTTTAGAACGTGGATCCCTAGGAGTACCTAGGACGTGAGGGGTGCTAATACCTTCCCCTCGCGTAACCGACTCCCTTACCCATTCTCTTTGGTCGCAAGACCATGTCTTTCCAGGTTTCTCTGAGCGTTTCCTTTCCCTATCTTGGGATAAATAACGCGCAGTGGCGGCTCTGTGTGTTTTTATTTTCGAGTCTCGCCGGTTGATTTTTCGCAGGATGCGACAGACAAGGGTGACACGGTCTATACCTTGTGTTCAATATAGACATAAGGGCAAAGGGGTAATTATACACATAATTATTATCACAGGAGGTTTTGTCAGATCACATGACATTTTCGTGACTTGGGTAGCAGTGATGTGTTGCTAGATACCGCTCACTGTTTATTATGTTAAATGCGTGATTTAATATAATTGCCAACGCCGCGAAAACCTATAGGGTCACACACAAAGGACGGATTGATGAGAGATAGAGTAACTAAGGAACACCGTAAGGTACGGTGCACTTAAGTGGGAGACAAAATATGGTAAGGTACCAAATACTTAAGTGATTTTGGGCATATTATAAGATATGAGCCAAAATACACTTAAGTGAAGCAATGACGTGTTGATCAATCATACTGAATTAACAATCGAGATGTGTTTGACGGTCTGAAATTGGTGCATCAGGGTAAGTGACGACACAAGGGTTGTGTTGTCAAAGAGTTATGCGATTGGGGTTTAAACGCACAAGAGTTATGCTTCCTAAACACTTTTTGGAACAGTGTTAACCGGTTAACGCGTATGGTTAACCGGTTAACGGAATGCGATTTTTTTTTTTTGAGATTTTCAAACAGTGTTAACCAGTTAACGCTTTTGGTTAACCGGTTAACGCAAGACGAAATTCAATTTTCTGAGTTTTTCAAACAGTGTTAACCGGTTAACGCATTTGGTTAACCGGTTAACGCAAGGCAGAAAAGAATTTTTTAAAAGTTTTCAAACAGTGTTAACCGGTTAACGCATATGGTTAACCGGTTAACGCAAGAAAAAATTCACCCATTCGGCTAGAAAAAGTGCTTTGAAGTATCAAGTGTTGATACGAAAAACGACGTCAATTTTAAATGAATTGTTCATTAAAATTTTCGAGCAGGGACGCTGCCCCTTCGACCCCGCAAGGGGCAGCGGACCCCCGGCTAACTCTGCGTAGTGTGATCGGTCGTCGAAATTTAATTTGATTTTAATTAATTAAAGGAATTAATAATAATAATAATAATAAAGTGTTTATTATTGTCTTGTGGTGATCGGTTATGGCCTTAGTTTTCCTTTGATTTTGCTTTGGGTTTTTAAAATACGACCTGCGTGTCGTGCCTCTCTCTTAATCTCCCAAATGTAACTTCTTTTCTCATCTCACTCCCTCGTATGTAAAACGAGTTTCTTTCATGTAATGTAATGATATGAAGAAAGCAAAGAAGTCAGTGCCAAAGGAGGACAACCTTGAAGATCTTGCTTGGAGAAGCTTAGGTTAGCTTAGGTTCTCTCATTGGCTTGGGAGAACAATTGCGCTAGGGGCCATAACTGTTTCATTTTGTTTGTATGTATGTTGATGCATGTGAATGTATGTTGATGCATGTGAGAGACGGTTTATATGATAAATAAGCCGATGAGATCAGAAAAATTGCAATTCCCTCAAAATAAATATTAAGTTTATGCTTTCCAAGTTTTAACACTCATCAAGACTAGTAATGGATAATGTAGGTTTCGCCTACGCGAGGTGCATGATCTATATATTAGTAAGGTGCGATGGGATAATTGTAATATCCAACTGTTAAAACAATGGGTCAAACTTAACTAAACAAATTATAATAAGATTATATATATGTTTAGAAGCAAGAGTTAGGAATAATCCATATGATGGATTGGAATAAGGAGTTATTCACCCAACTGTAATTTTTGAGAGTTGTATGAGATACAATTGGAAGGAGTTCCTACCTAAATAACCTAGTTTTGTGTAATCCGCCTACGCGGACTTAGAACGAAGTGAAATATGGATCTCGACCCACTAGAAAATCTTCCAACGGGATTTTCTGAATCAGATGATGAGGGTCATTTGTTTTGAGTAAAATAGTGGGAGCATATTTAATTAAAGGCCTAATTGAATATGTCAATGATACTTATATTTTCATTAATCCTTATGTAGATTACCATGACAGCAAACACCTCTAACAACATCCTGCGATCAATCCTTGATAAGGAAAAATTGTCTGGGACAAATTTTCTGGATTGGCACCGAAACCTGAGGATTGTCCTCAAACATGATAAAAAGCTGTATGTCTTGGAGACACCTGTTCCTGAAGAGGAACCTCCTAGTTCTGCACCTAAGGCAGAAAAGGATGCTTATAAGAAGCATGTCGATGATGCCAATGAAACTGCTTGTCTCATGCTGGCTACCATGAACTCAGAATTGAAAAAGCAACATGAGAACATGTCAGCGTTCGATATGATCGAACACCTGAAGTTGCTCTATCAAGAGCAAGCAAGGCATGAGAGGTTTGAAGTTTCAAAAGCCCTTTTTCAAAGCAAGTTAGCTGAGGGAGCCCCTGTAGGTCCCCATGTACTCAAGATGATTGGGTATGTGGAAAACCTTGAGAGATTGGGTTTTCCCCTCAGAAAGGAACTTGCGACTGATTTAATCTTGCAATCGTTGCCAGATAGTTTCAGTCAATTTGTCCTAAATTTCAATATGATTGATATGGACAAATCTCTTCCTGAACTGCTCGCCATGTTAAGAACTGTCGAGCAGAATCTGAAGTCAAAAGGGAAGTCCATTCTGATGATCGGAAATGGAAAGAGACAGAACAAAAGGCCCACTAAGCAGAGTGATAAGGGGAAGGGCAAGGAAGTTGCCAATCCCAGACCCACTGCTGCTTTGAAGCCTGGTGGAGGCATAGCAAAAGAAGGCATCTGGTTCCATTGCAGTAAGACCGGACATTGGAAGAGGAACTGCCCAAAGTACCTGGAAGATAAGAAGAATGGAGTAGAGACTTCAACTTCAGGTATTTTTGTTATTAATTTATCTACTTCTGCATCATGGATATTAGATACTGGATGCAGTTCTCACATTTGTACAAATGTGCAGAAACTAAAAAGGAGTAGAGATTTGGCAAAAGGTAAAGTCGACCTACGAGTTGGCTATGGAGCAAAGGTTGTTGCTTTAGCCGTAGGAACTTTTGTATTGACTTTACCTAGTGGTTTAATAATTCAGTTAGAGAACTGTTATTATGTACCTGCAATTAGCAGGAATATTATTTCCATTGCTTATTTGGACAAGTTTGGCTTTTCATTTATAATAAAGAACAATTGTTGCTCAATTTATTTGAATGATATATTCTATGCTACTACACAAATGAACAATGGACTATATGTCCTTGATCTTGAAATGCCTATTAATAACATTAATACAAAAGGGTGAAACCTAACGAGTTAAAACCAACTAGGTAAGAATATTAAAACTCTTCGATCAGATCGAAGTGGTGAATATTTAAGCCTAGAGTTTGATGACCATCTGAAAGAGTGTGGGATCCTATCCCAACTCACTCCTCCTAGAACACCCCAATGGAATGGTGTATCTGAGAGAAGAAATCGAACCCTGTTGGACATGGTCCGATCCATGATGAGTCACACCAATCTTCCAAACTCCTTTTGAGGACATACACCATTGACGTCAGCTTACACACTTAACCGTGTTCCATCCAAAAGGTTGAAAAGACACCATATGAGATATGGAGTGGTAAGAGACCACATATGTCTTACATGAAGATTTGGGGTTGCGAAGTTTATGTGAAACGACAAATTTCAACTAAGCTTAAGCCCAAATCTGACCAATGCTTATTTGTGGGGGTATCCTAAAGAAACAAGAGGATATTACTTCTACAATCCTTCGAAGGGCAAAGTGTTTGTCGCTCGAACTGGAGTTTTCCTAGAAAAGGATTTTAATTCCAAAGGAATAAGTGGGAGGAAAGTAGAGCTTGAAGAAATCCAAGAATCACAAAGCATTGATACACCTATGGAGGAATTAGAGCAGGAAACACAAGTAGTTGTGTAAGAGCAACCTGCTCAAGTAGAACAAGACCAACGTAGGTCAGGCAGGATACGTCACCTACCTGAGATATATGGATATCTGATCAAGGTGATGTATTACTCATGGATCAAGATGAGCCTGTGACCTATTCATGGAATCTTCGCCTTGATGAAACAGTAAAACTGTATGGATTCATCAAGAACGAAGATGAGCCTTGTGTCTACAAGAAGGTTAATGGGAGCATGATCGTATTCCTGGTATTATATGTAGATGACATATTACTCATTGGAATCGATATCCCTACCCTGCAACAAGTAAAGTCTTGGTTGGGGAAATGCTTTTCTATGAAGGACCTGGGTGAAACAGCCTATCAGAATCTATAGAGATAGATCATGAAATGCTTGGCCTAAGTCAGAGTACATAGACAAAGTG
Organism: Lathyrus oleraceus; assembly: GCF_024323335.1. Taxonomy (NCBI): domain Eukaryota; kingdom Viridiplantae; phylum Streptophyta; class Magnoliopsida; order Fabales; family Fabaceae; genus Lathyrus; species Lathyrus oleraceus. Next base: position 35,994,502 of record NC_066584.1, on the reverse strand, counting down.
CTGAGACGCTTTAATATGAATGATTTCAATCTGGTTATGTGTTTTGCTTAAATGGTGGCACTGTGAGCTTGAAAAGTTCAACGCAAGATGCAGTTGCTGATTCTACAACTGAGGCCGAGTATATTGCTGCCTTAAGTGCAGCAAAGGAAGCTGTTTGGATCAATAAACTTGGCATAGTCCATAGCATTGTGGATCCCATTGGTCTCTATTATGATAACAATGGTGTTATCGCACAAGCTAAGGAGCCTAGATCTCACCAACGATCCAAACACATACTTAGGCGTTGTGCGAAAATATGTAAAGTACCTACACTTGACAATATAGTTGACCCACTGACAAAGCCTCTTGCGCAGCAGAAGCATGATGGCCATACTAGATCAATGGGCATACGGGGTATGCCTGATTGACTCTAGTGCTAGTGGGAGATTGTTGGTGTAAGCCCTATAGGCCAATACTTTTGGTACTTGTATCGAATTATTTAAAGGCATTTTCTTTATTATGGTTGATTAATAAAGTCCCTGGAATAGATAGTCCGTTTAATGTATTGAGTGTGACTTAATCATGAGAAAAGATTAAACATAAGGACACTATTCTTAAAGTATCCGTAGTCGAGCTTTAGTGTGAAGTGGGATAACATTAAAGCATTAAGACTATTATGTTTGTAGACTGATGATCACATCTCATGGATCATGGATAAAGAGTTATCAAGTCTTAAACATAGGTATGAATATTAGGAGTAATATTTATACCGGATTGACCCGCTATGAGAATACTATATAGAAAGTTATGCAAAGTGTCATAAGTTATTCTCATGGTGATAATAATGTATACCACTCTTCGACCTGAAACCACTATGGATCCTAGATGTAGAGTCGAGTGCTTTATTGCTGATCCAACATTGTCCGTAACTGGATAACCATAAAGACAGTTGATGGGTACTCCACGAAGCATGCTGAGGGACATGAGTGTCCTAGATGGAATTTGCCAATCCTGCGTAACATGATAAATGTCTATGGGCCCAATATTGAACTGGACAAGGGTGACACGGTCTATACCTTGTGTTCAATATAGACATAAGGGCAAAGGGGTAATTATACACATAATTATTATCACAGGAGGTTTTGTCAGATCACATGACATTTTCGTGACTTGGGTAGCAGTGATGTGTTGCTAGATACCGCTCACTGTTTATTATGTTAAATGCGTGATTTAATATAATTGCCAACACCGCGAAAACCTATAGGGTCACACACAAAGGACGGATTGATGAGAGATAGAGTAACTAAGGAACACCGTAAGGTACGATGCACTTAAGTGGGAGACGAAATATGGTAAGGTACCAAATACTTAAGTGATTTTGGGCATATTATAAGATATGGGCCAAAATACACTTAAGTGGGCTTTTTAGCTTGAAGCCCACACAAGTGGTTCTATAAATAGAACCCCTTGGGTAGAAGCATTGTCACTACAACCCACTCAGACAGAAATTCAAGTAGAGACTTGGAATTTTGTTTCCCTTTTTCTCTCACTCAAAGCCTTCATTCATAACAGCTAGCACTGCGATTGAAGGAATCCGTTCGTGTGGACTGAGTAGAGACGTTGTCATCGTTCAACGTTCGTGATCGCCCCGTGGATTTGTATCAAAGGTTTTGATCATTATCAGAGATTTGCACCAAAGGTTTGAATCGCCACAAGAGGTAACAATTCTATCACTGATCATGCCCATTCGTAAGGATCACTAAATGGAGAAATTTTTAAATTCCGCTGCGCCTTGGATGGAAATTCTCCTACAAGTTGAACTTTCACTATCGATGATTTATTAAACAAGAGTTTGTTCCACATCTTTAATGTTGTCTTCACTGTCTTCAACATTATACCCAAAAACATCATATCCATATCAATCTTTTCGTCAAAGATTTGCAAGAATTTTCAACTTTCATAAACTTTGAATATTTAATCTTCAACAAACAAATAAATTTACATAACTATAACTATGTCTCTGATTACTCTATGTACTTTTCATAGTATCACAAACCATCATAAAAACTACTATTGTTAGAACAAGATTTGGTTTTGCATTTATACCTTGAGTTTTGAGGATAACAATATTGTATTTTTGTGAGAATAATTTTGGTACCCTAATGGTTTGTTATTGTGTAGTTTTAACAACCAGTTTCGATTATGAGTATATGACATGCAACGTCATCAGTTTCTAAATAATGAGTTCTAATTCCGCTTCCGCGCTAATCATAAGAAGTTCTGAAAGACGTTCAAAGTTGTTGCTACAATGATCTTTCTACATCTGTGTTGATTCACTCCTGAGAAGCTTCTGAGGAGAAGCTATGTTGCTGCTGCAATGTTCTCTCAGTTCATGCTTCTAGACGTGACTCTGATCATAAAACTTCTGAAGAATGACAAGCTTCTGAAGTTGTGTTACTTAGATGAAGATTCTGAAGATCTCAAGCCAGATATTGAGGTTACCAAGGTTTTGACGGTAGATTCTGAAGATTCTGAAGATTCTAAAGATACCGAAGATCTCAAGCCAAACTACTGACGCTATCAAGGTTCTGACTGAAGATTATGAAGTTTCTGAATCCAACTTTATGTTTCTTCATTTCATGCTTCATTAACTTTCATTAGAAGCCAATGAACTTGAAGATAAGATCAAATGGGTATGTGATCAAATAGTACATAATACAAATCAAATATTTTTTTCACTACCTGATTTCATTGACAAGGACAATATTATACATCACATTTGTCACTGGTTTTATGGGCGAAGGACAGTACACAATATCACTCATTTCACCATCTAATAGTAAACAACCCCTATATTTGGTTTTCCCATTTTGTCCTTCAATGGTCTTCTCCTTATGCTATATAAGTGGAACTTGGAGACTTGAAGAAACACAAAAAGAGAAAATATAGAAGAATACTAAAGCGCTGCAAAACTTGACAAAATTTATTTGAAAAGCTATCATTTTTCTATACAGTTTTTCTTTAGGTATTTATTTATCATTTGTGTAAAATCTGCTTGTGTAGAAGCAACTTGTAGCACACAAAATATTATTCAAACTGTTTGTTTGATTCCTTAAGGAGACTAGGGTATAGTCGAATTCTTAAGAAGACAAAGAAAGTTATACTGTGTGAGTCCTTAAAGAGACTAGGTATAGTCAGACCCTTGAGAAGACAACGAAGACCATTCTTTGTGATTATTGTAATCAGTTGATTATAATGGATTAAATCTTTGTGTATAAGGCAGAATCACATTGGCGAGTGGACTGGAGTAGCTTTGAGTTTCAAACGACTCAGGATAAAAATGCTTGTATTTTTGTCTCTTTGTTATTTACATTTAAGTGGTGTTCTTGAGTTGACAAAAAGTTTTTATTTTATAAAATCAAATTCAAATCCAATTTTTTTTTGTTTTTCACACCTTCAACTATGACATTTTCATCATTTTAATATATTATATCATAAAATAGTTTCTAGATTCTTATAGTTTTGATAAAGTATCACCATGAAACTTTTGCCATTTAATTATAGTGTCAAATACATAAATATTATGCAATTCTTCAATTGTTAATGTAATATTTAATAATCATTTTACTTTTAAATTTTTAATTAAATATATCTAAAATATATTCAATGCATTAAACACTCATAAAATTAACAACAACGATTATAAATATTTGTCATAATTAATTTTTATTTTATAAATAAATTCTAACTGTATTATCTTTTTTTAAATAATTTATAATAAGTACATTATATAAATATTAAATATTTTTATTTTTTAAATGGTAAATTAAAAATAATATAACTTATTAACAGATTTAATATCAAAACCATTTATATATATATATATATATATATATATATATATATATATATATATATATATATATATATATATATATATATATATATATATATATATATAAACAAATGATTTTGATATTAACAAAATCCTTTTTAAAACAATCACCAAAATATTTGAGAGTGATAGATACAACATTAATAAAAAAAGTACAATTTAAAACAAACAATTAAAATTACATTTAAACTAAAAATAACAATTATTTTAGTATTATTTTTTTCTTGGTTAGGGAGAATCGGAGTCCGAAACAAAAATAATTACCCCATCACATTTCTCATAACTACAATAACAACTAAGTCTGCTCTATACAAATCATAAACTTCATTATAATTTTCTTTATAAAAGTAAATATACCATGAAACATAGGAATTATTGGAATCACTTCTCCCATTAAAAACTGTCCAATTAAATTGCAAGAGCATTTGAGTAATTTGAAAATAAAAATAATTAAAGTTAAAGAGTTTAATATTTTTTTTTTACTCATTATGGTAATAAAGATGAGATTCACATGGCAACATCTTAAATAAGCAGAAAATAAATCTTTTAAATTATATTTGAATTAATGGAACATAGCAGAGCGGAATTCATATATATTTTATTCTATTATTTTATTTAAAATATCTTATTCCATGACATATACCTCAAATTGAATAGAATAATAAATAAAAATTTAAATAAAATTGGATAAAATGAACTCCATCATATTCCATTGCATTTCATTTATTATATGTAAATCCAAATTATGAAATCTCATTAGATACCACCTTATTCCATTCTATCTTCTATCTCTCGAATTTATTCAAGATGCAACTCATTCGCATTTATTTTTGGTGGACATACCTTTCAATTTAGTTGGATACGATACTTTTATTTAATTAAATAATGATATTCAATGTCATTGCACATTTTTATTTTATTTTATTTTTAAAAAAGTTAAAAATTTAAATCAACCTACACTAAAGATAATGATACCCAATTAAAAATTCACGAAAAATTCATTCGTAGCATTTTTTTTTAAATATTAACTATTTCTTATGATAATTAAATTTTGATTATTTTACCTATTTAACTATTTAATGATTTTTTAAAATATATTTATAAACTTATTGATATATAAAATTAATACAGAAAATTTAAATATTAATTTAGTCATAACTATTCAATTATTATAAATAAGGCCATGTTAACTAGTACTGATACTTTTTCTAAAATTATAAATAAAGAAAATATGTTTTTTAAGAATATAAATTATTTTAATTTCTAATACAAAAATTATTTTTTAAATTCTTAAAGAATAGCTTAAGAAAATATGGAACCGGTTACCTACTATGAAACATTCACCTTTTCAAGGTGTTTTTCAAAAGTGCAATCGATTGAGTTTTTTATGTAATCGATTACATCCACACTTTTTAAAAATTCTAAAACTTATGACACCTCTTCAATGCATTTATTTCTCATACTTTTTTCAAATCATTTTCAAATCATTTTCAAATGAATCATGAATATTTTTCAATCATTTATACTCATTCAAAAGGCATCTTATGTTGTATTTAAAGGAAGAAAATTCAGATCTGTTTTACTTGAAACTTCTTTGCATAATGTCATATCAGGTGGGAACAGTTTATGAGTAATCTAATTGTATTATATTTAAATTGTTCATTTGAAGGGAAGATCAATCCTATACATAAATTGATTCAAGTACAACAACTCTTGTGATATATTCATATTTGTTCAAAAATTGTATTTAATTACCAAGTGTGTGGTGACTTGTTTTGTAAATAAAAAGTGGAGTGTTTTCTAGTTTTTGTGATCATCAAAGTATTTTGGTGATTGTTTTAAAAAGTTCTTTGAATCAGGGTGAATCAAAGTCCACTATAGGTTTGGTGTTCGTGAAATCAAGGAAGTGATTTGCTTCTTTGTTATTGTTAGAAGATTGTAAGAGGGTCTTGGTGTGAGGTTTGTACAAAGATCTAACAATAGTGAAAATCTCTTCCAGAGTGTGATGGAGATTAAATGTACCCTTGGTTGACAGGGTCCGCCCAATCATTTTGGAGACCCGTTCTAATTTAAAAAATGAGCCCAAATTTAAAAAAAAAAATGCAATTATAATAATTTAAAAAATATATCAAAAATACAATTATATATTGATCAAAAATTAGTTTAATTATAACTATTTTGAGTTTTGATCCATCTTGATTTTTTTATGCACTGAGTTTTTGTCATAATATTTTTTTTCAATTATTGAGTTTTTTTATAATATTTTATTTATTTTTATTAATATTTATAAATAAAAAAATCAAAATTTGGGGGGCCCTTAAAATTAAAAACTTGCTACACTTGCACAGGACCGGCCCTGTTGGTTGATAAGGGGAACTGGTATACACCATTGCGTATTTTATTTTTCTACATGTAAATGATCTACTTTTATTCAAAGTTCATACACTTATTTATGCAACAATAAGAACATAAAAACCATCTCTTAAAATGTACAAAATACCAGAAAATCTAATTCACCAACTTTTAGATTGCACACTATACTTATAATATTTTGCGTTCACCTCGATAAACATTGAGGGTTTTAACCTCAATGACGTTGAGGATTCAACGCATTGACATTTGGAGGCTGACCATATGCCACACTCGAAGGACTCACCTCTAGGTACGCCTGAGGGACTCACCTCCAGGTACGTCCGAGGGAATCGTCCAAAGAACGCCTAAGAGACCCGTCTCTAAATGCACTAGAGGGACTCATCCAAATGAGAGGAGACAATTAAACTAAATCACTTCGTCCTTTACAGACCCTCGTGCTTGAGAAACTGTGTACTTATATATTTGCAAATGACCCATAAGAGGCCGTGCAAGGGTTTCCTAAGGATAGCTGGCGCAATATGCCGTCCAATAAAGCTTCCCAACCACTCGTTTGTGGGAACACACACCCATTTCTTAATGATAACACAATTTTTTTGGATTACTTGCCCGTGTGTGAAAATGTGGAAAATGGTGTATCCCTATCCATAACGGTATGGGGAATGGAGTAAAAAGGAGGAAGTCGCGTTCTATAGAGAAATACGGGAAGTATTATCCAACTCCCACGCTTCTTAAAATGGAAAGTTCAAATATTGGCTCCATGGGCCTAATGACTCAGGCCCAAAAGACTCCTATAAATCACCATTGATGATTTATTAGATAAGAGCTCGTTCCACATCTTTAATATTGTCTTCGTTGTCTTCAACATTCTACTCAAAGACATCATATCCATATCAATCTTTTTCGTCAAAGATTTGCAAGATTTTTCGACTTTAGCAAACTTTAAATATTTAATCTTTCACAAACTAATAAATTTACCGAACCATGTCTCTAATCACTCTATGTATTTTTCATAGTTCCACAAACCATCATAAAAACTACTATGACATTTTCATCATTTTAGTACATTGTATCATAAAATATTTTCTACATTCTAAATAGTTTTGATAAACTATCACCATGAAAGTTTTGTCATTTTGTCATTTAATTACATAGTGTCAAATACACAAATATTATACCTTTCTTCAATTGTTAATATAATATTTAATAATCATTTTACTTTTAAATTAAATTTTCAATTGAATTAATCTAAAATATTATTAATGCATTAAACTATAGCAATTAACAACCGTGATCATAAATATTTGTCATGATTAACTTTTATTTTATAAAGAAATTCCAATTATTATTATTTTTTAATAATTTATAATAAATACATTTATATAAATATTAAATATTTTTACTTTTTAAATGGTAAATTTAAAATAATATAACTTATTAACAAATTTAATATCAAAACCATTTTTTATATATGTATATTTATTTAAAGGAATTATATTCAATAATAACTTGAGAGTGATAGATAGGTCATTAATAAAAAAAGTATAATTTAAAACAAATAATTAAAATTACACTTAAACTAAAAATAACAATTATTTTAGTATAATGTTTTTCTGTGGTCAGAGAGAATCGGAGTGCGAAACAAAAACAATTACTCCATCACATTTCTCATAACTACAATAACAACTAGGTCTACTCTATACAAATCATAAACTTCATTATAATTTTCTTTATAAAAGTAAAAATATCATGAAACATAGGAATTATCATAATCACTTCTCTCAATAAAAACTGTCCAATTAAATAGAAGAGCATTTGAGTAATTTGAAAATAAAAATAATTAAAATCAAAGAGTGTAATAAAGAAAGTAATAAAAATATATTTTACTTTGGTAGTAAGAATGAAATTCACATGTCAGCATCTTAAATAATAAAAAATAAATTTTTTAATTATGTTTGAATTAATGAACATAACGGAATAAAATGAATACGATCGAACGAAACAGAATAGAATAAAATAGAATGAATATACATTTCATTCAATTATTTAATTATTTTATTTAAAATATTTCATTTCATCACATACCTTCTAAATTAAATAAAATAAAAAATAAAAATTTAAATAAAATAAATTCTATCATGTTCTATTACTTTCCATCAATTATTTATAAATCTAAAAAATAAAATCTCATTACTTATCACTCTATTTTATTAACGAAATTTATTCGAGATTGTATTAACTACCGTGTATTTATGGAGGTGAACATGCCCTTGAATTTAGTCGGATATAAATATTTTTATTCAATTAAATAATGGTATTCAATCTCTTATCACATTTTTATTTTATTTTAATTTTTTAAAAAGTAAAAATTTAAATCAACTTAGTGATACCCAACTAAAACTCATGGATATTTAAAAATTTACCTTTATTTTTTATTTTTTTGCAATGCCAATTTATTCTTTTTGATTCACTAAAAAAATTCATCCGTAACATTTAAAAAAAATCATGATATAATGGTATAATTGATTATGCGAGTGTTTCAAAAAAGATATATATAAATAAAATATTAGTTATTTTTTATAATAATGAAATTTTGATTATTTTACCTATTCAATTATTTAATGATTTTTTAAAACATATTTATAAACCTATTAATATATAAAATTCATGCAAAAATTATTCAATTATTATAAATAAGGCCATATTAACTAATACTTTTAAAAAATTATAAATAAATAAAATATTTTTTAAGAATATAAATTATTTTAATTTCTAATACAAAAATTATTTTTTAAACTCTTAAAGCACTGTTTCTATAAATATTATTATATTAAATATATTTGGAGAATTCTAGAATGTTTTTAACTGACTGTATTGCAATAACAATATAATTTTTTAAGAAATTATTTAAATATGTTATAAATTTAATTGCATAGTTTTTAAGAAAAAAGCTACACTATTACCATATACAAATAAAATAATGTTTTAATTTCACAATAGGTAAAAAATAAAATAAAATTGAAAAGGAAATATTAGTAAATTTTGTGACAAGAATAAGCGTCCTTATTAGAGTACCATCGACTTTTCCAAACTTTGTCGTCGCTAGTAATATCCCAAAAGCCTCAAAAATATAAAACACATTTTCTCTCTCCTCTCTCTCACACTTCCCACTGTCCCTCTCTGCATTCAACACTATGTTTCTTTCTCTCTTTTTCATTGCATGATGACTCTATTTTGTTCAAATTTCACTATCCATACTTCATACTTTAAAGACTTTCATTCTGAAAATACTATATTCTCATTTTTCTTCTTCTTCTTCTTCTCTTTTTGAATGGACGTAGGTGGTGATGAAGAGTTCAGGAGGTGTAATAGTAATGGGTCTGGAAACCCCCAATGTGAACCTGAGAGAAAGAAAAACAGGAAGGAAAGTACTTCTGGGAGAAAAAGAAAAGCTGAAGAAAATTCACAAAATGGGGTTGTTGATGAGGATGGAGGTAAAGGGTTGTTTGATGGCGGTGGTGGGATTTTTGCTGAAGGTGAAGTGAATGGCGGTGTTGATCTTGGTATTGGTTCTGGAAATTTTAATCTCTGGCAACAAGGAGGAGAGGGTCAGCAGCTTGTTTTTGGAGAGGGAAGTGGAAATTTAGGTAAGTTTCTTGGTGATGGAGTTGATTTTTTGGGTGGGTTTGTGGAGGATAGGAACGGTGTTGGTTTAGGTCAGCCATGGAGTAGTGTAGGTGTATTTGGAAATGCTGCTGGGGTTTCTGGTGTTGTTAAAGAAGATCATGGAAAATGCGTTGATGGTGTTTGTGGAAATGACTCACTTGGTTTTCATTCTCAAGGAATTGAAGGGTTGATTGGGGAAGAAGAAGCTGGTTTTGGGAATTTATATGATAGGAGTTTTCAAGCACTTCTTTTTCAAGGTAAGGTTTGTGATGAAGATGTGAATTTAATTGGTGGTGGAACAGGCTTTCAAGGGTTGGTTGGTGAAAGTGCTTATGATTTTAGAGGTGAGGTTGGTGAGGGTGTGGGAAATTTAAATGAGAGTGGCGGTAAATTCGGAGGTGAAAAAAATGTTGGTAATGTATTAGAGGCTCCTAATTCAAGTAACAAGGTGAAAGCCATTGGTGTTGAAGAGGGAATAGAACTGTTACCCAGTGGAGGAGTTTCTACTCCTAATGAAGAGGCAAGAGGTGAAGTTTTGAAGCCATTGACAAGGAGAGGAGGAAGGCCCAAGGGTTCTAAGAATAAGAAGAAAGGGGTTAGCTTAGCTTTGGAAGGAAAAGCGGATTGTGGAAGTGATAATGCAGGAGCAATTGGGATGGGCACGGTTGAAGTTTTAGAGAATGAAAAATCAGTGTTTTCTGGTAAGTATGATGGGGAAGGTGTGGACATGGGTGAGATTGCTAGGACAAGGGAGTGTAGTCAACTAGAAGATTTGAAGTATACAGGGGAGATTGTTTTTGCGGCCGGTTATGAAGTTGCCGGGGTTAGTGAGATTTCAAGACCATGCAAGCTTGCTCCAGAGTCAAAGGGTCCGGTAAACAAAGAGAAGAATGTTGAGGAGGTTAGTACTAGCAGTGAAGTTGCTGTTGAGATAGCAAGGCCTAAGAAGCGTGGTCGGCGAAAGGGTTCAACAAATAAAATGGTAACCTATAGTGCTTGTAGCAAAGAAGGAGCTGATGACATTGAAACACAAGGTTCGGAAGAAAAAATGCTGATCGTTCCGTATCAGAAAGGTGCAGATGGGTTTGCAAGCCCAACTAATAAACTTGGTCCAGCATCGTCTACAAGGAATAAATTGAGAAGTATTGAATTTGAGGGTTATAAGAATCCAGAAATGTCTAGTAATGTTCGTCTTGAAGATGATGGAACTCCAAGTGGTTTGGAGATTACTACACTGGCTCCTTTATGTGAGATGGAAAAAGGGATGCCTTTTGAATCTGCCAAACATATTGAAAACTTAACTACGCCGCCGATAATTAAGCGTGGTCGGCCTAAGGGCTCAAAGAACAAGAAGAAAGAGCTAGCCGATCAGGAGCACATAGGCCATGAAGGTGACATCATTAAGCTAATTGGTGTGGAAAATTACGAAGCCACTGCTGTTAGTGTCGGGGATCAGGAATTGGTGGTCCAAACCCTTGGTCAAGATGAGGTTCAGAATGTTAAACCAAAGATCGGTAGACCAAAGGGATCTAAAAATAAGAAGAAAAATATTGACGGTGAAGCTGAAAACAAGTTACATGAGAAAAAAAAACGTGGTAGGCCTAAGGGTTCCGGCAAAAAGCAAAAGGAGAACGCTTCTCGATTGGATGCAGAGATTGAATGTGAGAATAATACACGTGTCTATGGGATTTTGAGTACGACTATACAACATAAACACATACATGAGGAATCCGTTTTACTGCTAGAAGATCAAGTATATAAGAAAGACGATGCAGATTTTGTTCCTGAGTGCTCAAAGGAGTCTGGAATTGAAAAGATAGCAAAGGGATTGGTGAGTGAATCCGACAATCTCCATAAGACTCAGGATGTCGAAGTGGGAGATATTTTTTATGAAAAGGAAGTGAAAGAAACTAGAGACCATGGATTGGAATCTGACAATGTCCATAAGACTCAGGATGTCGAAATGGGAGATATTTTTTATGAAAAGGAAGTGAAAGAAACTAGAGACCATGGATTGGAATCTTCAGATATGATGGTGAGTTGCACTAATAGTCACATTCTTGTCCATTCTTTAGAGTTTCAGTTAATACCTTAGATTGATCGTTTCTTTTTTTACTTTAAACTTGATTCTTTCTTTACTCAAAAATCTCATTTTGAATTCATTTGCACTACTTTTTCTTTATAGGGTGACTGTGAGGCCAAAAAGGAGCCAAGGAATTCAAGGTGCCATCAATGCTGGAAGAAGAGTAGAACTGGTCTTGTTGTTTGTTCCAAGTGCAAAAGAAAGAAATATTGCTACGAGTGCATAGCAAAATGGTAATGTTAACGATTTTTTTTCTAGTGTTCTACTTTATAATGAACTTCACTACTTTATTATGAATTTCACTTGTTAGGTTGTTTATTATTTTTGGCACAACCAACGGGAATGGTTCATAGGAGGAAAAAATAGTTTTATTAACTTGGAAAAAGTATAGCTTTACATACATCGGTTAATATTTATAACCTCTGTAGCACCGGTACCTCTTAAAATTTAAAAAAGGCGTGTCCATGTCGGACACTGACACCGGCACTTGTGATTACGTTTAACTTATTCATTTTTTCAAATTATTACCGGTGTCGATGTGTCAGTGTCGATGTCGTGTTCGGTGTCCGTGTCTGTCCGAGCTTCATGGTTTATAACTCTCAAAGCATGTTACTGATTGCAGATAGGCTCTGGTGTTCTTACGATATTTAAATTCTAAAAATATAGGTACCAAGATAAAACTAGAGAGGAGATAGAGACTGCTTGTCCCTTTTGTCTGGATTATTGCAATTGCCGAATGTGCCTGAAGAAAGCTATATCTACAATGGTGTGTGCTTTCATTCTCTTGCACTCGATTATGCTTTCCATTACTTTTTCTACCTTCACATTTCATGTGAAATGAGTTGTTTATCCACAGAATGGAAATGATGAAGCAGATAGAGATGTCAAATTACGGAAACTGCTTTACTTGCTTAACAAAACTTTGCCATTACTCCAAGATATCCAACGAGAGCAGAGATATGAATTGGAAGTAGAAGCAAGCATGCACGGTACTCTGATTTGATTTGCTTAGTATTATCAAGTTGATGGCCCGATGATTTCAAATGTACAATATTGTGCCGTTTCCTCAGGTTCACAGTTGGTGGAAGAGGAGGATATTCGGAAGGCAGAAGTTGACGACGATGATCGAGTTTATTGGTATTATCTCATAGACCCTCTCATGGTGGAAATTAAAACTTCGGTTATTATTTAAAAAAAAACTCATGTTTGTTCAAGCATTTGTTTTACTTCACTGCATTATGATTATGCTCTAAAATACAACCTTTATCAAAACAAAGACTTGTGTATAACAGAACTACAGTAGCAGAAAGTGCTTAATCAGCAACTGGGCTAACTGTCTTGTAAGTTGTAACTAAATTACTTTTGTCAGTTAGGTACTTCTGGTTTAAAAATACTAGAGTGAAGTGTAATTGTAAGTTAATTTTTGTATGTCAAAACTTACTACAAGAGAAGTTAATTTTTGAGAGAGAAAATTGTTGACCAGTAAAACTTTGATTCTCCATTTTCCTTATTCTGGCATTGGTATTTGTGGAATTTTCTTTTTTATTACCACGGATAGGCGCTCATCTGAATTAATTTTAGTTTGAACTCCATTTATCTCGTATTATGTTTCACTTTGTAAATTGTAGGTATAAGTTGCAAAGTTTGACTCACTTTTTTTTTCATAATGTGATTTACTACTAATTTTCTCATTCAATTTTGTCGGTTTTCTTGTTTTACAGTGACAACTGCAATACATCCATTGTCAATTTCCACAGAAGTTGTTCCAATCCTAATTGTCAGTATGATCTCTGTCTTACTTGTTGCACTGAACTAAGAATTGGAGTTCATTGTAAAGATATTCCTGCTAGTGGTAATGAGGAAATGGTCGACGCGCCACCTGAATCCATTCCTTGGAGAGCAGAGACAAATGGTAGTATTCCCTGCCCTCCGAAAGCTAGAGGAGGTTGCGGTATTGCTACCCTCTCACTGAGGCGCCTATTCGAAGCTAATTGGATTGACAAGTTGACTAGAGGCGTGGAGGAACTTACCGTAAAATATCAGCCACCTATTGCTGATCTTTCTCTAGGATGTTCAGAGTGCCGTAGTTTTGAGGAAGACGTAGCACAAAATTCTGCAAGGAAGGCAGCTTCAAGAGAAACCGGTTATGACAACTTTTTGTACTGTCCGGATGCTGTTGAAATCGGAGAAACAACATTTCAGCATTTCCAAAGACACTGGATAAGGGGTGAACCTGTTATTGTTAGGAATGTGTATAAAAAGGCCAGTGGTCTTAGCTGGGACCCAATGGTGATGTGGAGAGCTTTTATGGGGGCAAGAAAAATATTAAAAGAGGATGCCGTTAATTTTAAAGCCATTGATTGCTTGGATTGGTGCGAGGTTTGTGTTCGGATTTCTAAATTAAATTTGCCTCTACATCTTATTTATTTTGATTAGGCATATAATGTTTGATATCCCAGAATATTAGTATTGCAAAAATCATATTAATTATCCCGAGTTGTATATATTGTCATAAAAACTATCCAGAGAAGACTCTTAACAATTTGGTCATCAAGCAACAATTAACTCACCTATTTTTCAGCTTTTGATTGGAGATTTTTATAATGGTTCTTAAAAGAAGAACATTATTTTTTCTTTATGGTGATGCAGGTAGAAATTAACGCCTTTCAGTTCTTCAAAGGCTACTTGGAAGGTCGTAGATACAGAAATGGATGGCCAGCTATGCTGAAGCTAAAGGATTGGCCTCCATCAAATTTTTTTGAAGAGTGTTTGCCAAGGCATGGTGCTGAGTTTATAGCAATGCTTCCTTTTAGTGATTATACACATCCCAAATCCGGTATTTTAAACCTGGCCACAAAGCTCCCTGCTGTTTTGAAGCCTGATTTGGGTCCTAAAACATACATTGCTTATGGAACTTCAGACGAGTTGAGTAGAGGTGATTCTGTGACAAAATTACACTGTGACATTTCAGATGCGGTAAGTTCTATGATAAGAGATCCCTTCTGCTTGAATTTTATCATATACAAATAACTGCCTACTGCCGACCATAATTATGTATAGTTTTTCCATTTCTACTTAATTTACACTTCCCTATTTGAGCACTCTCTATAAAGTTGGAACATGTATATCAACTAACTGATTGTTCAAGTTAACATAATCGATAACAATATTGCTTAAAAGAACATTTCCTTTGACAAAGCTGGTGGTCAAATTTGTATTTTGTCAATGGTGGTAGTTTGCACCTGGGATATAAAATAATAACCAGGCCACATTGCTTATCAAATCTAAATCTTGTATTATGTGAAAGGGCTAAGTTTCAAATTTAATGGCATTGAAAGTTGAAACTAGTTTTTATCAGCTAAAGTGACGATCATATAAAATCTCGGAAGGACCTCAGAATACTTATATATGTAACTCGTTTAAATGCTTTAGCTTGAGCTGGAGTGTTGGATAAGTAAAAAATAGTTAAATTTGTCTAGTTCGTAAAATTTCGTGTAAAATTGGAAAACACATTGATTGATTACAATAATTAAAGGATAAACTATTGTTTGTGTCACATGTCAGCATACAAGTTTTCTCCTTCTCATGTTATGCATTGATCAGGTCAATATTCTGACACATACTGCTGAGGTAAAGCCACCACCATGGCAATCCAGAATCATAAAAAAGTTACAAAAGAAGTATGAAGTTGAAGATATGCGTGAGCTCTACAGTCATGACAAAACGGCAGTTGGTTTACCTAGAAAAAGAGGCAGAAAGCGTCGCGTAGGTTTTAGCGTGGATCCTAAAATTTCTGAAAAAGAAGACACTAATGGTAGAGACTCAACCTTACAAGGAAGTCAAGGAAAAGAAGAGAAATTAGATGAACAAGAATCCTCAGAACCCACCAAAATAAAATTCGATTTAAATGCCAGCGAGCAGGAAATCTCCAATTCACCAAGGTTTCAGCAATTTGACCTCAATAGTCATGACTCCAGTTTCTTGGTTCCTGGAAACGATTGTGAGTCAATGCATTATGATAACGTGCAACAAAGGTGCTCATCTCAAGGTGATGAATCTTATAAAGGAATTTCATCAGTGATTGATGATCAACCTTGTAGTGGAACAAAAGAAACAAAAATTGTCAACAAATTAAATTCTTCAGACGACTTCTGTTCAGATGTCGAGACTAACAATATAGATTCAGTCGAAAAGGATAGTTTGAGTAATAGTTTATGTCAAGATGATGTTCATTTGGGGACTCAAAATGGGAGTGCTGTATGGGACATATTCCGCAGGCATGATGTTCCCAAGCTAACAGAATATCTAAAGAAACACCATAGAGAGTTTCGCCACATAATTAATCTTCCGGTGAATTCTGTAAGTACTGTTGCCTTATTTTCTTTGGATTATAAGTGTTTTGTATTATTTTGTTTTCTAAATTTGTATATATATATTTTTTGGCTTCAGGTGATTCATCCCATTCATGACCAGATCCTTTATTTAAATGAGAAGCATAAAAAGCAACTAAAGCTAGAATATGGTATGAAGTTATGCTTTAATTAGTGATGCAATTTATGTAGATTTTGTAGCCAAGAACTCTTTTTCCTACCAGGTGTTGAACCGTGGACGTTCGAGCAACATCTTGGGGAGGCTGTTTTCATACCTGCAGGATGCCCACATCAAGTGAGAAATAGAAAGGTAGATAAGATCCTTTTTACCTGCAATCAACAATGTATATTTCAATCTAGAATTTGATCTCTAAACTTCAAAATAGGATCTTTGTACCATAAATCACCAAATAGAAGCGGTAAACTGAAACTTATTTTATATACATAAACTTCATCAAACCCAGGAATAAGGAAACCTACAAACAAACACAATTCATGGAATCTTTTATCTAACAAGGTATTTTTGTCACCTGAAGACTCTTAGGAGAAGAGTGCTTTTAAAAAAAAAGGAGTAAGTGGTAGGAATGCAGGGTTTTGGGGAGTTTGTTTTCTTCATAAAAAAGAATCCACTGAATTTGAGGGAATTAAAAAAATGTATTGAACGAAGATTTTGGGGGGCTTCTGTTGTGAAATCGAAAGGATTCTTGCACCAAAAAATATGATCTGTGAGACTAAGAACATAAACAACCAACTAAACAGTTTGGTTGTCAATAGCACCCTATAGCGGTGTAGGGTGGTGGCATGGCTCCTCACTGCTATGCTATTGGCCTGCAAAGTGCTATTGACGGTATTGGTCATAGCGGCCGCGGATGGCAATTTTGTAGCGGCGCTATAACGACACAATAGCAGCGCCATTACGATTTGATGGCCGCAATTCTCAATTTGGGACAAATTCGAAAATCCAAATATTTTGTAAGGGTATATTGTTCTTCACTGTTTGTCACCGTCTTCATCTGTTTCTTCGCCGCCCCTTTCCCAGCCTTCCCGTTTTCCACTGAGGCTAATGAACCAGCAAGAGTTACTAGACATCAATCTAGACTTGCTACTCTTGTGTCTAATGGAAATGAGGAGTTGGAGGTGGAAGAGTCAGAGTTTGAATCAAGTGATGAACAAGATAATATTAATGTGGTGGAACTTAGAAGTGAAGATGAGTAGGATGCAGATGTTATTTAGAAATTTCATTTTGTTTACGTTTAGAACTTAGCTTAGTTATTTTGAATATAATTTGATTTGATGGGAACTCGTTTTGATGGGATATTGGATTGGGATATCTTCGATAGAGGCCCAAATGGCTCGGCCCACCAACTCTCGAACATTTAAGTATCTGGATGAGTACCTTAGTAGGGGATGGTGAGGTCTCTTGGCAAGTACCTTATCCAGCCCGACCTACTCCCTCTTGTTGTGGGCCACGTCCTAGCGAGTTGAATAAAACTCAGTCATGGAATAACTGAAGTATTGATTGGACCTATCCCACATCCAACATAATAGGGTGACTCACGCCAATTGTTCCTTTAATGTGTCATACCTGGGAGACGTGTAGTCGATTTTGTAGGCGTAAGAATCGGTCTCCCCATTGGCCTCTTCATCAAAGTTCACGTCTATAAATACTCGGCTAGGTAGTTGAGTAAACCATTCACTTTTTGACATATCAGAACCTATGATGCATAGGTATGGGTACGGTACCCGGTGCGGGTACGGGTACCGGTACAGGATACGACATTTTAAAAAAAACCAAGATACGGGTATGTTAATAAGAAATAAGAATTTTCTATAAAATGTATGAGTAGAGAATTAAATTGTTAGGTTCATAATAAAACACCACTATTAAAAATTGAAAAAACCAAAAATAATGTTAAAGATACAATAACAAAAAAATTAAAACACATAAATATACTATATTGGTATTTGAGAAAATCACAAATTTCATTCAATATCGAATAATGAAAAAAAATGAAGTACCACGAGTACGGTACGAGTACCCGGTACCGGTACTTCACCATTTTAGAAATATCCATGCTTCAGAGATCAGAACTAAATAAGCCATCTTGTGTACCTTATCGCAGACATAATAACATCTATTGTACTCACCGCAAGTACATATATGTATGCTGTTGGAGTATATGTTTACTGTTAAAACTTTACTATTTATGCTGTTGCAATTTCTATTTTTAAGTGTTTTATATGCATTGTTGAATTCATATTTACTATGTACATTGTTTATTAGTCTTCACAATAGCGGTCATCCCGCTATCCGTTATACCACTATAGCATTTTGGGGACTAGCTAAACAGACTAGAGCAAAAATAGTCTACTCTACCAATAAATATGAAAGCAAAATCACAATAACAAGAATAAAGATCTAAAATGATCTACTATGGAGAACAAAGAACTCTCCGATCCACTACCAATATAGAGTTTTTAATCTAGAAATTAGCTCAACAAGTTCAGAAAAACATCACCTTTTTTTTTTAATGACAAATTGTTCATAGTTAGTTGTTAGTATCATATTTACACCTTTGTCAGAGATTGAACCCTGGACCTCCAACTCCTTTAACCCTTAACTCAACTAATTTCTACTTATTTCTAGGGCAAAACGCTTCATATTTCTTCCAGGCGCCTCCTCCAAATGCATCGCGTTATTGATAAGAATGTAATTCTTTTGCATCATTTTTATAGTTCTTTCTATTGCAGTCATTTTGAGGTGGATAGTAGCCAATATTGGGAAAAGAGGGTATCTAGAATGAAATAGCGTCAACCGAACCTGCAAATGACCCATTAGAAATGAAGTTATAATTCCATATCATCAAACTATTGATAATAATAAAGCTCTTTTGTATCATCTTTATAGTTTTTCCTGTTGAATATCAGCACAGAATCAAATAGATTCTGCATGCTCTCATCTTAGTAAATCTGGCAATTGTTAATTCTTAATCTAATCTTGATCTGCAAAGTAATGACTATATGTTAATCTCATCTTAGTGATTGGTTGAGATATCAAATTTGCTCTTCAACCTTTCATATCTTTATAAATATGAAAGTAGTTATAAATTTTCTGCGTTGGTTTGAATTCCTTAATATTTTCCTATTTACTAATTATACGGAAGGCAACCAAGCATTCCCACCATGACGAGACTTTTGACAATTGTGTTCTATTATTATATAGTTTAACAGAGTTATTTTCTTTTTCAGTCTTGCATAAAAGTGGCTATGGATTTCGTTTCGCCTGAGAATGTTCAAGAATGTGTTCAATTGACAGAAGAATTTCGATTACTTCCTAAAAACCATAGATCTAAGGAAGATAAATTGGAGGTACGCATTTGCATTTCTGGAGAACCCAAAGTAGTTATCACCATTTTTTTGCATGCTGTGTTAGTTCTTACACTCCATACATTCTTTTTCTGTAGATAAAGAAGATGGCACTTTATGCCGCCGATGTTGCTGTCGCTGAAGCCAATGAACTCATGGGAGCTAAATGAGTACTTTACTCTTAACCCTTTTCTATGCTGCCATGCATTATTTTATAAACAAGAGTCTTTCTTTTTACACTAAAACTTTGAGGGAAAAAACATTTATGAAAGATAATTTAAGAGTAAGTGGTACAGTGGGCTAGTACCGTTAGATTCAAATACAAGTTAGATTCGAATACAAGTTAGATTCGGATACAAATATTTTATTTTTATCACAAATATATATATTTTTAAAATATCAAATTGTATGTGACTATGATATGATGATCTTATTAATTATTATAGAAACTAGTAGCAGACTTTGCATTTATATGGCATGTCTTAACTTAGGGTGTTCTTGCTGTTTTTCAGATGAAGCCAAAGCCTGCCACTAACAACTTTTTGAAAAATAACTCGAGAGAAGCAATTTTGCTACTGCCTGATAGTTTTGTTGTATCGTGATTGTAACCATTTTCAAAGAGCCTGTGTAGATGGCTGTATCTTGTTGTACTGTATCATACAAGTCATTGAAAATTACATCAAAGTTCAAGTTGAATATTGGTTGCTGCTACACTGTCACTAGACACTGGCAACATGTGTACAATAAAGCGAAATACTCGTGAATATTTGAAGACCGGTGTGTTCAACATTGGGGTGTTGGAAACTAGTTCTAGCCAGGTTGAATATTTTTAGCTAGACACTTATATGAATGAGTGATTTTCTTATTCAACATTTTTTAAAATTTTTTGTAACTTCTAGGGTCAGATCTTGAAGATCTTGAATCATGTAAATCATTTTAAGAAGTCTGGATTTTATGCAATCACAAAGTATCATCAACCTCAATTCAAATGAAGATTTGACAGTTTATGTTTTGATATGCATTTTCAGTTTGGTGAAGTAAGGACATTGATTAAGAACTAGTAATAGACAATTTCTCATGCAAACTTACTTCTTCTGATTCTTCAATAACTGCCATAAGAATAACTTTAAACATAATTCTCTCTTGACTCTTATTAAATCAATATGAACAATTCTTCATCCTTTTGACTTTTTTATTATGATATGATGAGCCTATGATTCATCTTCATGATTTCTGTTGAAACCGAATAATTTTCTCCATTAAAAGATGGATCAACTCCGAAGAATATCTTCAAAATTCTTGCTCAACACATCAAAGTTAACTTTGATGATTCAAATTTTCTTTTCTGGAAATTTTAAGTTAAAGGAATCATTTTGATTCATAAACTCCATTGCCATCTTGTAAATTCTGCAAGTCCTCCAAGATATCTCTTTGTAGAAGATTGTGCTTTTGATACTGGAAATTCAGCGTATTCGACATGGCAACAAGAGGATTCGCTCCTGTTTACGCGGCTTCAAATAACTCTCTTAGATTTAGTTGTTACTCGTGTTGTTAGTTGTGTTCAAGCACATAAAATCTGGTTAGCAATTGACCAATTTCAGAGAATGCATATCAATGTGAAGTCGAGTCAGCTGTGTTATGAACTAAAAGTGCAGTGATAAATGAGATTTAACAATTTCACAATTTCCAAGTCAAATTTAGCAAATTGATGATATCCTTGATTCAATTGGAGATCCAATTTCACACCGTTATCAACTAGAAGCAAATCTTGATGGTCTTCTTATTGAATATCAAGCCCTAACTCGATAATTCAGTATTGTGATGATATATGTCCTACGGTTGTTGCTGAAGCGATGCTTCTCTCACATGAAGCTAGGCTAGATTGAGCTAATCGAACTCCAATCATTGAACCTCTGCAGTGAATCTTACTCAAGGTAACACCTCAACTCCAACAAACTTTGATTCAACATTTCCTCAAGAAAACGGGTCTTAAGTTACTAGTCAAAAGTCCCAACAACAATTCTATGGAACTCGTGACACTCATAGAGGTAGATTAAACAATTTCAAAGGTCGCGGTGGCAGAAATGGTGGAAGATTTCATGTTCAATGTCAGATTTGTGTCAAAATAGGATATGATACAAACATTTGCTACTATCACCATGTACTAGCTAAAGATACAAATGCTTGACAATTAATAGTGGATAAGGGTTGTCAGAGACTTTAAAGTTCCTAGGGTATTGAGAGCTAACTCACGCGAAGTGAGAAGCAACTGTATATGCGCATTTATCTGTGTTATTAGTATTGTTGTTTGGTTGTCTTTAGTATTAAGGCAATGTTGTATTTATAGCCCTCAGGGATCTCCACTTAGGGAACTGAGTCTCCATAGAAATAACAACCTCTACAAGAGTGAGTGGTTGATTTCCTGAAATCTAGGAGGTGTAGTTAAGTCTCATGATTTTTCATTCACATCTGTTGATTCGGTATATACTCCACACACGATCAACCGTTATGGATGGAGAAACGGAAAGATGGGGTGATACATCTAAGCAAGAGGTGATCGAACCAAATGAAGGACACTCGAACTAATAAAAGGGAGACTTGGAAAAAACGAAAGATGTAATGCCCTAACAATCTAAGAAAACTTTATCCCGTACCCCTACAATTGTACCCACACCCCTACATTTAATTTTTTTGGACCAAAATACCCTCATATAAATAGGGTATATTTTCCATTTCTAATTTTTTTTACCATTTTCGTCTCAAGAGTTCCGGAAAAGAGAATTTTTCACTTTTTGGCATTGTAAACCAGAACACTCAGAGTAAGTCTTCCGGTTCATGAATTGTATACCGGAACACATGTCTAAAGAGTTCCGGTTTGTTGCCTTTAGGGGGCACTGAACCGGAAGTCTTTTAGAAAGTTTTCCGGTTTGGATTGTTGTATACCGGAAGTCTTTCTTAAAGACTTCCGGTTTGGATGATCTATACCGCAACTCTTTAAGAAAGTGTTCCGGAAGTCATCTTGTTTTTTTACTCACCGGAACTCTTCTTTGAAGTGTTCCGGTACGTTTTTATTTATTTATTTTTTTAAAATTTTAATTATTTTTAAAAAAAATTGTTTGCAGTGGTTTGAAGACGAGGTGCAGATGGTAGGATTCCAGTCCGCACGTTAGACCGGGGTGCATCTTCATCTGCAGCTGAGCCGACTGGATATCCAGGAGGGCCGTACGATACGTCTCTTTTGGTGAAGTACGAGCATCATGTTGCTCGACATTTATGGTTCGGTCAGGTAAGTAAACAGGCTATATTTGAAAATGAATAATAGTTGAATATTTTATATTTTGTTTTCTAAAATGTGTTTTAGTTGTTTTTAGGAAAGAGGTCCAAAGAAAGAGTTGAAGGTTGCTGGACATGGACTGAAGTTGACTTCTAGGGTTCCATTGGCTCTTCCACCACAGATGGAGAGTTGGGTATCTAGATCCGGTTTATCTTCACTGCAGAGAACCAGTCTGAACAAGATAGACACAAATCTTGTCTCTGCATTTGTGGAAAGATGGCATCTAGAGACATCTTCATTTCACATGCCGTTTGGTGAAATGAGCATTACTTTAGATGATGTCTCATGTCTACTTCACTTTCCCATCAGGGGTATCTTCTGGAGTCCTCAGGATGTGACTGAAGAGGTAGCTGTTGAACTTGCTGTTGACTACCTAGGAGTGTCACAGGATCAGGCACAGTCACATGTTCGTAGCTGCAGGGGGTCGTATTACAAGTTGGAGTGATTATACGATTTATTCGTACAGCATAAAGCTGCTTCCAGCTGGACATATGCAACCAGAGCATATCTATTGATGTTGGTGGGTTCCACCATATTTGCTGATAAGACCTTTACACTTGTAGAGGCACGATACCTCCTCCTGTTTACGGACTTGGATAGATGTTTAGGATATAGTTGGGGAGCAGCTGCACTAGTTACCTTCTACAGATATCTTGGAGATGCGTCCATGTACAGTTGCAAACAACTCGGTGGATATCCTACTCTCCTACAGGTATATAATTTAATTTTGTTTATTAAGTGTTGGATTCATTTTATAAAATATGTTAACTTAATTTATTTTATTTATTATGTTTGTATTTTGTAATAGTGCTGGATTCACGAATACTTTCCAACGGTTGGAAAAAGAGGGGAGAATTGGAAACCTGCTGATAACTGTGGTCTTCCCCGAGCGATGAGATGGTCATATAGGCAAGGAGTCCTGAAGGTTGATGATTTACGACCTATTTTGGACGAGCTGACACCTGCCGACGTCATATGGCGTCCATTTGAGGATCATAGAGCATGGCGTCTATTTGATGAGATATGTCTTTACAAGGGCTGTTTGAAGTGGGGTGAAACAGTTGTTCCATACATGCCTGACAGATGTTTACGTCAGTTCGGGTATAGGCAATATGTTTCATCCCCACCTCTGGATTGTATGATGGCGACAGATATTGATGTTGATTGGATCAGTTACCATCAGAGTGTTATCGCTGTGATCGGTTCATCTACCGTGGCCACCACTCCATCTGAGGTAGAAGATGGTTATCTGGAGTGGTATTATTGTGTTTCCCATCCACGGTTGGTCCCTCCCCATCGTGACGATCCTAGAGAGGTACCAGTTCCTGTATATGACGCAGGGCCATCTGATCCTGATTGGGTTCGTGTATCTACATTGATTCATCGCTATCTGAGACAGGTTAATGCCGAAGAGGAAGATCCACATTTTGCTAATTTATTTGAAGCTTTGCATATTTCTCGTTCACATTGATTTATGTATTAAGTTTTATAACTGAATATAGTAGACATAATATAAAATTCATGTTTTGATTACATATTTATGTTTTGAGTACATATTCATGCTAATACAAGTGTAAGTAATTGCCAATGTTGCATACGTCCTGCAAATCCTAACATCCAAGTAGTTGCTGTATGAGACCGAAATTTCTTCCAATCTAATGTGACCGGTGGCAATGGAAACCCCTCTTTCATGTTAACCTGATAAAGTAAAATAATTAAAATATTAAGTCATATAAAAAATACATTGAAATAGTTAAAATATTTAGGCATATAAATACGTACCCGTATCTGGTAGACTCAACCATTTTTCAGGTGGCTGTGAACCAAAAGATTCTATCATCAAAGATTCTCTCACTTCTGACAACCGATTAGAAAATAACTTGTCATACAAAGTTGACCTATCCTTATCTATTATTTCCAACCCCAACTCTCTGCGAACCATTGGCCAACCATCCTCACCATATCCATGCAATGATGCAATGACTCTAAATCCACAATTACCATCTGATTTAACATTAACTACATCTTTAATGTATTACCTAATATCATTAGGAAATTGAAGAATGAATTGTGGTTGCTTCTTTGATAATTTTATCTTCTTCGAAGTCTGTGATGGTTGAGATTGCCTTTGTGAAGATTGAGATGCCTTATCAACATACTCATGATACGAAGGGTCCCTATAAACATCACATTCTGCTGGTTTTTTCCCTTTCTTCTTCACTCCTCCTTTGGTTTTTAGTTTCTCAGGTGGTGGACACAGTGGAGTCATTGTTGGGTATGCTAGTTCACATACCCTACTCTTTAATGCCCTTTTCCCAATAACATCTAATGACCTAATCGTCTCCACAATTCATCCATTGCAGAAGTCATATCCACCTCTGATCCATCATCTTCACCTACCTCTAACTCAACTTCCATAGTTAGTTTCCTCCAATGAACATGAACAACATCAATGGGTATCAGTATACCACCTAGTGTGTATCTGGCTAACTCATAAGCACAAGGTAACCCATAAGATGTTCTAAGAGTACAACCACATATTTGCCTGTTAGTTCCAACATAATCAACTCTCAATAACTCTTCAGCAATACGTCTCAAAGCAACTCGAGATACGGAACCACGCAAATAACCATAAAAGAGACTTACGTGCGCGTGCTCAACTTCGTAAAAACTCTTTTGAAAAGAAGCTCTAATGTTTCCCAGTTGTAACCTCAAGTTGTTATTCATGGCTTCCCAACATTTGACCATGTCACCTATACTGTTTCCTAACATCTGCTTTAACTTCCAATGAGCAGATTCAACCCTAAAAATATTGAAAATAACACATAAAAAATACATAGAAATAATATCACATATAAAAATAACACATTGTCATACCCCAAAATTTGCCCGTTAATTTTGCAAGGCATTTTTCAAGGCATTCCAACTTGTTTTTCAAGACATTGATCTTAAGGGAACAAAGACCCAGCATACAGGTGGCCAAATCCAGAAAATGACCTAAACTGGCTTGCTCGCTAGGCGAGCAAATCCTTCGCCTAGCGAACCCTTCGCTACACCACTCGCCTAGCGAAGCTTGCGAATACCAGAATTTTTGGGCTTCATTCTGAGCCCATTAGGTCACAAAAAGCATTATAAATACCACAACTTCAGTCAGAAAAAAAAAGGAGGAGAAGGAAAACAGAGAAGGCACAACAAACCCTGGAGGCTAACCCAGAGAATTCAGAGCAACCCTAAAGGAAACCCTGAAGGAAACTCATCTGCATAAAGGTTACCTCCGCCCAACTCAATCCAGCGCCAACCCTAAGAGTGACTTGCCAATTCAAGGTTGCAATTCAATTGCAAACAGGTTTGCATTACTATTACCGCTTTATGTTCTTAATTTACATGTGATATCATAATTGAATTCATGAATATATTTGAGGTTTTGCCTGTGGGTTTAAATATGTCTGAATATCTTGAATGTTTAACCATGTAATTGCTATAATGGATGCCATAGGGTTTGAAGCTTGCTGAAATCGTACTGTTCTAAAATTCAAAACCCGCAGCCGTTCGCTAGCACATCGCTAAGCGAACATGTAGCGAGCGTTCGCCAGGCCCTCGCTAGGCGAGGCAGCAGCGAACATGACAGTCGCTGATTTTTGCTAATCTGACATGTTTTATTGTAACCATGCATGGTTTACCTGACATTATTACAGTTATGATTCCTTTTGGTTTGGTGCAACTCTCGGTTGCACCCTGATTTGGTATTCTGACCTGTTTGCTGAATTTTGTAAGGGTTCCCATATTCCCGGAAAAGGTAGCATGCTAGGTATTCCACTTTATTTGTGGGATACCCTTGTGGAAATTCATCCTAATTACCTAATTGATTATAAAATATTGCCTTTGAATATGTGATCTTGGACCTCTCTTTGTCGCCTTACGGTATTACGGTCATGTCCCGCGAATGTGGGGATACACTTAGCAAAGACCCTTCGATTAAATCATCATGTCCCTTTAAGATAAATCATAGTCCCTCGGATGTTGCCTGCGAATATATGATTTTGTCCCTCGATGACCCGTCGCTGTAGCCTACGGTTAAATGATGATCGTCCCTTCGAATGCTAAGGTATCCTTACAAATGTTGCCTTCAATGACCCTACGATGACCCTACGATGACCCTTTACATCCAAAGGATAAGACTACTTACTTCTCAATAGTAAGGACAGTTTTACCCTCATAAGGATAGGAAAATACCCATAAAGACCTTGGGGTAGGTATAACTCTTAAATGCTGAATCACAACTTAAAATACTTTTCACACCTCACACTTTGCAAAACATCTATTAGAAAATCACCACTTGGTATACATTCATACTAGAATCATTGCCAAGTTATATTTTTCTAAACAACTTTCAAAATTAAACGAGATAAACACTTTGTATACATTTGTACAAGAATCATTACAAAGTTAAACTCTCTTTTTCAAAACATTTTCTAAGCAGTTCACAAACACTTTTTCAGACAAGAAAAATAACATAAGTGATCAAGCAATCAAGAGCCCATGGATAACCATGGATACAAAGGGTGCTAACACCTTCCCTTTGTATAACGTACCTCCCGAACCCAAAATCTAATTAAGGTCTTTCCTGTTCTTTTCCACCTTTCCTTATGGGATAAAAGAAAAGTCGGTGGCGACTCTTGCTATCCGCGACATTTGCTTTCCAAAGCAAAAGCACATTCAAAGTCAGTTCACCGTATGACACACATAAAAATTATAAGATGTACCGATTAGTCGTTGTGTTACCCAAATGTAGCACTCGATTAATCCATGCTCCAACAAATCTATGCCTATGTGGAGTCAACCATGTGTCTTTCACATAACTAATAAATCCACTATAACCGACACATGCTTGCTCAAGTTGATGCAATCGTTGACCATACTCAACCTCATCACTAGCCCAGACAACTTCCATCCATAATGTGTCTATCGTCTTTTGCAGGTCATTCACCACATGTTGTTTGCATTTGGCACCAACGTTTTTGTTAATGTGAAATCTACATAGCAAATTAATCGACCCGGGAAACACAATTTCAATTGCTTTCATCAAAGCAAAATCTCTATCTGTCAAAATCACTTGTGGACACATGTCTTTCTTCACAAACAACTCTTTTAATTTCTCCAATACCCAACAAAAATTCTCTGTTTGCTCAGACTCCATATACGCAAATCCAACAGCAAAAGTCAACTCGGTCGATGTCATGCCAACAATTTCAAACAAAGGTTGTCTATATTTGTTTGTCTTGTAGGTGCTATCCATAACTAACACAATCGGAAAAATATTCAACAACTTAACCGAATCAGGATGTGCCCAAAATATCTCTCTCACCACTTCTGAGTCATCCTTTTTTCTACTCCAATAGACATAGCCTGCATCCTCAATAAGCTTAAACAAATGTTATATCTCACTCCTAGGACCTCTTATCTCTCTTTGTATCACACTCTTATGCTTGTATACTTGCGTAATCCGAGTGACATTCTCAGGATATCGGTCTTGCAAGGAAAGCAATATGTGTCTAGGTGGTACATGTCTCTTTGCCAAATCATCGACATGTTGCTTCTCATCTGTGGTCAACCTACCAATAAACGAATGATCTTCTAATCTATCAGGTAAACCATGATTATGTAACCCACATTTTACATCAATCTTCCAACCAGATCCATCTTTCGCCGGAGTTGACCTGATTTTAAATGGGCATCCACATTTCTTGGACGCACTTTGGGTACCACTATTAGTAATCTTGTGTTTCCCACCTTTATCACAACCAAATATTATTTTGTTACTTTTCCCTCTCTTCCCCGTTTCAGTATCTGAACGACTGATGATAACAGTTACTTTATTATCGATTCCAACCTCTTTAATCCATCTAATAACCCCTTCTCGTGTACCAAATCTTTTCGTCGTTATAAACACATCAGTAGTATCTACACATATTTGGGGAAGATTTTCCATTCCTGCAAAATAAAAAACAGATTAAAAAAAAAATAATTAAAAAAAAAAAAGCAAACCGGAACACTTCATGAAAGAGTTCCAGAACACATATCATATAAACCGGAACTCTTCTCCAAAGAGTTCCGGTATGTGTAAATTTGTTTACCGGAACTCTTTCAAGAAGTGTTCCGGTTTGTAATTTTTTTCTGATTGAACCGGAACTCTTTCATGAAGTGTTCTGGTTTGGTTTTTGGTGTGTTCCGGAAGTCATTCTTCAAGTCTTCCGGTTTGGGAAAAATACATACCGGAAGTCTTTTTGCAGGAGTTCCGGTGCGAGGGGTGTGAAAGTGTAATTTCTGAAATTTTCAACTGAATGGTAAAAATGAAATGGTAAATTGGTTAAAATCAATTAAGGGTAGAATGAGAATTTTTAAAATTTTGTAGGGGTATGAGGCTAAGCGTAGGGGTACAAGGTAAAATTTTCACAATCTAATAGAAATAATCATTCTCTTAATAATGGATTAATATCTTAATGAGGAGATTTTAAAACCCTAATCAAGTCTTTAATCCCTCATTTGAAAGTGGTGACAATCATTAGTAAATTGGAATAATTACCAATGTCATATTGGACATTTGGTTGGGCATTATAATTGGCAAAATGGAAGATACTTCCATCATTTCTCAATTGTCTTCTATTTCTAAAACAAGAAATCTTGAGAAGAAAAGAAGAGAGTAGTGAGAGAGAAGGGAGGTCAAATTTTTTGAAGAAGGAAGAGAGAAATAAGCTTTGATCATAACCATTTATCTTGCATGTGGAATCCCGGAAGGTTTCTTAGAGAAGAAGAGCCAAAGCAAGCAAATTGATCATCACCCTTTTCAGCATCTCCACCATCTTCATCCCTTTCAAGCTTCAAGTCAAAATCTTCAAGTTTGATGTGGGTTCTAGTTAGGTCTTGATTGAGGATTAACATCAAAAGTAGAAAATGCATGTTGGGGAAAGGGAATTTAATCCCATGATTAATTAAATTCTTGCATGGCTTGTGTTAATGGCTCTGAAGCACGGATATTCCATTTTAGATAAAGTACTGTTACCCGGTATGTACCGATACTCGTACGGTACGCATCGAAGCCGTACCAGTTTTTTTTTAAAGTTGATATACCAACCGGTACACATTAGGTACCACGTACCCAACTTTTTTTAAATTTTTTTTCGGATGGTATAGTTTGGACTTTTTTTCCTAAGTAAAAATTAGGTTAGTTATTCTATTTAGAAATAAAAAATTTCTTTCACAACCAAGTTCTTCATCTTCTTTGGAGAGAAATTGAAACACAGTTAGATTTATTCACTTATTGAAAAGGAATAGACTCAATTCAAAGAGGGTTGAGGATATAATTTTTGTTCATATAAATCTCTGTCTTCTCATATTAAGGTTTATAATGTTTGAGCAACAAAAATATGAGATATTTGTGGAGATGAATGAGATCTATTTGATGTAGTTGATATTTTTGAAGTTGTTAGTCTTTCTCTCAATAAACCTGAACTAGAAGTCGTTCTTTTTAGAGATATTAGAGAGAAAAATGTTGATATTCAACCATGATTTTATGATTTATGGATACTTTTTAAGTGTGATTTATATATGTTATTGCGTAGATATTAACTTTTTTTAAACAAATTGTTTTATAATTTTAATGGTTTGTTGTTATTTAAACAATATAACTCCTTTATTATTTTTATAATTGTATTTAAAAAATTTATACTAACATACCCGTACCTTAATTTTTCTAAAAATATATCGGTACGTACTGTACCGGGTACTTACCCGTCCCTATGCAACACAGGTTAATGACTACTTGTCATATGTGTTAGTATAAAATTCATGATATCCCTTATTGTGTGAATTGAATTTATGAGTTTCCCTCCTTGCATGTTGTGATACCATGGTCTTCATAAGAAACCTTGAAGAAAAATTGGTGGAAATTCATTGAATAAACAGATGTTGAGTAAATCTAATTGCATGTGATGTTCTTGTTGTGTTTTGGTACTATTGACATGTTAAAATATGTTAGGGTTTGTTTGATTGCGGATTGGAATGTTGGAACTTGACCTAATCTGTTGAGTAATCTATTACATGTGCGAAATCTAAGCTATTTATGAAACTGAATTGGTGTGTAATCGATTATAGTTTTGGTGTAATCAATTACCACCCTGGTGTTTTGAATAAGTTTGGAATATAATAGCTATGTAATGGATTATAGTTTTGGTGTAATCAATTAACACCCGTGGAATATGGAAAAATCCAAAACAAAATAAATGTGTAATCGATATGGTAATGATGCCAAAACTGAAAATAATGTAGGGCCATGGAAGGTGGTTCAAAAGTAGAAAATAGGAAGGAAGATGATAACACTTTGAGAAACCAAACTCAAGCGGTAGTTAATATTGATAAAAATGCCGTCGGATCCAGATTTGCAGCTCTTAATGATGAAAGTCTAAAATTAATGAGAAGACTAATGGTAATTATGAGCCTTGAGCCAATTACGGTAAAGGATGATGACCAATCGGGACAGGAGAGGGATAAATTACCATTATTAATGAAAAAATGGATAATGGCGGTGAGAAAATCAACTAATGAGAAACCAGATTAATGGGAATATTTCACTGAGATAAATTGGCAACACACAGGATAATAAGTTTTAAAAGCAGAAAAAATGGAATCAATAGGGCAGAAAAAGTGACTTTAAAGGGGAAATAAAAAAGAATTACAAGCGGAGGGAACAACCAATTAATTAAAAATAAGGAAGACACGGTCAATAACAAACATGAAAAAAAACAAATAGAGGAAAAAAAACAACACGTGGAAAATATAAGATATCACAGGGAAACAAATCAGATGGCTCGAAAGGTGATCCAAGTGGGAGATGGAGCATCATGATGAGACCGGTAGATTTGCATTATGCTTTTGAAGAAGGTCCAAGCAAAATAGTAGAAAAATAAGGAAGGCCTAAGGATATTAAGGATAATGAGATTAAAAGTTAAGAAATGAATTAAAAATTGCATCATGAAGTTGAAATGG
Organism: Lathyrus oleraceus; assembly: GCF_024323335.1. NCBI lineage: Eukaryota > Viridiplantae > Streptophyta > Magnoliopsida > Fabales > Fabaceae > Lathyrus > Lathyrus oleraceus. Next base: position 35,962,397 of record NC_066584.1, on the reverse strand, counting down.
AAGAGAAATTAGTTCCTGAGACACCATGAGACTTGTGTTGTAATTTATTAAATACAAGTGTGTTCCAAAATGACAAATGGTAGAAGTGAGTTAATGTTAATAAATGCATGAGATAAAGTCCCACATTGGAAGATTTACTCACTTTGTAAGTCCTTATAAAAAGTTAATATCATTAACTCAACAAAAGAGGATAAAGTGCCACATGAACACATATGGTGGTCTCAAGCATTATGCCACTTATCCCAACCTTACAACCACTCGCCGATAGACTATGGATAAAAACACAACATGACCTACAAATTAACCCGCTGATAGACTATGGATAAAAACACAACATGACCTACACTGGTTGAATAGGAATATGAGACCCCAAGTAGTGACATAGAGAATTAACCAAGGTAGAAGGTTGAAAAACTAACCATCTTTCCTTTGCAGGCCGAATTACATTGGCCAAAATCGTGCTTGAGGTAATTTTGGTATATCCTATGATGACTAACAACCTTTCTAAAGCCTGCATTAAGGACATTCACAGGTTGCAGCAGGACTTTATATGGAGAGATACAAAAGCTAAAAGAATTTATCATGCTATTAATTGGGATACGGTTACGACATGCAAACATGAAGGTAGCTTGGGTCTTAACAAGCTAGACCAAATGAATAAAGCTTATGGCATGAAGCTAATGTGAAAGCTGATAAGTGGGGAAGAAGATTTTTTGTGTAATGTTCTGAAAAAAAAAATGTAAAGTGTCTAACATGTTGGAGTGCACCTCGTGAAGTACTGAGTCTAAATTATGGAGAGATATTATAAGTTTAAAACCTAAAGTGCTTAAATTGGCTTGTTAGAGCATTGGTGATGGAGATACAATTAGCCCTTGGTCAGATTGTTGGATATAATCGAGTATGATCCTTCAAGACATGAACTTGCAAATTTTGCATAATCTGGAGAACATAAAGCTTAGGGACCTGGTTGATTATGATGGTGACTGGAAGTGGGGTGTATGATATAATTGGCTTTCGGAGACGATTATACATAAAATTAGAGAACTTCTGCCACCTTAGAGTGATTATGGCAGTGATGAAGTTATTATCACAGGAAATGGAATTAACGGAGAATCAATAAAGTTTATGTATAGTCGTTTGGTTCATGAGGAGCAAAACAATAATGATGATGGATGGAGGAGTATATGGAACCTCAAAATTCAAGACCACATGAAGACATTTGTTTGGTTGTTGAGGTATGATCGATTGCTAACCAACCAACAAAAAAGCCTGGTAGGTTTGGATGAAGCATAATGTAAGTTGTGTGGGAACATGTGCGAGTCTACACTTCACGTATTTAGGTATTGTCAGAAAGCTAGACAACTTTGGAGTGATCGAGTCTCAGATGATATAAGAGGTGCATGATGATCATTATGAAAGACTGTTTTGTCAGTAGGATGTCATAGTTTGTGGTGGTGGTGTGATAAGGAGGTATGTAATTATCATTACGAAATACCGTTTTGTCCGAACAACTATGTACAAGGAAGTATAAGTGAGTATGATGTTGCACTAATTTATAGATATTTGGTTACGAATGGAGAGAGAACAACTACTTTAGTAGGATGGAAAGCTCGAAATGATGGTTGGATAAAATTTATACGAATGGATCTAGTATTGCTAATAAAAGAGCGGGTTGTAGAGGCATTATTCGGGACAATAAGGGAAAGTGTAAAAATGGTTTCTACACAAATGTGGGACGATGTAATGAGTTTCGAGTGGAGCTTTAGGGAGTCTTAGAAGGTTTAAGGTTAACTCAGAATTTTGGTTACAGGAAAGTGGAGCTTTGTGTGGATTCAAAGACGGTTGCTAAAGTTATGGACTCAGGAATAATGAGAGATAAAGAAGGTTATGACTTGATTAAGCAAATTTAGAAATGTATGAAGTTGCATAAGGAAGTTAAAGTGTTCCATAAGTATAGAGAAACAAACTTGTGTGCGAATTTGTTAACAAAAACCAGATTAAAAAATATGCAATCAAGGATGTTCTGAGAAGATGTTCCAAATTTTCTTTATGATATTTTTCACAAAGATGCTCTTGGGAGTGTTTTCCCTAAATGAGTAGTTTAGTTTTGTTTCTTTGGGCTTAGGCCATTACTGTAATAAAAAAAATTCAATTATTTCTCATTTTTTTCATAAATAACATTCAACCAAAATTGTTTTGACATCTTTTCATAAAATAGGTTTTAAAAAATACAAAATTTAAATTTTCTTAATATATGTGAAATATAATTTTTTTAAATAAATTGATACAAAATGATATATTAGAAAAAATTAATAATGTTGTATTGAAATTGTAGAGTAATTTGCAATTTAGAATAATTTTTTTAAAGAGTTTTATAGTTTGGGACGAAGGGAATATAAAACAACAAAATTTTAAATGAAAATATTTGAAATCTGACATAAGACAAAAAGGTTATTAAATCTATTTTTATAATTCATATATCATTATTGACATCTAATAGGTTTTTTCACTTCATATATCATTAAGTTTTTTTAAAACATAAAACCTAAAATCAATACTGTATATTTATATAATTTATGAATTATATATTAGGTTTACCGAACCGACATTGATAATGTAAAATATACAATGTAAAATCAATACTAATCATGTATTTTCTTATACAGTTTATTTGGAGACCGTATCTGGGTTTTGACCATGAGGTTAACTCCGAGGATGTTGTAGTTTAGACAACAAAAACACCAATTATCATATTCACTGCTATGGAGATGCACCTGAGTGACAGTGTCAAACTGCAGTTTGACATGCAACAACAAATCCCAGACCCCCGACGTGTTTAGGACAATGACATCAATTAAGAGTCGATACGCAAAAAAGTTATTCCGATTGAAGAGAGTTTGCTAGGGAGATGTGTCATTAATGGAAACATCGATATCAACACATCTTAAACGAACCTATCATACAAGATGCTAGACTAACTCAAAATTATATGAATTGGTATAGGTTAGTTACAACGACACAGTTTGTTTCTGACCCGAGGTATTTGATTGACCCACGCCAACAAGCTTCATCATCATACGTCCAACAACAAACCCATGCCCAATAACCAACCTCACACCATTACCAAATCCAACAACAATGTCAACCCATCCAAACCTAACAATCAACCTCACAACATCACCATACCTGATGCATCCAACCACCAATCGAACATGATTACGGACCTATAAACACCTAACCTCACAACCAATTCATATAACACACCCAAACACAAACCAAGAGCATGACTCATACCACCAACAATAATATACCCCCACCACATCTTACTATAGCCTAAATAATGCATATGATTCTACCTCGTCTCACCATAGCCCCCGACCAATATACACCCAAATATCACACCACCAAAGCACCCAAACATCACATCGCCAAAGCACCCAACCACCATATGTCTTTCAAACACCACAAGAATCATTGCTTCATTTCTAAAACAATTCATCATCCTAATTCAACCAATCCAACCAGCCCGTCAATACATAACCCAACCAACACGATCCAACTACGACAACATGGGTACCAAACTCAATTACGGCAGCGCCAACTACTGGGGAGACATGATCTAAGATTTGTTGGATGATTATAATATATCTTAAGAACCTCGCACCAACCACATTTGGCTCAAGTGAATACTAGAAGACCTCAAACACCTCAGGAAAATCGTGGAAGACCTCGAAGGCAAGCGAATGCGTCGGGGTGTGGAACTGGTGGACGATACAATCGAACGAGTCATTAAATTTCTATCCAATCGTTATGTAATTATTTGTTGGAATAATATTATAATTTATTTTTTATTAAACATTTTATTAAACATTATTTTGTTGTTAAAATAATAATAATAAAAATAACAAGACAACAATAGCCATTGCCTGTGACGCATGTTCTTAGAGGATGCATGCGTCACATGTAGTTGCATGACCTATAAGCATGCGGCATACATGATATGACTACTTCTCTTGTGATTTTTTTATTTTATTTAAAACATGATTACTTTGATAGTTTCTTTTAAAAATATGGTTATTTTAGATTTTTTTTTTGAAAAATATTGTATTTTAGAAAAATGATTTTCTCTCGTCCTAATTATAAGTGATTTTCTTAAAAACTACTTTTTAATTTAAATTAATTTTTATACTTTATTTAATATTTTTACTTTATTTATAATAAAAGTATTTAACCTTTAGCAATATTTTTTAGAAAAACACAGTATGTAAAAAGTTTCAAAAAGTTAAAAAATAAATAAATTTATAAACTTTTATTGTTTTTTGATTTTGTCTTTTATTATAATTGGTGAGTATTAAATAGAAAATTTTACTCAATTAATCTACTTTTTCAATTTTTTTTCAAAATAACTTATTTTTTAGATTAATTTTTAAACTACCACACTTTTAAGATGTGACGTCAAATGAATTGGCGTCTGCTCTTTAAATTAAAGAGCTGACGCCGATTGGATTGGCTTATGCACATGGTGCTGTCAATCCAATTGGTGTCCATGTGTAAAAAAGGAAAGGAGACGCGGTCTGTGTATTGCGTATTTTTTTTGTATAAATAAAGGTGTTGTGTGATTCATTTTCTACATCTCTTTTCATTATATTGCAAACATGGTTCGTCTTCGTCGCCACTATGGAAAAATGATTTATTTGAGAGATAAGTCTCCGATGGAGATGCTCTTCTGGAACATCTGTCGTTTCGAGCAACTACAAAGCGAGTTGATTCGTTGGTTAGACGGAAACATACCTGAAGGAGAAAAATTAGAAATATTGAGAGACTCGATGCCTTACATGGATGAGTGCGAGTAAAAAATGATAACGATGCTAGAGAAATGTTGTTTAGACCAAATGATATCAGTTTGATTGTTGTAATCTGTTAGAAATATTTTTTTAAAATATTATGGTTGTCGCGCAAAAAGTCAATTGTTGACCAAAAGTCAACTGTTGTATAAATGGTCAATTTTGTAGTCTTTGTACATGTATCGACTTTGGATGTGATTGTATGAAATGATATTTGATATTTGAATGCAATGTCTGTTTGACACGAATTGTATGGATATGAAAGATATTGAAATGAATGAACATGATAACATGAATCAATGGACACGAATTTTGAATGAATCAAGACCTAAGGACCAAAATGAACAATGATTAGAACCTATCCAACGATTCATGGACCAAACACCAATGAAAATGACATGGAATAGACTAAGTGATGAACTTGATGAATACCTAATCATGAATCAATGAACAAGACCATAACTTGGATGGACAATGCCAAACATGGAACAAAAATTCTAGCAAGACCCAAGATGTACAATGAACTAAATCATAATCAAAGATTCATGAACCAAACAACAATGGCAATGCAAATGGCATGAATGGCATTGGCCAGATGAAATAGGTTAGGCATGGGGATATGATTAGAGGATATGATCAGATGCAATGCTAAGGATGAATTGAATCAAGTGAAAGTTGTGATATCATGGAAATGGGCTTGAACCAATGAACATAGACAAGCAAAAGATGAACATATAAGGCCATGAAGTGAATGTTAAACATACCAATGAAATCTCCATAATAGACCATGAACAAGTGGGCCTTGAATGAATCTTGACCAGGCAAGTGAAGCATACACAATGGATGATGAAACAACCATATGGCTATCAAACACCACAACAATCATTTCAACCTTTCCTCGACGCATCATTTACACTAATGTCTCCCTTCAATCGTCCTGGTCGCCCTCCAATAACTCAAGCACATCCCAACTACTCTGGCATGGGTCGCGAACTCAGCTATGACGATAGCGCTTCATTGCAGGTGGTGATGTTCCTGGGTCCTCAAATCCTCAAACACCTTGGATGAATCATCAACGTGGATTAGGGTCACACGTTCGAGTAGCTAAGGGATGTGGTACCGGATGTCGGTTATATCATCCCGGTCAACGGTATTAGTCTTTATGGTATTCATATGTAAATCATATTAATATTAATATCAATTGGTCCGATTTCGACTTTTATCTAAAATATACATTATTTTTAAAAAAAAAATTACACAACACACATAGGTGCCGGACAAATTAGCGCCCCTTTAAAACCTAACACAAAGACGCCAATTGGATTGACAACACCAGATACATAAGTCAATCCAATTGACGTCACCTCTTTAATTTATAGAGCAGACGTCAATTTATTTGACGCCAACTCTTAAAAGATAGGTAGTTTGAGAATTGATATGAAAAATGAGTTATTTTTAATTATTATTTTTTTAAAAATAGGTTAGTTGAGTAAAAATTTATATTAAATAATTATAGTATTGATAAAAAATAGGTTAGTTGAGTAAAAATTTATATTAAATAATTATAATATTGATAAAAAATAATAATGATAATAATAAAAGAAGATACTGTTAAATCAAATCAAATTTATTACCAATTCATTGTTCCTCATCAAATCATCATCATAATAAACACGTGTATACTTTTAGTTGTAAAATTGTTACGAATTCATTTTCTTGTCAGTTTCGAACCTTTCGATTTTATTTCTCTTTACAACAAAACTAGTAAAACAAAATAAATAAATAAAAAACTCATCCACCGTTGGATCAATAAATCACCAATTCAATATCATAATCCAACGGTTCTCTTTCCTTTCTCTCTCTTTCTCTCTCCCACTTCACACACGAGACAACCTCGGTAAGAGAGAGAAAGTGAAAGAACTCGAAGAAAAGAACATGTTCTTCAACATAATGGTGTTTGTTTCATCAAAATCCACTTTTCTCATCTATCCATGACCACCATCTTCCTTATCTTGTTCTTAAATTGAAAAGAAAAGATAGACCTAGAGAGAGAAATACCCAGATAATTTAAACGGTGAAATTTTCGATTTTGATTACTGGGTATTTCTCTTTTTTTTTTTTTTTTTTGATTTGGTTCAGTTTTGATTATCATGGACTTGGATAGCATTGAGTGTGTTTCATCTTCCGATGGAATGGATGAAGATGAGATCCAACACCGTATTCTTCATCCTCATCCATATCAACATCCACATCAACATCATCCTCATCACTCTGAGTTTTCTTCCTTGAAACCTCGTAATGGAGGAAACACTAATAACATTAATCATGTTATTGGTTCTACAGCTATTGCTCCTGCTACAAGTGTTCATGAGTTGTTGGAATGTCCCGTCTGTACCAATTCAATGTATCCTCCAATTCATCAGGTTTACTTTTTTTTTTCACTCAGTTTTTCACTTGTTTGTGTTTTTTTGTCGTATGTGATTGCTTGTTAAGGTTGTTTTTTGTATGCTTATTGTGACTTGTTTGGTAAATTTTTTGCTTTGTAATGTTATGAACTTAGTGTGGAGTTGATTTGTTGTTTTGAAGCTTAGGGGGTTTAGGATGTCTTCAATTAGGTTTTGGTTGATCATAGTGGTTGTACCTGATTTATGGATATAGAATTAGAATAAGGTCTAACAAGATCATCCAGCATTTGTAGTATAGGTTAAAATTGAAGTTCTAGGATTATGTACGTACTCTCGAGATGAAGTGCATTTTCCGGTCACAACTTTCCGATGACATTTACTGGCAAATCCGGTTCTATTGACCACTGTTTTCCGCTGTTGGGTGGCATGTTTCAGGCCAATGGCCACCACACCAGAAGATATGCCATCCGCAAATCAGCCTGAACCAATAAGATTACTTCATGCACTCCCACACGCCACTACGATTTTCATACGTTTTCCGACAAGTGAAAAGTATGTACCGTCTTGCCAGAGCAGTATTTTGGCGCCTTTGGACTCATTGAACTTGCTTCTCCTTCTGGTTTGTTTAGAGCGGCTTTTAGATTGTCGGTCCACCTTTTGAGGGGGTGTTCAAGGACCTTCTTTGCCATTATTTTGTAACTGTTCACACATGTTACTGCACATTGTTTATTGATCATGCTGTTTACAATACACTTTTCACGATTCTTGCCTGGTTTTGTTCTTTGCTGTGCCTTTTTTTTACTGGAAGACATAGTTCAGTGCTATCAACCGTGGGTTCTGGCGACCGGCCAAAAGTCCTCCATATAAATATGACAGATACAAAAGTTGTGCTGGTCTATTATGGCAGTGGGCACGGAATTCCCCGTGCTATAATGCCATGGCGAAAATTTGACAACATTGGTGCATTTTAGTACTTTTTGGCTATGTCTTAATTATTTCTGGACCTCTATTTATCATTCTGATTTAGTTCATATATATGACGCCACTCTCACCACCATCAATAAGTTTTTATTAGGACCTCAGCTGCAACTAGCGTTTGGTTTGAAGATGTTACGCTTTCTAGTCGAGGCTTCAGCTTCAGTTAGCGTTGCTCAGTATTGTTTCAGTTTGGCTTGGAGGTTTTACACCTTCAGTTAAGATTTCAGCTGCAATTAGCACTGTTCCAATTCCAATATATTTTTGGTTTGGTTTGATGTTGTGACACCTTCTGATTTAAACTTCAGCTATTCGGTTTGATTTATACCGTTGTTAGTTGGAGTTAGCATTGATTTCTCTAGTAAGCATTGTTGTTTAATATTTGCTTATGCATTTCTTTTCTTTGTTTAATTCCTCTTTTGACATTTTCCAAAGTCGACTAATAATGATTGAAACATATTAGCTGGAACTTGACAAATGCTGAAAACAAAGTCTTTATTTGCCAAAAAGGAAAAAGAAAGAAAGTAACAAATAGCTTTATTGCAGTGCCACAACGGCCACACATTGTGTTCCACATGTAAAACAAGAGTGCACAATCGATGTCCGACTTGTAGACAAGAGCTTGGAGATATCAGGTGTCTGGCACTAGAGAAGGTTGCCGAATCACTCGAGTTACCATGCAAGTACTACTCTCTCGGATGTCCTGAAATCTTCCCATACTACAGCAAGCTCAAGCATGAGACGGTTTGCAATTTTAGACCATACACTTGTCCTTACGCTGGATCAGAGTGCTCCGCTGCTGGTGATATTAACTTCCTTGTCGCACATTTGAGGGATGATCATAAGGTCGACATGCACACAGGATGCACATTCAACCATCGTTATGTAAAGTCAAATCCGCGCGATGTCGAGAATGCTACTTGGATGCTCACTGTAAGTGTGCTTACAGCTATCTTTTTTCTTTTACACATTATTACTCACGCAATAACACAATCGCCTTATCAAAATCAGACGGCTAATCGCCTGATCTATAGTAATCTATTCTTTTGGTGATTAATTGATAGGTATTTCATTGTTTCGGCCAATACTTCTGCCTTCACTTTGAAGCTTTCCAGCTAGGCATGGCTCCAGTTTACATGGCATTCCTCCGTTTCATGGGAGACGAGAACGATGCTAGAAACTACACATATAGCCTCGAAGTTGGAGCCAATGGTAGAAAACTCATTTGGGAAGGTACACCACGGAGTATCCGCGACAGCCATCGTAAAGTCCGAGATAGTCACGACGGACTCCTAATTCAACGAAATATGGCTCTATTTTTCTCTGGTGGTGATAGGAAAGAACTGAAACTAAGAGTGACAGGAAGAATATGGAAAGAACAACAGAATCCAGATGGTGGGGTGTGTATACCAAATCTTTGCAGCTAATGTGGGTTTTTATTGTCTGTGTGTGATGTATGTATATCTACACTACACTACACTACACCAACTTTGTGTATGTTATGTAAACTCTAATAGATTAAAGTACTAAGATAATGGCTTTGAAATTTTCAGTTTTTCCAAGTTGTGTAATAAAACAAGATTTGGAACTATGATTTAGACCAGTGTTGGAGCATTTTCATATAAAGAGTTTACAGAGAATTACACGCAAATTAATTATGATTCAAGCACTAATTATCTCTAATCAATTCTCATGACAATTCTTTGAGAATTTTTCCATAATTCAAAATTATACTTTACTTAGAATATTATGAAAATACGTTAAAACTTTTTAGAGATCTTTGTACTCTATTTATAGTTCTATCTACATTGCAGAGGCGTAGAGGATACTTAGTTCACACACAAAAATAAAATAGATGCATCGCCTTGAATGTATCCAACGTTTGGTTACCCTACAAAATTGATAGTTAGAGATGTTCCTAAGATAACTTGCTAAAAAAATGATTGAGTTCAATTAGAAATGATGTTTCATGACCAATTACACAACGTGCACTCCAAGAAATTATGGAATTTAAATCCTTCATTCCTATAAAATATCTTTTAGAGTTCTTGTCATGATTAACTTAATGAATTTCTATAATGATTTTTGTGGCACTTTTGTAACATCAAAAAAATAAAGAATTTATATAGATAGGTTTACGAGCCAGATTCTCATAATCTTAAGTATTTCGGTAAGTCTTTTTGAGCAAATTTTTTTGTTGCTATGTTTTGAGTTTGAATATAAATTAACCATGTTGTTTTTTTAGAAAAGATGACTATGATAAAGAAAAAGAAACAATCTTCATTGGCAAATCCTCACAAAGTGTTTGGAAAAGTTCTCAGCAACGTCCCCAAAGTCTGAGTCATCTTCTCTGTCAGTTAATACATTCAAGATGAAGAGAAGCAATAACAACGACCGAGCTTTCATAGCAATGATGTTAACTACTATGGAGGAATTGCGTTGCCAAAATGAGGTGTTACATGAGAGTTTCTATGACTTACAACAACAACACGCAAAGTCATATGTGGTAGAAGAAGAGGAGCCCATAGATCCCCAGCCACTCACAATAGAGATTTGGGATGTTGTGGTCCCTAAAAATTTTAAACCATCATCTTTTGTATTATTTGACGGCAAGATCGATCCTCGTGAGCATATAATCACCATTAACACCAGATGACCATCCTTGGGATAAATGACTTGCTAAACTGCAAATTGATGTTTGAAACGTTCAACGAGGACGCCCTCAAGTTGAGCTACCAGGACCTGACAAGAAAGATGGTTCATCATTTATTGGCCAACAAACGCATAAAAGTTTCCACTACCGACCTATTCAATGTCCGATAGGGCTATTATGAATCCTTGCGTTAGTATTTGGCCAGATTTATGAAGAGACCATCAAGGTCGCCAACCCAAACCAATAGATGTTTGTTGGAGCTTTTCAGGATGGTCTAAAGGCCAATCACTTCAAAGAGTCATTGGTCTAGAAATCAACAACATTGATGGAAGAGATTGTGGCAAAAGCGGAATATATCAAAAAGAGAAGAAAATAACATTGAAAAAGAATTTGGGATGCAAGTGAGCGATGTGGCGGAAAATCTAAATGTATGACCAATGAAGGAATCATAAAACACTACCAATTAGAGAAAAAGTTGCCTTCAATCCCTTTAGAAGGCCATTAGAGCATTTTCCCCAACTGAACGCGAGGAATGAGTAGATCTTCCAAGACATATTACCACACTAGGGTCATTCCTGGACCCATTGCCCTAGAGGAATATATGATGGGGAACAAGCAAGAAAGATGGTGCAAGTATCACATGATACCCACTCACCACACAGATGATTGTTGTAGCACCATAAACCCCAACATATGATTTTATAACATAGTGTGAGAATAAAAACTCAAAAAAGTGTCATATTTCAAAGCATAACATCTTTCTCTAAATATAATCGCAACAGACTTAATCAATTAAAAACATCTTCAATCATCTCATGAAATACTACTCAATTTTATTAAAACCATAATTCAAATAAAACTCAACAACTCACATAAAATATCATCAAATATTCCCAACCCAAGTGTTATACTATCAGAGAAACTCGCAAAAACTAAACAATTCAAAAACAATAAATAAAGAAGGCCAACTACGCCATCCTCCAACATAAGCAACATTTAATGCTCCTCAGACTCTACCCAAGTATCTGCATCATAGGCATAAAGGAAAAACACATGAAACAAATAAGGGGTGAGAATAAATTCACATATATTAATGGTACATAAAACAACAATGATAGAACAATTAGGACAACTAATCAATTACACAATACATTCACCACAATAATCATTCACAAATGAAATTTGTATGCAACATAGTCATCTCCTCGACTCATATGCATGTGGTACCAAAACCTTGGATATTCAGAGGGTATATTACTGAAACATCCAACATCGTAAGGTCAAATCCATTACCGTAGGACTATCACCACAAAGGCCAAGTCCATCACCGTAAGACTATCATCGCAAGGCCAGGTCCATCACTGTAGGACCATCATCGCAAGGCCAAGTCCATCACCGTAGGAATCTCATCATAACCTAAACTTCGATATACATGATGAATGAATACTACACAAACAAATTTAATAATAATATCAACCTCCATTTCCAATACTCTTCACTGGTTCCTTTCTGAACCTAAAACTCAGCATGAACATCGTCAATACAAGGCCACAACGAATGATTCCTCTCTGAACCAAACATCTCAACATCAACAATTTACTCCTCGTGAGGCATTCATTATAAAATCAACATGAAAATTATATTTTGATCATCAAACATTGAACTTGTGTCCTAAAGCATTAACAACTTAATCCATATAACATCTTATCAAAATAACCCCAAATCATGTTTCCCGTTAATCATACCTCAGATTCGAATAATTATTTAAAATATCAAACAGAGTCGAAATCAAGCAAATGAATATGTTCTGAAAATATTAAATATTTTAAGAATCTAATTTTTATTTTAGGATATAATACCCCAATCAGTTCATTTTAATCAAACGACAAGAACTGGTCCTAGCACCGGGCAAAATATTTCGTCTGACTTGAAAATAGCAAAAAATAGTATAGACTTATGATAAAAGTATGAAACTGTCCAATTTAAAATATTATTGAACCCTCTTTCTAACACAATTGAGGACACCCCAAACAGACTTACGAAACTCAAGTTACGCGTGAAACATGATGACCAACACATGATTGAAAGTGACTATGCCTATGGTATAAAAACCAACTAATAACTACTGTTGTAGCGCTCCTAGACCCAATTTCTCCACTTCAAACTAAATATTATTGTGTTATATTTCTAATGCAACTGGCAATACCTCAACCATACTTATGAAACTCAAGGCGAGTTCTCACCGCTTCAAAAACATACAGATAAACATGGTGAAGGTTTGAAAAACACAAGAAAGGGGGGGGGGGGTGAATTGAGTTTTACAAGCAAAAGCTTTTTCCAAAATAAAAGCACCACTAACAAGTTTACCAATGAAGAGATAAAAACACATAGATTTTTGTCCTGGTTCGCTTGAAACTCAAAGCTAATCCAGTCCACCCGCCAAAGTGATTTGCCTTATACACAAGGAATTAATTCACTATAATCAACAGATTACAATAAACACAAAGAATAACCTTCTTTGTCTTCTCAAGGATCCAATTAAACCTTAGTCTCCTCAAGAACTAACAAAGAACAACTTTCTTTGTCTTCTCAAGGACAACCTCCTTAAGGAATCAAACAAATAGTTTGAATAAAGGTTTGTGTGTTACAAGATGCTTCTACACAAGCATATTTTTACACAAATGAATAATAAACACTTAAAGAAAACTGAATACAAAGAATGATAGCTTTTCACAAAGAAAAATAGCTTGTCAAAATACTTGTGCAAAATCAACGTTTTCTTCAAGTCTCAAATGCATGCTTATATAGAGAAACATGTGACTGTTGGAGGGCAAAATGGGGAAAGCTTCTTGAGCGGCTGTTCACTGATGGATGGAAAAGGAATGATACCACGTACTATCCTTTCGCCCACAAATTCAATGATGGGTGTGATGTATAGTATTGTCCTTGCCCACAAAATCAGGTAGTGGAAAGATTATTCAATTTGTACTATGTACTATTTGATCACGTTCACATTTGATCTTATCTTTAGATTCATTGGCTTCTGATAAAAGATGATTGAAGCATGAAGTGAAGAAGTAGAGAGATAGATTCAAAAACTTCAGAACCTTGGGTCAGAACCTTGACAACGTCAGTAGTCTGGCTTGAGTTCTTCAATATCTTCAAAGTCTTCAGAATCCTCAGTCAGATTCCTGATAACTTCAATCGTCTGTCTTCAGATCTTCAGAATCTTCAACTACATAACACAACTTCAGAAGTTTTCCATTCTTCAAAAGTTTGGTGATCAGAGTTACGTCTAGAAGTAAGAACTGAGAGAATATTGCAGCAGCAACATAGAGTCTCCTCAGAAGCTTCTGATGGGTGAAATAACACAGAAGCAAAAAGAACATTGCAGCAACAAATTGATGTCTTTCAGAACTTCTAATTGTAGCACAAAAGTGGATTTGGAACACAAAGTTTAGAAACTGATGATGTTATACATCATATGATCAGAATCATAACTGGTTGTTAAAGCTACACAATAACAAACCATTAGGGTACCAAAATTGTTCTCACACAAATACAACATTGTTATCATCAAAACTCAAGGTATAAATGTAGAACCAAATCTTGTTCTAACAATCTCCCCCTTTTTTATGATGACAAAACATGTATTTTGATGAACAGTTTTGTATAGGATTATCACAGAAGAATACATCTTACAGAAGCACAAAGCTCCCCCTGAGATGTATAGTCCTATAAAGATAAACTCATAATGAAAGAACACTTTCCTGATTTACCTTTTGAAGTACCAGAATGAACATTTAGTCAGAATCTGACTTATCTTCAGAAGTTAATTGATGTCGTCCAGAGCACTGGTTGGTAACATCATCATTTTGATAGGCTTTACTTCAAAATCTTTACTTTAGAAACTTTTCTTCAGAAACTTCTCTTCCTTGAAGGATAAGGTTTTTAGAACCTTGATTCTTCAAAAGTATGATTTTCAGAAGTAGCACCATCAGAACCATTCTGATTCTTAAGAATTAACCTTGCAAAAACACTTAACAAACTTTTCTCGAAGTATTTGTTAACAGAAACATTTAAACAATGTTTGGGTCTTTTACTTAGGAAATTAGATATCAAAATAAACACTTAATTCTTCCCCTTTAAAGCATTATATTTTCTTCCCATTTGTCATTAATCAAAAAGTTAAAAGACAAAATTAAATAAAGAGAAACAAAAACAAATTTGATTGAAAAAAAATGCCAACAGGCAGTACAGAGTACAATAGGTAAATATCAAAACGAAATAACAAGGTACTAAAAAGAGCTGCAAATGAAATGCAGCAAGAAAAAAATGCACACACGTGCGAAGATATGGAGAAAACTAAGGGTTTCGGGAAGAGGGAGGAGGCGGAGGAACAACTGGGTAGTCATCCAAAAGATTTAAGAAATCTACCATTGGATCAATACCCTCTTCAAGACAGATCTCCATGTAATGTGCTAAAGTATCTGGTGGATTGATCTTTGTGAAGATAGGATAGTTTTCCATCAGAGTATTACTGCCGTTTATTTCTTCCTTGACTGAAGGAGTGCCTTCAATAGATACAGATCTAGGATGAGATCTAGTCTGATCTAGTTGCAGTTGTTGAAACTGTTGCGGAACTAGTTGTTGCTGAGCAGCCTTTGGTCGACTTGGAGAGAATTGTTGTTGTTCAGCTGTCTTTGAAGATTGTTCAGCCATTGATGATTGTTGTTGTTCAGCCATTGATGAGAAAGGAGGACGAAGATGAAGAATAGTTGAAGAGAGACAAGAGAGGTTGTTTGAGGTTTGAAAAACTTGAAAGTGTGGGAAAATTGTGCGTGTAGTGTGAAAATGTGAGTGAAGTGAGTTTAAATAGATTTTTTTTTGCAATTATGACAAAACGAAGTGCACAATTGTGGGGGGAAGTGTAAGGGTTTAGACCTAATTCCAAGAATTGTTAAACCCAATGTGTCACGCTTTTATCACGCATGCTCAAAAAGTGGGACAACTATCTCCACTAAGAACCACATGAAATCAAACGATAAGACAACCATTAAATGCAACAACTATTCAGAATTAGGAAGACAAATCAATAAGATTGCTTCTGATCAGAACCTTTTTGATTCATGAAAACTTACTTACTTCAGAAAGCTTCGTGTTTCAGAGTCATAAAGCACAACAATCTCAGAATCTAATCTAGAGTTCTAAAGACTTTACATTTTGAAATACATCTGTTCATTCTGGACACGTTTTAATACATAGATTTTTCATAATGAATATGAATCTATCTTCAGCAAGGGATTTTGTAAAGATATCAACCCATTGATGATCTGTATCAATAAATTAAATGAAAAGTTCCTTTATGAACATAGTCACGTAAAAGGTGATGTTTTATTTCAATATGCTTAGCCCTAGAATGCAAGATAGGGTTCTTAGATAAAGAGATAACAAAAGTATTATCACAGAGAATATGAATGTTACTCTCAGATATCTGATAATCTTCTAGCTGACTCTTCATCTAGAGTATTTGAGTACTGCATCCAGAAGCTGCAATGTGTTCAACTTCAACTGTTGATAGCGCAATTGTTGACCGTCTCTTGCTGGACCATGAGATCAAGTTATCTCCCAGAAATTGGCAACTTCCATAAGTACTTTTTATTTCAATTCTATCTCCAACATAGTTAGCATCACAATAGCCTACTAATTTATACTCACTTGATTTTCTATAAAATAAACCAAGATTAATAGTACTTTTTAGATACCTAAAGATTCTCTTAACAACAGTTAAGTGAATTTCCCTAGGATTTGATTGGAAGCAAGGACATCAGTAGACACTAAACAAGATATCAAGTCTATAAGTTGTTAGATATATAAGAGAACCTATCATACCTCTGAAAAGCTTCTAATTTACCTTACTGCTTACCTTTTCTTTCTCCAGAATGCATGTAGGATGCATTGGAGTCTTTGCTAGCTTACATTATGATAAGTTGAATTTCTTCAGAACTTTCTTTGTATATTTTATTTGATGAATATACGTGCCTTCTGGTCTTTGATAAATCCGGATTCCCAGAAAGAACTTTAGTTCTCCCATTAGGCTCATTTTGAATTCTGCTTGCATAGACTTAGCAAAATCCTTGCACAACGACGCATTAGCAGAACCAAAAATAATATCATCAACATAAATTTGCACAACCAAAATGTTATTCTTGAAGGTTTTGCAAAAGAGAGTTGTGTCCACTTTCCCTCTGGTAAAATCATTTTCCAACAGAAAGCTGCTTAGTCTATCATACCAAGCTCTTGAAGCTTGCTTTAGACCATACATAGACTTTTTCAGTTTAAAAACGAAATTAGGATTTCGAGAGCTTTCAAAACCAGGAGGTTGATGCACATAAACTTCTTCAGAAATATAACCATTTAGGAATGCACTCTTAACATCCATCTGATAAAGTATGATGTTATGATTAACTAAAAAGGTTTATGTATACTTTATACCTTCTTGCTGATTATAACCTTGTGCTATTAGTCAAGATTTATTTCTGGCAACTTCGCCTTTCTCATTCAGTTTTGTTTCTGAAAACCCATCTAGTTCCAATGACATGGAAGCCTTTTAGTTTCTAAACAAGATCCCAATCGTCGTTTCTGGTGAATTGATTTAGTTCATCTTGCATGGACATAACCCATTCATTATCCAGAAGAGCTTCACCAATAGATGTAGGTTCTATTAGAGACACCAAACCTAGAAAAGTCTCTTCAGAAGGTTTGAATGAAGATCTAGTTATGACTGGAGCATTCCTTTCTCCCAGAATCAGTTCTTCGAAATGAGAAGTTCTTGATCTACTCTTCTTCTGATGAGTTGGATCAACGGTTGGTTCTGGTTGAGTCGTTTCTTCAGATTCTTTGGCTTTTCCTTCTGAGTCTTTTTCTCTAGAGATAATATATTTGGATTATGAAAGGTTGATCTTCAGATTCTGCAAATTTCTCAACTAGCTTTGACTTTTCAGGGTCAAGCTTATTATTGAATCTAACATGAATTGATTCCTCAACAATTTGTGTTTTTGTATTATAGATTCTATAACCTTTAAAGCGTTCAAAATATCCTAATAGTAAACACTTCTATGTCTTAGAGTCAAACTTGCCAAGATTCTCTTTAGTGTTTAACATAAAGCATTCACATTCGAAAGGATGAGAGTAAGAAATGTTGGGCTTTCTGTTCTCCCACAATTCATAAGGGGTATTACCCAAAATAGGTCGGATAGAAATCCTGTTATGAATATAAAGCACTGTGTTAACTTCTCTTGCCCAGAAATGCTTAGCCATATCAGTTTCTTGGATAATCGTGCAGTCCATTTCTTGCAACGTCTTATTCTTCCTTTCTACAACTCCATTTTACCGTGGAGTTCTAGGACATGAGAAATCATGGGAAATACCATTTGAGTCAAAAAGATTTTCAAAATGTTATTTTCAAATTCCCCACTATGATCACTTTTGAATTTGACTATTTTGTAATTCATTTATGTTTGCACTAGTGAACAAAAGGTGGAAAACACAAAGTCTGACTCATCCTTGTGTTTCAAGAACTTTACTCGTTGCTAGGGATTGGCTTCTTTAGATTTCTGGTAGTCCCAGCCGTTGCTAGGAAGCGTCACTGACTAAAACCTTCCCAACCGTTGCTAGGGATTAACATAGGTATTCCAGTCATTGCTAGGAAGCATCACTGAACTAAAACCTCCCTAACCATTGCTAGGGATCGTCTTCTTTATATTTCAGGTGTTCCAGCCGTTGCTAGGAAGTGTCACTAAACTAAAACCTTCCCAGCCATTGCTAGGGCTTGACATCTTTAGATTTCAGGTATTCAAGTCGTTGCTAGGAAGCATCATTGAACTAAAACCTCCTCATCCGTTGCTAGGGATTGGCTTTTTTAGATTTCATGTATTCCCAACCGTTGCTAGGAAGCGTCACTAGACTAAAAGCTTCCCAGCCGTTGCTAGGGATTGACATCTTTAGATTTCAGGTATTCCAGTCGTTCCTAGGAAGCGTCACTGAACTAAAACCTCCCCAGCCGTTGTTAGGGATTGAATTCTTTATATTTCAGGTATTCCCAGTTGTTGCTAGGAAGCGCCATGAACTAAAACCTCCTCAGCCGTTGCTAAGGATTGACTTCTTTAGATTTCAAGTATTCCAGTTGTTGCTAGGAAGCGTCACTCAACTAAAACCTCCCCAACCGTTGTTAGGGATTGACTTTTTTAGATTTCAGGTATTCTAGCCGTTGTTAGGAAGCGTCACTGAACTAAAACCTCCCCAACCATTTCTAGGGATGAACTTCTTTAGATTTCAGGTATTCCCAACCGTTGCTAGGAAACATCATTGAACTAAAACCTTCCTAGTCGTTTCTAGGGATTGACTTCTTTAAAATTCAAGTATTCCTAGCCGTTGCTAGGAATCATCACCGAACTTAAATTCTCCAGGCCGTTGCTAGGGATTTTCATCATCTTTTAAATAAGAAACTCATCCCCAACGAAGTCATTTTCCCTCACCTTTCTTCTTGACCTTTTGTCATAGAGTTTTCCTCTTTGTTTTTCATTTGAAGAGATACTTATGTTGCATATCATAACATGCATTGCATATCATACACATCATGACATAACCATCATACAGCTAACCCATGTTCTCCCTACAAAATACCATAAATAATCCCCAACAGACGACTTCATATCAAAGTTATTTTCCATCCCTTAAATAACCTTTCACCAATACCCATCACTTCACATCACATTCATTCCCAATAGGGAAAATTTCTGGATATCTTTGTATTTAATCCTCTCTTACCTTGAATGTGTGAAAGTCGTTGCTATCCATACATTCAGGCCCGAGAAGATTAAATAGGGGCAACTGTCATACCCAAAAATTTACCTTATCCTATACAACTTTCATCTGGTACATGACCCTATTACACATGCATGCATTCATCATTTCATCATCATATTTGCATAAACATTCATGACCAAAGGCATATTACACAGACTCAAGGCATGGTGTTTACACATGAGGAAAAACTGGGACTTTCTAGATAAAGCTTCAAAGAAAAAATGTGTAACATAGCAAAATTCCATTTTTTGGTATGTGTAACCGGTTACCTAAATTTGTATAACCAGTTACACCCTCTTTTAAACAGGCGTGTAAGGCAAATTTGAGTATATGTAACCGATTACCCAAATCTATGTAACCGTTACATCCTCTTTTAAACAGGAGTGCAAAGAAAATTTCGGTATGTGTAACTGGTTATCCAAATCTATGTAAGCGGTTACACCTGCGTTACACATGCTTCCAAAACCATTTTTGGCCTGTGTAACCGGTTACCAAAATCAGTGTAACCAGTTACACCTGCATTACCCAGGCTTCCAAGACCATTTTCGGTCTGTGTAATTGATTACCCGAATCTGTTTAACTGGTTACATCTGTGTTACACAAGCTTCCAGGACCATTTTCGATCTGTGTAACCGGTTACCCAAATCTGTGTAACTGGTTACACCTACGCAGACAACAACAATAATTTTATGTTTTTACACAAAGTGAATCCTTTTTCACACACATCAACCCCTTTGACTCATATATAAATAGATCATCATCCCCCTTATTTTTAAAAGCTGAGAGCCCCTAGAAATTCTGTCAAAACACACTCAAACCCTCTCTAAAAACCCTAACCCAAACTCACACAACTTCCCCATTTTCAAACAATGACCCACAACTTTTTCCTTATTTCGTTTTTTCCCTCTAAACCTTCCATTCTCTAACATTCACAACTCAACCCCTTCATTAAGTTTCAACAATAATCACTTATATTCCAAACCTCTTCATATTCAAACTTAACACCACAACAACTTAGTTTTTTCACATCACACATTTGGTATTCATTGTAGCTCAAACTCATTAGCATTTTGGTTCTATTTTTATGTTGAAAATGTTTGGGTATTCATGGGTTATTTTTTGAGAAGGATGTGAGTCAAGTTTGAGACAAATGGTTTTGTTTGGTTTACACACTTTTTTTTGGGATTTTTGCTCTTACTACTTTTTATTTATCATTTTTAATCAAACTATATTATCGATATAATTTCCTATTTATTGTTGACTCATTGTTATATTTATATTAGTTGATGAAATCTATTAGGTCATGACCATGGTTACTTAGGATTGATAAAACCTTCAATGCTTCAAATCTATCAATGGGTGATCAATGGATCATTCATGATACTTTGAGACATTGATAGGTTACCTCTATTTCAACCATACTTGAGTCATTTGATGCATAGATGAAACCATGTTTGTGATACTTACTTTCTAATCCATTTGACTTGTTTCGCTTCCATTAACTACTAAATTCTAACATTTATATTATTGCACTTTATTTCTTTGTCATTTAAATTCTCGCAATTTATTTTCCACAATTTATTGTATTGTTCATTTTATTTCGAGCACTTTATGTTTATGTCCATTATCATCCATTCATATATCATTTACCTTGTACCATTTTATTTGATTTGTTTCCTTATCACTTTGTATAATCAAAATGAATAAAAAAACAACTTGTAATAATTTAAGTGATATAACATTCCATTTGTCAAAACATTGATAGATGTACTTGAGGTTGTATAACTTTCATTGTTTCAAATCTATTGTTAGTTGATCATGGATCATCTTCAATACTTTGCATCAATGATAAGTTATTCCTTGATGCGACATATTTTGAATCTTTTGACCTATGGATAAATAATCCTCAAATGTTTACTTTGCACATATTACTAACTACTAACTATATTTCACTAACTTTATTTACTATTAACCTTTGCCATTGTGATTTTATTACTATTGACTTATGGTTTATTTTATGTAATTCATACTCACTAACCATTGTTATTATGATATTATTATTATTATTTTGTGATTTACTTTTATGTTATTACCTTGTAATTTACATTCAAGTACTCATTATCATTATCATCATCATCATCATCATCATCACCATCATCATCATTGTATATACTCATCGTGCATATTTATCATTGTTTAGTTTATTGTCATCATACAATTAAAAATAATAACAAAAACATGATAACATTATAAGACAAAAAAGATGCATCCCACTTGTAATCAACCATTGGACTTATAGGATCTCATGTATGATCTTTGCTTGGAGACCTTGTCCTTAATCTTTCGACAATTTTCCTTAACGTTGGACTTCATCTATAACTTATATACCAGTTGTAAGAATGACATCATGACACATCCTAGGGGGACATGTTTGTAAGACCATTATCCTTTGTTTTGCTTAGGTCACTTTTTGCACAAACAAGGCTTTCTCTTGGGCTACCTTATAATGAGACCCTTTATTTTCTTGTTGGTTGTTTTGTATATTCATTATATTACCCAATTTCATAATCAAATAAACAAACCATTGATTCAACGTCAAGTGGCATTTTTATAATCAAATTCAACATACTTAAAAACTATGATTAATGTTGTGCGCCACGTGCCTTAAGTGGTGGAGAATGAGTAAGAATAGAGCATTCATACCCTTACTTTGATTATTTTGGACGCAAGATATTTGGCTTGTTGTCTGAAATTTTCACCTTCGTCCATAGACTTTAGTGCAATCTAATCACAAACATTTTTTCATAAACCCTTATTCAAGGTAAAATCAATACAATCCATCAAAATCCATTTTTAGTGCCTTATGGCACCACCCCGAAAACCCTTTTCTCAAAGGTAAAATCAACCAAGCCACAAGCATTTTCTACTCCGAACTACGGAGCTCTGATTCCTCATCACTCGATGAGTGATACGTAGGCATAAGGGCCACAATTCTTGGCGAGCACAATAATAAAACCCAAAATCCCACTCTTTCACACTCTTTTGAATAAATAAAACAATAAACAAGATAAATACCATGAACGTGAGGGGTCCTAATATCTTCCCCTTGCGTAACCGACTTCCGAACCCAAATCTCGGTTGCAAGATCGATTCTTTATCCTTACACTTCCTGTGTGCCCCCTTTTCTCTTCGAGAGTTTTACCGACTATCCCCTCTCCTCTCCGATAGAGGAAATCCAAATAAAATTCGGTGGCGACTCTTCTGTTTTTCCTTCTCTATTCTCTTTGATTGAGGATGCATCCTTTAGTTAAGTCCCGATTTCGTTATCCGATTAAAAACCTGGTAGCGACAATGTTGTACTTGATTCCCTTTTTCTAGCCTTGGAAATAGTCATGTCAGTTACTTCTATTCGTATAAGTACTCTGGTGTAACACTGATATGATAACGTTTGCAAATATATTTTTTCTCCTTTTTTCGTTTTTATTTCCTTTGAGTCTTTTTTTTCTCATGTCAGATGGAATGGGCTATCATGGTATCAGAGTCTGGTTACGATCCAAAGACAATAGCTAGAAATTATGTTATATTAGCATTAATATAGCACAATAATAGTTTACGTTTTATTATGTACTTGATTCCATTTTTCTAGCCTTGAAAATAGTCTTGTCAGTTACTTCTTATTGTATAAGTACTTTGGTGTAACACTAATGTGATAACTTTTGCAAATATATTTTTTCTCCTTTTTCGTTTTTCTTTTCTTTGAGTGTTTTATTTCTCATGCCAGATAGCATGAGCTATCATGGTATCCGAGTCTGGTTACGATCCAGGGACCTGTGCAAAAACAACATCTAGAAATCATGCTATATTAGCATTAATATAGCACAATAATAGTTTTATGTTTTATTTTGTAGTTGATTCCCTTTTTCTAGCCTTGGAAATAATCTTATCAGTTACTTCTAATTGTATAAGTAGTATGGTGTAAGATTGATGTGATAAATTTTGCAAATATATTTTTCTCCTTTTTTGTTATTCTTTTCTTTGAGTCTTTTATTTCTCATGCTAGATGGCATGAGCTATCATGGTATCAGAGTCTGGTTACAATCCAGGGACCTATGCAAAAACAATAGCTAGAAATTATGCTATATTAGCATTAATCTAGCACAATAATAGTTTACGTTTTATTATGTACTTGATTCCCTTTTTCTAGCCTTAAAAATAGTCTTGTCAGTTACTTCTAATTGTATAAGTACTATGGTGTAACACTGATGTGATAACTTTTGCAAATATATTTTTTCTCCTTTTTCGTTTTTCTTTTCTTTGAGTCTTTTTTTCTCATGCTAGATAGCATGAGCTATCATGGTATCAGGAGTAAATATCACTATGATCCTGTCTTCTTCAAACACGTCATTCTCATTAGTCCACATACACTATCTGCACATCTTATCCTTTTCTCATTGGTCCATATCATTTTCATGCAGAAATTTCATCCTTTTATTGCCTTTCTAGTGCAAGACTCGTTTTCTCTCAGTTTTATCCTTTTTTTTTTGTTGTTTCCTCCATTTTCTTCCCCATAAATTCCTAACCCTAATTACTTCCATTCAAGAATCATCTTGAGCTCCATATCTGTTTTGTGTTTCCTTTCCATTATTCATCTTCTTGTTATCCCTTTCCCTTTCCTCAAACCTTTCAAATGGTTGATTCTAATGATTCATCATCTCCAAGACCCATCCTTAACAACGATAACTCCACTACTACTAACAATAACACAAATCAACAAAACTCAAGAAATCATCAACAAGATATGCTTGACCCCTACTACATGCCCCCGAGTGATAATCCTGGACTATCCATTGTAACCCCACACCTGAACAATTCCAATTATCACTCATAATCAAGATATGTGATTATTGCATTACGATTGAAAAATAAGCTTGGTTTTCTTGATGGATCCCTCCCAAGACCGTCTGAAACTGATCGCCTCTCTCTTGCCTGGGATTGCTTTAATAAAATGGTGATGTCATGGCTTACCAACTCCATTGACAATGATATCTCTCAGAGCATCTTATGGATGGACATAACTCATGAAATATGGACGAATCTTCATGACCGTTACCACCAAGGTAATGTGTTTCACATCTCTGACCTTGAGGAAGAATTATTTACCCTAAAACAAGGTGACCAAATACCCAATGCTACACTAACCTCAAGAAATTATGGTAAGAATTATAGAATTTTCGCCCTTTTCCCAGTTGTTCCTATAACCCTAAACGCTCTTGTGATCTTTTACCCACATTCAAATCCTATCCTGAATCTGACCATGTTATTCGTTTTCTAAAAGGCCTTAATGAACAATATGTCCCTGTTCGATCCCAAATCATGCTGATGAATCCTCTTCCTCATATCAACAAAACTTTTTCATTGCTCATTCAACAGGAAAGGCAAACCTTTATCCCCTCCACTGATGACAACCCCATTATGGCCAACTTCTCCAAACCTATCTATCGTACTCATCTGAATGACTTCAACAACAAATCTTTCACCCCTGGACGTGGTCGTGGCATGAAAGTTTGTAGCTACTGCAACAAAATCGGATACACCATTGAAGTTTGTTTCAAAAAACATGGTTTTCCTCCATACCTCAAGATACCTACCACTAGTCAAGCCAACATGGTAGCTGATTGCTCTAATTCTGATCAATTTGAAGACAATGAAGGACAACCCTCCACTGCATCTATCATTTCTTTCACTGAGGAGCAACACAAGGCTATTCTTGCACTTATTCAACAATCATCTAATGATGTTCTTCAAATTCAACAATTTCAAAGTAGCCTCATAAACTCATCAGATATTCTTCCTACTCCTTCCTTCTTAGATAGCAATTAGGGATGGATTCTAGATCTCGACGCCACCGATCATGAGTGCCACAATCTAACTATGTTTATATCCTTAGTCGCCATTCCTAGAATTACTGTTAAGCTCCCCAATGGTGCTAACATTACTACTAGTCAAATTGGCACCATTCATTTAACTGATACATTCTATCTTACTGATGTTCTGTATATCCCTGAGTTTTTCACTAATCTTATCTCCATCCATAGATTAACCAAGTTATTAAACTGTAGGGTTACTTTTAATTTTTATTATTGCATTATATAGGGGATCCTTACCCAAAAAATGATTGGGACAACTAAACTTTACCAAGGTCTCTATTATTTGACCAATCCTGTTGATCCTAATACCTCATCCACCTCTAGACCTAAGCTTAACTATATTAATACTTGTAATCTTTTGAACTTACGCCTTGGACATCCCTCTGGTCATATAAACAAAATGTTTCCTTTAGAAAATTTCTCAAAAACTGATTTACCTTGTGATTCATGCTTTATGGCTAAACAAAAAAGGCTCCCTTTTAATAGCATCCAGTCTCATGCTTCTAATTGTTTTGACATAGTTCACATGGACATTTGGGGTTCATATTTTGTTCCTTTTATGCTTGGTTTTAAATATTTTCTTACTATTGTTGATGATCGCAATAGGTATTGTTGGATTTACCTCATGCGTTTTAAACCTGAAACTTCTAGCAATGTTAAAAAAAAATTCTCTCATCCAAACTCAATTCAAAACCACAATTAAAACGATAAGGACCGATAATGGCCCTGAGTTATTTCTTAAAATATTTTTTTTCTACTCATGGCATAATACATCAAACTTCTTGTGTTGACTCCCCTCAACAAAACGACATTGTTGAGCGGAAACACCAACACCTTTCAAACATTGCTAGGTCTTTACTTTTTCAATCCAAATTACCTAAAAGTTTTGGGGCTCATGCCCTTAATCATGCGGTTTATCTCATTAATAAACTCCTTTCCTTTTTTTTACATAACAAAACTCCTCACTTACTGATGCATCATACTATGCCTGATTATAATTTGTTAAAAGTGTTTGGTTGTTTAACTTATGCTACTACTTTAAAGAATGGTAGAATTAAGTTTGATTCCAGAAGTAGGAAGTGCACTTTTCTTAGATATAAACAGGGTTTCAAAGGTGTTGTCCTATTTAACTTACATTCTCATCAACTTCTCTTATCACATAATACTATTTTTTTAAAACCATATTTCCATATCATAACATCCCCATTTCTCCAAACATTGCCACCTCTCCCATTAATCATAATACCCTACAGACTTATGTTTATGACAAACATGACCATATCTTCACACCTCTCCCTGTTCTTTACCCTCTCATAATAGTACTCCTTCCCATACTTCATCACAAACCACACCTAACTCTAGCCTTCAAACCTCACCTCCCACCATTCAAACCGACCCTCATCCAACACCAATCCAATAGGATTAACAAACCTCCAACATACTTACAGGATTACCATTGTGCTGTCCTTAAAGGTAACAATCATGTTTCTAATATTTACTCCACAAATAATCCTCTTTATCCTATTCAACATGTTGTATCTTATTCCAACTTATCTATGCATCATATGTGTTTTAATTTAAAGTTGTCCTCTCTTACTGAACCATCTAGTTAGACTAAGGTTGTTTTCGATCCGAATTGGAAACAAGCTATTCAACATGAACTTCAAGCTTTGAATGACAACAATACTTGGGACTTAGTCCCTCTCCCCCCTAACAAAAAATCCATAGGTTGTAAATGGATTTTTAGAATTAAATTCATGTCTAATGGTACCTTAGAATGATACAAAACCTAAATTATTGCTAAGGTTTTTAACCAAACTGAGGGCATCGATTACCTTAAAACCTTTAGCCCCATGGTTAAAATGACAACTATCCGACTTATTTTATCTATAGCCGCCACTCATAATTGGTTTTTACATCAATTAGACATAAACACGACTTTTTTACACGGTGATTTAGATGAAGATGTTTACATGAAACCTCCTCATGGGTTACAAGTTTCCAACAACAACCTTGTTTTTAAATTAAATTGTTCTATTTATGGTTTAAAACATGTTAGTAGACAATGGAATACCAAGTTAACTTCAGCCCTAACAGATTTGGGTTATATTCAATCCAAAGCTGATTACTCTCTCTTTACTCTTGTTACTTCCAATTCCTTCACTTTCGTTTTAGTGTATGTTGATGATTTGCTGAAAGCTGGTAATAATATGATTAACATTGTGTCATACGGTGAACTGACTTTTTGTGTTTTTGCTTTGGAAAGCAAATGTCGCGGATAGCAAGAGTCGCCACCGACTTTTCTTTTATCCAATAAGGAAAGGTGGAAAAGAACAGGAAAGACCTTAATTAGATTTTAGGTTCGGGAGGTACATTATACAAAGGGAAGGTGTTAGCACCCTTTGTATCCATGGTTATCCATGGGCTCTTAATTGCTGGATCACTTAGGTTTGTCTGAAAAAAAGTGTTTGTGAATTGCTTAAAAATGTTTTTGAAAAGAGAGTTTAACTTTCTAATGATTCTTGTACGAATGTATACAAAGTATTTATCTCGTTTGATTTTGAAAACGGTTTAGAAAAATATAACTTGGTAATGATTCTAGTATGAATGTATACCAAGTGGTGATTTTCTAGTAGATATTTTGCAAAGTGTGAGGTATGAAAAATGTTTTAGGTTGTGAGCCAGCAATTAAGAGTTATACCGACCCAAGGTCTTTATGGATATTTCCTATCCTTAGGAGGGTAAAGTTGTCCTTACTATTAAGAAGTAAGTAGTTTTATCCTTTGGATGTAGAAGGGTCATCGTAGGGTCATCGATTGGTCATTGAAGGCAACATTTGTAAGGATACCTTAGCATTCGGAGGGACGATCATCATTTAACCGTAAGCTACACCGAAGGGTCATCGAGGGACAAAATCATATATTCGAAGGCAACATCCGAGGGACTATGATTTATTTTATAGGGACATGATGATTTAATCGAAGGGTCTTTGCTAAGTGTATCCCCGCATCCGCGGGACATGACCGTTATACCGTAATACCGTAGGGCAACAAAGGGGGGTCCAAGATCACATATTCAAAGGCCGTATTTTACAATCAATTAGATAACTAGGATGAATCTCCATAATGAAATCAATACATTAAAATCAGCTAGGTAATTTAGGGTGGGTCTCCACATTAAAATTAATACATTAAAATCAGTTAAGTGATTTAGGGTGAGTCTCCACAAGGGTATCCCACGAGTAAAGTGGAATACCTACCAAGCGATCTTTTCCGGGGATAGGTGAACCTTTACAAAACTCGGCAAACATGTTAGAATACCAAATCAGGGTGCAATCGAGGATTACACCAAAAAAAATCACAACAGTAAATAGGGTCGGGTAAATGATGCATGGCTATGATAAAACATGAGTGAAAAATCAGAACAGAAAAGTCAGCAACTGTCACGTTTGCTCCTGCCTCGCCTAGCGAAGGCTTAGCGAATACTCGCTGCCTGCTCGCTTAGCGATGTGCTAGCGAGCGGCTGCGGGTTCTGGTTTTGATATCAGTACAATTTCAACCAATTTTATGCCTTATGGCTTTCATTACAGCAACTATATGGTTAATCATTTAAGGTATTCAAGTACACATTAAAATTCACATGCCAAACTTAAGATATTTTCATAAATTTAATCATAATGCCATATGCAAATTAAGAATATAAGGCGGTAATAGCAATGCAAACCTGTTTGCAAATTGAATTGCGACCTTGGATTGGCAAATCGGATTGAATTGGGCAGAGGTAAACCTTGATGCCGCCGAGTTCCTTCAGGGTTTGCCTCCCGTGAGTGTTAGGGTTTGCTTGCTAGGGTTCTCCTTTCTCCGTTTTCGTCCACCCCTCCCCCTGACTGAAGTTGGGGTATTTATAGTGATTGTGGTGACCTAATGGGCTCAGAATGAAGCCCGAAAATCCTGATATATCGCAAGCTTCGCTAGGCGAGCGTGTGGCGAAGGGTTCGCTAGGCGAAGGATTTGCTCGCCTAGCGAGCATGCCAGTTTGGGCCATTTTCTGGATTGGGCCACTTGTGAGATGGGCTTTTGTTCCTTTAAGGTCAGTGCCTTGCAGAATAAGTTGGAGTGCTTCGAGAAATATTTTGTAATATTAATGGGCAAATTTTGGGGTATGACACATTGCTTATCTGAAACAGGTTTTAGATTTAAAATTCAGCATCAAAGATCTAGGAGATTTGTAGTATTTCCTAGGATTTGAAATTTCTAGATCAGCTGGAAGAATATCTATTTGTCAATGCAAATATAGTCTGGACCTTCTTCAAGAAGCAGGCTTACTTGGAGCCAAACCTGCTCTAACTCCCATGGATCCTAGCCACAAAATTGTTTCAGACTCGACCTCATATTTTTTATCTAACCCAACTTCTTTTCGGAGCCTAATTGGCAAGTTATTATATTTAACTCACACTCGCCCTGACATTAGTTATGCTGTTTGCAGGTTATGTCAATTTCTTTCCAAACGAACGGAGGAGCATTTTCAAGCCGCTGTTCGAATTTTGTGTTACATCAAAACTGAACCGGCTAAAGGTCTCATATTCAAGACTGCTTCTTCAACAATCTTGGGGAGCGTGTGATGTAACACGACGATCAACAACGAGATTTTGTTTCTACCTTGAAGCGTCTTTAATATGCCGGAAGAGCAACAAATAACACATTGTTTCCAGATCCTCGTCTGAAGCCGAATACCGTGCCCTTGCCGATGCCACATGCGAAGCTCAATGGTTGATGTACCTTCTTCAAGACCTTCATATTCAACACAATCAACCCATCAATATTTTCTATGACAACTTATCTACTATTCACATCACCAACAATCTGATTTTTCACGAACGCACTAAACACATAGAGATGAACTGTCACTTTGTTCGTGACAAAGTGCACCAGAAAATCTTTCACTTAATGTCTATTTCATATTTACAACAAGTCGCCAACATCTTCACGAAACCGCTTAACAGTGGTCTGTTTCACTCTCTTGTTTCCAAACTTGGTATGAACAATCTTCATTCCATTTTGAGGGGGTATTAGCATTAATATAGCACAATAATAGTTTAGTTTTACTCTGTACTTATTCCCTTTTTCTAGTCTTGAAAATAGTCTTATCAATTACTTCTTATTGTATAAGTAATCTGGCATAAGCTATAAAATAAGAAGTAACTGATTATGCTATCAAATATATATTTTCTCCTAATGTGATAACTTTTGCAAATATATATTTTCTCCTTTTTCGATTTTCTTTTCTTTGAGTCTTTTTTTCTCATGCCAGATGGCATAAGCTATCAAATACTACATTATCAAAGTAAAAGATTATGCTATCATGTATCAAGTAAGTAAATTTACTCTGTGATCACACTCGAAGAATGTGTCTCTTATTTATACAGTGAATTGAACTCTAATATACTCGATGAAATTTCTATTTTCAATGAGGTGGTCCGACCTATCTGATATGAATACTTTTAGAACTACTAATATCCATCTTAGTTTTGTTGGAACATAAAACATAAAACTGAAAATTGAAGGTTCAACAATGGTGGAAGAAAAGAAGATTGAGGAAGATGAAGTTGAGAGAGAAAAATAGAGAGAATAGTAATATTTGGATGAGTATAGATTTTTGCATTAACCTTGAATTGGAATGATACAAATGTATTTATACATTGGTGTCGCAACCTGAAAAATACAGTGCGCAAAAAAAACAACCGGCGAAAGAAAAAGACAGAAGAGTCGCCACCGTGCGTTATTCATCCCAAAGGAGGGAAAGGAAACGCTCGAAGTAAACCTGAAAAAGGAAAGGACAAGACGGGGTCTCGCAACCAAATCTTGGGTTCGGGAGTCAGTTATGCGAAGGGAAGGTATTAGCACCCCTACGCATCCGTAGTACTCTACGGGATCCACTTTTGTAGTTTTCGTCTAAAGGGTGTGAGTTTATCTTGTGCTGTTTGCCAAAAAAAAAGGGTTAAATGAAAATGACTCACGCGGATGTCGCATCCACTGCATACGTATCTCATCTGAATATGAGAATCAGAGTCTTCGTAGCTCGGCTGACCTATGGGTTGGGGGATGTGTGCTCGCTAAGACATCGCGTCTTATGCCTACGTATCTCATCTGGAATGAGAATCAGAGCAAGCCGTAGTTCGGCTAACTACGGGGTTATGGATTGGGTTTTGGACGAACGACGTCACTACGCAATCTACCGGATGCTCGACCTTTGGAGACTTACTCGTCTGTAGTAGAAGGAGTAAACATGTGTTATGGAGAAGAAAAATCAATGAAGGGTTTGTTTGCATTGTAGGAACGCGCATGCAAAAGGGTAATGAGGATAAGACCTCATAGCTCTTAACCCTGGACAAAGGAACCTGCATAAAGTAAACACAAAAACGTTGCCTCATATCGAGGTCTTCCAGCTAGGAAAGCAGTAAAATGCGGGAAAAATATAAAAGTACCACGCGGATAAAGATCCGAAGTAACAGCAATTAGAGGAATGGGAAACCCTGAGATCCTTCCAAGCTAACATCATCAAAGAAAGTGGGTCAGTACAGGTAATCGGAATGAACCTCCAGGGGTTATCCCACAAATAAAGTGGGAAACCACGCAAGTTATCCCTGCAAAAGTCATGTGAGCCCTCACAAAAACTCAACAAAAGGGTTAGTGAAACACCATAAGCATTTTTTTCATGGATAACAGTATGGTTTCAGAAACTTCAAACCCTGTGGCATACACTTCAGAAATCATGTGATTAAACATTCAAGGCATAGGTTTCACCCATTCATAATACATCACACATTTAGAACATTCAAATTGAAGGCGTAAAATAATGGGAATATGGCAAACCTGATTGGAGAGCTTGATTGAAATTGAGTTGCACCCGTGAGGCCCTTCAGGGTTTGGAGGCTGCTCTGAGTTCTCTGTCAGGTTTCTCTTCAGGTTTTGTCCAGGATTTTGTTCCAAGGAAACCTCAGAGTATTTTGCTTCTCTTCCTTTTTCTCAAGTGAAGCCTTGGTATTTATAGACTGAATTTCATGGTTTTGTGGGCTCAAATGAGAGAGACCCAAGTCCAAATTTTTTTATTATATTTTATTTATTTTTTTATTATTATTTTTATTTATTTATTTATTTTTGTAAAAAATTATTATTATTATTATTATTATTTTTTTCGTTTTTTTTTTTTTTCGGATCTAATTCTGATTGACATGATGAAATGCAATATAAAATGCTAAATGAATGCATGAATGAGGAGGGCAAATTTTGGGGTGTTACAGCTGCCCCTATTCAATCATCAGCTAAACCGAGTAGGATGAAAGCGAACAGCTTATCAGACAAACGGGGTGAGCTGTGATTGAATACCAAAGACAGACCGAAAATTTGCGCTCCGATAACACCACAAAAACGCGGAAATACACCGTGCTGTTTATTTTTCTTCCGATCCTCTGGCTTAATCTGGAGTTTCGATCCTCTGGCTGAACCTATACTCAATTTAGTCCTCTGGTTGGATATTAATTTTGATCCTCGGGCTGGATACGATTTTGATCTTCTGGCTAGATCTCCTCCGTTTCGATTCTCTGGCTGAATCTATTTCCTTTGATTCTCTGGCTGAATCTACTTCGATCTTTTGGCTAGATCTGAATTGTTGCGATTTTCGATCTTCTGGCTAGATCTTCTTTGTTTCGATTCTCTGGCTGAATCTACTTCGATCTTCTGGCTAGATCTGGATTGTTTTGATGATAAATTCCCGTCATTAGGATCCCGCATCTGAGGCATGCGCTGGTTGACCCTCTTTTGAAATCTACACCCAACCTTCATATTAGATATGCAACTTCGAGAATATTCCACTTTTGGGCTTCGTACATATTCTTCGGGCTAGAACATGTTGTAACGACTCCTCAATTAGACTTGGGCTTGCTGGGGAAATAAAGCTTGTAGGCGACTTCACTGGGGAATCTTCAAATTGAGCCTTAGGCTGGCTTACTGGAACACGATTCTCAGGCTGAATCTTCGAAATGACCCTCAGGCTGGATCACTGGAACACGATTCTCGGGCTGAATCTTTGAAATGACCCTCAGGCTGGATCACTGGAACACGATTCTCAGGCTGAATCTTTGAAATGGACCCTCAGGCTGGATCACTGGAACACGATTCTCAGGCTGAATCTTCAAAATGAACCTCAGGTCGGATCACTGGAACACGATTCTCAGGCTGAATCTTCAAAATGACCCTCAGGCTGGATCACTGGAAAACGATTCTCAGGCTGAATCTTCAAAATGACCCTCAGGCTGGATCACTGAAAAACGATTCTCAGGCTGAATCTTCAAAACGACCCTCAGGCTGGATCACTCACGCTTGATCCTCTGGCTAGATCTCATGACCTTGGTTGTAAAGTAATTCTTCAGTCTGCTTGGAAGAACCTGTTTATCAGCTTATGTGTATGCTTGATATGATATACATGCAAATGCAAATGTTATGCATGGTGTAAAAAGAAATCTGCTTGGGGAAGCAAACTCCGGTAGGGAACAGATCGCTGTATCAATCCTTGAATGCTCTGTGGGGAATGATCCGTCTGCCGGGACCAATGAGCCACCAAAAATAAATTGGCTGCTTGAAAAGTTGACCTTGCGGGGGGAGTATCAACTATGGAAACTTTGTTCGACGAGGCTCTGTGAGGAGAGTCTGTGGGGAAAACACTTCTTGGGGAAATATCGTAGGAAACGGCCTTTGCTGGGGATATGAACTTGCTAATCGCCCTCAAGCTGGGGATTAACAAATCTGTTAAAAATAATCTGCTGGGGAATGAGATGAACACTGGGAATGCCACCCTCTCATCTGTTGGTTATGCAACCACTCCGCTGTTGCTAGGAAGATACAGTCTGACACTGTCAACTCCACTGGGGATATATAGTCTGGATACTGTCAACTCTACTGGGGCTAGACAGTCTGGATACTGTCAACTCTGTTGGGGCTAGACAGTCTGGATACTGTCAACTCTACTATGGCTAGACAGTCTGGATACTGTCAACTCTGTTGGGGAACATGCTCTGCTGAGGAGAGACTTTGTCAACCGCTTGGGGATGAGGATTCGTGACTTGGCATCCGGTTCCTGTGACCTGCAACCAAAAATACACGTATGCCTCGGGGGAATTACTCGGTTTGAATTCACCGTTCGGGATTAAGCACATTCAAAGCAATTTAAAATGTTTTCCTGTGCAAATCATCTGCAAAAGCCACCATTATGTTCATATGCAATATGTTTTATCAAAAATTCGGACATTTTTGCAAACAAACTGATAAATGAAAAATAAAGAGGCTCTTTAACTGAATTATTCGACTCTTAATGGGGAGAAAATTTGTGCCAGGAATGGGCGAGGATATCAGGAAGCTGATCCCTGAAAAGAGGTGATCGCTATAAAAAGAGAACTATCCTAATGACAACGGGGATACGGGGTCCCAATGAGTTTCGACTTTGCTATGACTCGTATGTCCTCAAGACGCTCTGCTCATCTTGCTTTCTGAAGTGGATGATTAGTCGATCTTTAACCTTCGAAGATTGCCGGATTGAATGAAACGGTGATATAACACTGATGAACTCAAATCACAGTCATTCGCTTATTCCTTAACTTTTGCCTGGATCGCCCCCTTTTCGGGTTTTCAATCCATCGGGATACCCATTTTTTCCTGAGCCGCCCTTTTGGGTTTTCGACTCACCGGGTGTACTCTTTTTTTATATCCCTAATTTTTGCCCGAACCTCTTTATTCTCTTTTCTTCGGTTCGTCGGGATGCCCTTTTTTTTGCCTGGACTATTCTTTTTATCGTCCAGCGGGTCTATTTTATGCGAAGTATTTTTTTTAACTGCGTCTGAGTTAATAGGGGACGGGAATCCTTCGCCATCCATGGTTGTTAGCATCAAAGCTCCGCCATAGAAAATCCTTTTAACCACGTACGGACCCTCATAGTTCGGTGTCCATTTGCCCCTGTGATCTGTGTTGGGAGGAAGAAATCTTTTGAGTACCAATTCACCGACTTGATACCCCCAAGGGCGCACTTTCTGACCAAATGCTTTCTTCATTCGTCTCTGACCGAGATACGTCAATTCTGGGTACGTAGTTCCAGCATATCACCTTAATCATCGAAGACAAGGTAAACAAAGCATCAGCAAATTGGTTTTCTTCAAAAGAAAGTCAACAATCTTCTCGTGTAGTCTCTGTAAGGAGCCAGATGAGGCTGAGGTGTATACCATTTCCCGTTGGTTTGATTGATGACCAAAGCTGAATCCCCGTATACATCTAGGGTTTTAATCTGTATATTGACGGCTTCCTCAAGTCTTAGGATACAAGCTTCGTATTCGGCTTCATTGTTGGTGCAGGGAAAAGTTATTCTGGCACCAAATGGCATATGAACCCCCTTCCGGTGTGATCAACACTATACCAACTCCACGACCATTGACGTGGACCGCCCCATCAAACATCATAACCCATTTGGATTCAGGGTCAGGCCCCTCCTCCGGGAGTGGTTCCTCTCAATCTTTCGATTTGAGAAACATGATGTCCTCATCAGGAAAGTCAAACCTCATAGGTTGGTAATCATCAATTGGTTGCTCTGCAAGATAGTCTGACAAGACACTTCCCTTGATGGCTTTTTGTGAAGTGTATTGGATGTCATACTCTGTCAGTATCATTTGTCACCTAGTAACCTTTCCGGTAAGTGATGGCTTTTCAAAAATATACTTGACTGGATCCATTTTTGATATCAATAGAGTCGTGTGAGTCAACATATACTGTCTTAGTCGGCGAGCAGCCCATGCCAAAGCGCGACAAGTTTTCTCGAGCAATGAGTATCTTTGTTCACAGTCGGTAAACTTTTGCTAAGGTAGTACATTGCATGCTCTTTTCGACCTGACTCGTCATGCTGACCGAGCACACAACCCATTGACCTTTCTAACACAGTCAAGTACATGATCAACGGTCTTTCCTCTCGGCCTGTAGACTGGCCCCGATCTTGATCTCTTTCTTGTCGTCTTCGGTACCAACGTTGATGGTCTCAACCACCTCCTGATAGGGTGTAATAGCTCGGTCCTCCTGTTTCAACAATCTGGCTAACCCTTCAGGCAATTCACAATCTTCCTCATCCCCTTCTTCGGCTTGATAGATAGGATTGTCGAAGTCATACTTGGCCATAGCAGTGTCGTTAGTAGTGAGATCCGAGTGGTCGGCTCTGCATGATGGAGGATCATGCTTTACCTTAGAATGAGAGATTTTTTTTTGAAATAAAGGAAAAAGGAAAAAAGAAACATTGCCATTTTTTTTTGTAAAAAGTAAAAAAAACTGAAAGAAAGAGAACACAAAATTGTTTGCAAAAGCCGTCCTTTATTGATGATAAAAATAATTGCGAAACGTAACTAAATGGATGGCCCTACAAATGAGCCGTTACACCTTGGGCAAAGTGTAAGACTTTATTATGCATGTAATAAAGGAAAACAATAAAAATCACTCTTTCAGCAGAGTAACCCGGACGGTTTTTTCAGACGACCAATTGTCGAGCTTTTCTCCCGGGACACACGGGCGAATCCAGCTATCTAAGTCACAGTCGCTGTCAGCCTTGTCTTCATCTGCAGCATTGACGATGTGGGGGAAAACCAAACCCCCGCTGGAGAGAGTACCAGTTTCATTCTTCTGAGATCCCGGAGCATACCCCAATCCAAACTTGTCTTCTTTGATGACTGGCTCCACAAATTTGCCCCAGCCTTGGGTGTCATACGGTGAACTGGACTTTTTTGTGGTTTTAATCGCAATGTCGCGGTTAGCAAGAGTCGCCACCGACTTTTCTTTTATCCAATAAGGAAAGGTGGAAAAGAACAGGAAAAACCTTAATTTAGATTTTGGGTTCGGGAGGTACATTATACAAAGGGAAGGTGTTAGCACCCTTTGTATCCATGGTTATCCATGGGCTCTTAATTGCTCGATCACTTATATTATTTTTGTCTAAAAAAGTGTTTGTGAATTGTTTGGAAAATTGTTTTGAAAAGAGAATTTAACTTCGTAATGATTCTTGTATGAATGTATACAAAGTGGTTATCCCGTTTTAGTTTTGAAAATTGTTTAGAAAAATATAACTCGGTAATGATTCTAGTATGAATGTATACCAAGTGGTGATTTTCTAAAGGCATTTTGAAAGGTGTGAGGTGCAAAAAAATGTTTTAAGTTGTGAGCCAGCAATTAAGAGTTATACCGACCCAAGGTCTTTACGGGCATTTCCTATCCTTATGAGGGTAAAACTGTCCTTATTATTGAGAAATAAGTAGTTTTATCCTTTGGATGTAAAAGGGTCATCGTAGGGTCATCGATTGGTCATTGAAGGCAACAGTTACGAGGATACCTTAGCATTCGAAGGGACTATCATCTTTTAACCGTAGGCAACATCGGAGGGTCATCGAGGGACAAAGTTGTATATTCGAAGGCAACATCCGAGGGACTATAATTTATTTTATGATGATTTAACCGAAGGGTCTTTGCTAAGGGTATCCCCACGTTCGCGGGACATGACCGTAATATCGTAATCGTAAGGCAACAAAGAGAGGTCCAAGATCACTTATTCAAAGGCAAAGTTTTACAATTAATTATATAATTAGGATGAAACTCCACATTAAAATTATTAAAAATAATATATTAAAAAATTAATACATTAGAAATTAATACATTAAAAAATTAATTTAGGGTGAAACTCCACAAGGGTATCCCACAAATAAAGTGGAATACCTAGCCAATAACCTTTTCCTGGGATATGTGAACCTTTACGAAACTCAAAAAAAGAAACATGTTAGAACACCAAATTAGGGTGCAATCGAAGATTACACCGGAGAAATATCACAACAATAAATAGGATAGGATGAATAATGCATGGCTATGAAAAAACATAAAAAAAAACAGACTAGAAGAATCAGGTACTGTCTCGTTCGCCTCTGCCTCGCCTAGCGAAGGCCACGGATTTTGAATTTGAAAACAGCCCCATGTTAGGAACTTTGAATTTTATGGCATTTTATCACAGGAATAACATGGTCAAACATTCAGGGTATTCAGGCATATTTAAATTCCCATACGAAAGCAAATTATATATCAACATTTAATCATGATGCATTATATATGTAGATATGGCCAATTGAAAGTATAAACAATAGAGATACGCAAACCTGTTTGCCAATTCAAGGTTGAAGGGATTGACCACTTGTAGTATCGGAATAAGTTAGGCAGCGGGAATTGGACGGCGATGGCTTCGGTGCAGATGGGCTGCCTTCAGGGTTTCTTTACTCTGAATTCTCCGGGTAGGCAGGGTTCCTATGCCAAAGTTTCTATCCGTCCTTCTCTGTTCTCTCTCTTTTTTTTCCTCAAGGTTTGTTCCAAGGAAACCTCAGAGTGTTTTGCTTCTCTTCCTTCTTTCTCCAGTGAATCTCCCAGTGTAAACTCCAAGTGTCACTCCCCCTACTGAAACTTCAGTATTTATAGACTAATTTCGTGGGTAATGGGCTTGGAATGAGGGAGACCCAAGTCCAAAATAATTTGTTATATTTTATTTATTTATTTATTTTAATTATTTAATTAATTAATTAATTAAAAAAAAAAATTCTTTTTTTTTTTTTTTTTTTTTTTTTTTTTTCGTTTTTTTTTTTTTTTTTTTTTTTTTTTTTTAGGAAAAATGATGGGTAATTTTTGGGGTATGACATTGGGCATTACAAGCTTTAACCACTTCGACAACTTGCTTGTATGAAGAGATAGAAGTCCCGACCTTCTCAAACTCAGGTGAAAAGACAGCTTCGGGCGCGACCTCATTGATGTTTGTAGTTTCGAAGCCCTGACACAGCATCTCATGCATCTCGCCATCCATCTCTACATACTTAAATGTAGACAGGTGGCTAACAAAAATATCCTCTTCACCATATACAGTGACGATCTGACCTTCTAGTTCATATTTGAGCTTCTGGTGGAGGGTAGAAGTAACAGCACCGGCAGCATGAATCCAAGGCCGACCTAGCAGACAGCTGTAGGCAGGCTGGATATCCATCACATAAAAGGTGCTCTTGAACACCTGCGGTCCAATCTTAACTGGCAACTCAACTTCGCCAAAGACAGCTCTCTTAGAGCCATCAAAAGCCCTTACAACTAAATTACTCGGCCTCAGGATGATGCCATCGCAATCCAACTTCGTTAAGGATTTCTTTGGAAGAACATTCAGAGAAGAGCCTGTATCAACCAAAACATGGGAAAGCATCACCCCTTTGCACTCCATTGTGATATGCAAGGCTTTTTTGTGATTCCTGCCCTCAGGTGTCAGGTTATTATCGGTGAAACCTAGCCCCCGGCTAGCGTTTACATTGGAAACTACCGACTCCAGTTGGTTAACAGTTATCTCCGGTGGAACATAGGCCATATTCAGTACTTTCAACAAGGCTGCTCTGTGCGCCTCAGAGCACAACAATAGTGAGAGAATGGAGATCTTTGAGGGTGTTTGATTTAGCTGGTCGACTACCTTGAAGTCACTTTTCTTGATAATCCTCATAAACTCATCCACTTCCTTCTCGAATGCGGTCTTAGGAGGATCTTCCTCAGTAGTAACCTCTTCGGTGGATACCTATTTCCCTTTAGCCTTGGCAGCTGCCTCGGCTTCAGTATTCGCGTGTAATGTTGATGGTGCAAATAGGCGTCCACTGCGAGTGAAGCCACCAACCCCTCCAACATTGTCTATAACGGAGCTACAAATGTCAATGTCTTCTTCGTTAACTTTCTGCCCCTGGAAGTAGATATCAACCCCGTAGTGCCACGGGATAGCACTGTTTTTCTCATACGGAACGGGTCCTGGTATTGTGATGGTGATCGGACCAACCAAAGTCGGTTGAGGGCTGTCAGAGTAAATTGCGATTGGTGCTGAACTTTCGATGTTCACCGCTGTTGATTCTGTACTTTCTGGGAAATATATTGTTGTCGGAGCGAGTCTCTCGGGAACATATATTTCTTTAGGAGTGAAATAAAACGTCACCGTCGATACATCATTCTTCACCGGACGGGCCTGATCGAACTGAAGACAACCTTCATCTATCAGCTGCTGAATACCCCTTCTCAAACTGTCACATCCGTTTTCGGCAGCTTGACAATTTCTGCATTCTTCCCCACAGCCCGGGAAAATCTGTCCTTTCAGAAGTCGGTCTTTAACCACCGATAGCGAAGTCTTCACCTTAGTCACATCAGAAACCAAATTCAAAGTTTCCCCACTATCAACAGCATTAATCCTCTGCCCGTCGTGAGCCGGCATCGGGTTCTAGATAACATTAGGCACCGGAGCAAAATTGATAGCCTGGGCATCTCTCAAATCTTGTACCTTGAACTGGAGAGCCTTGCAATTATCTGTAGTATGGCCAGGTGCGTTGGAGTGAAAAACACATTTGGCGTTGACATCATAACCTCTAGGCAAATTATTGGGATCGATTGGTGGGGCCAGAGTTCTCAATGTAACCAGATTCATGTCAATCAGCTTGGGAAGTAATACTGAATAAGGCATTGGGATTGGCTCGATGACCCGGTCCGTCTGCCTTGGACGTTGTTGATAGTGTCTCTGTTGACCCGGATTACCTCCTTGTTGTTGATTATTGTACCTGGGTTGTTGTTGCGGATATTGCGGTTGAGGAACAGGTGTTGGAATAGTGACCGCGACCACTTTATCTTGATAATAATTAGGGCGTCCTTTACTCCTGCCTCTGCCGGCATACACAACGCTTGCCTCACCTTCTTTTCTTCGCTGACCGTTACCAGCAAACGGTCTCTTGGGACCTGATGGGTTGGAAACACTATTGTCTTGAATTCGGCCCATCTTCAACAGACTCTCGATTCTTTCTCCAGCAATTACTATCTCTGCAAAGCTGATTGACGGGCAAGCAGCCAATCTCTCAATATAATTGCCTTGAAGAGTGTTCATGAACATGTCCGCCATCTCCCTTTCAGACATAGGGGGTTGGACGGACGCAGCAATCTGTCTCCAACGCTAAGCATATTCTCTAAAGGTCTCCTTGGCAGTCTGGGACATACCTTGCAACAAGGTCCGATTTGGAGCCATGTCCAAGTTGTATTGATATTGCTTGACAAAAGCCTCTGCCAAGTCTTTCCAGCTCTTGATGGTAGTACGAGACAAATGAGAATACCATTCACGAGAAGCTCCAGTTAGACTGTCTTCAAAATAGTACATCCACAGCTTTTCATCTTCCGTGTGAGCTCCCAACCTTCCCAAATAAGATTGGAGATGAGTGCGTGGGCAAGAAGCCCCGTTATATTTCTCAAAAGTAGGGGGTTTGAACTTGTGAGAAATCCTTACTCCCTGAACCAGACCAAGATTTGTGACATCAAAGCCTAAGGAATTTTGAGACTCCAAAGATTTGAGCTTCTCGGCAAGCTCATCCATACGGCGAGTGGTCTCGAGGGTCTCGTCGTGCAAAGAAAATTGATCATACTGATAATCTTCAGTAACGGGGCGCCCGTTAATCCGAATTCCTTGATTCACATTGTACCTTCCGCCAATACCATTTCCAACATTCCCTGTGTTGCCAACATTACCCGGGTTTCCATCAACATTTGTGTTACCCGCGTTACCAGTGTTCACAGGATTATCAGCGTTCCCAGGGTTACCAGGGTTTCCCTCAGCATTTAGTATCTCCACCTCAGGCCTCGGTTGCCCAACCAATTCCCTCAGCTTTTCTTGACCTGCTGTCATACCAGTCATCAATGTCATGAACTGATCCATCCTTTCACGCATATCAGCCAGCTCTTTCTGTACTTGGTTCATCGCTAGTCGTGGACGGTTTTCCTTTGTCGGGTATCTGTGAACTCGCTTGGGACCAATAACTGCCTGATACAGGGAACAAACATTAGACACTGCGGTGACACCTGCAAAACAGACAAGGGTTAATATGCATGGTATGCGATGCACTGCTTGTTCAGTTTTAAGGCACCCCCGTTTTGAAAGGGAATACCCTGCAAATGAATAAGCATGAGATGTTGGATGCAAATATGCAGATGATGTTATGCAATGCAAAGGCATGTCAATCAGAATTGATGGATCCGCTTGAACATCTGTCAGGTTGCACTTCCTGGAGAGAAATTCACTGAGGAATATAATACAAGACCAAAACTCTGCTCCAAAAAACCGGGTTGGTTGGAGGTTAAGGTTTCCTGAATTTAGCCCACCCCTCACTGGTAGGTTCTAAGAACAGAAGTTCGTCAGCTTCAGCCCTTCAGTCGCGAATAATACGTTTACCACTGAAGGTTTGGCATTATTACGGGATAAAAGACCTCCACTGACTCCCCTCAACAGGACATCCTAAAGCAAGTTCCCAGTCTCGGGGTCCTCGGATTGATCAGCGAGAATGCGCCCACCAGAGCTAACATAATCACGTCTCGGAGGAGAGGCCTCGACTGAGTTCTCGAGAAATGGTCACCAGAGTCGACGATTTCTAAAGGAACACCATGTCGTTACGGAACATCCGTAGGACATAATATATCCAAAAGAAACCTCGTCTGGGTGTGGTTCTTCACGAACGACTTAACGTAGCAACATGCCACGCAAGCCTCATGATCATCCACTCTAAAACCAGTGTGTACACTCAAGCCTGGGTAATGGGCTTATCTCTCATAGAACATCCCATCCCAACAAACAAACAAACAGATCCAAT
Source organism: Lathyrus oleraceus (assembly GCF_024323335.1). Lineage (NCBI taxonomy): Eukaryota > Viridiplantae > Streptophyta > Magnoliopsida > Fabales > Fabaceae > Lathyrus > Lathyrus oleraceus. Next base: position 35,918,988 of record NC_066584.1, on the reverse strand, counting down.
AGATACAACAGATGCATGCAAGCAGGTAAGCAAATAAATGTACAAAAGCATGAACACCCAATAAACAAGAAATCACACAAGCTAGGAGGGACTCGCTTAGGGAAGATGGACCAGCAAGAGGTCAACTTCTTAGTCCCCAGCAGAGTCGCCAGCTGTCGCAACCTGAAAAATACAGTGCGCAAAAAAAAACAACCGGCGAAAGAAAAAGACAGAAGAGTCGCCACCGTGCGTTATTCATCCCAAAGGAGGGAAAGGAAACGCTCGAAGTAAACCTGAAAAAGGAAAGGACAGGACGGGGTCTCGCAACCAAATCTTGGGTTCGGGAGTCGGTTATGCGAAGGGAAGGTATTAGCACCCCTACGCATCCGTAGTACTCTACGGGATCCACTTTTGTAGTTTTCGTCTAAAGGGTGTGAGTTTATCTTGTGCTGTTTGCCAAAAAAAAAGGGTTAAATGAAAATGACTCGCGCGGATGTCGCATCCACTGCATACGTATCTCATCTGAATATGAGAATCAGAGTCTTCGTAGCTCGGCTGACCTATGGGTTGGGGGATGTGTGCTCGCTAAGACATCGCGTCTTATGCCTACGTATCTCATCTGGAATGAGAATCAGAGCAAGCCGTAGTTCGGCTAACTACGGGGTTATGGATTGGGTTTTGGACGAACGACGTCACTACGCAATCTACCGGATGCTCGACCTTTGGAGACTTACTCGCCTGTAGTAGAAGGAGTAAACGTGTGTTATGGAGAAGAAAAATCAATGAAGGGTTTGTTTGCATTGTAGGAACGCGCATGCAAAAGGGTAATGAGGATAAGACCTCATAGCTCTTAACCCTGGACAAAGGAACCTGCATAAAGTAAACACAAAAACGTTGCCTCCTATCGAGGTCTTCCAGCTAGGAAAGCAGTAAAATGCGGGAAAAATGTAAAAGTACCACGCGGATAAAGATCCGAAGTAACAGCAATTAGAGGAATGGGAAACCCTGAGATCCTTCCAAGCTAACATCATCAAAGAAAGTGGGTCAGTACAGGTAATCGGAATGAACCTCCAGGGGTTATCCCACAAATAAAGTGGGAAACCACGCAAGTTATCCCTGCAAAAGTCATGTGAGCCCTCACAAAAACTCAACAAAAGGGTTAGTGAAACACCATAAGCATTTTTTTCATGGATAACAGTATGGTTTCAGAAACTTCAAACCCTGTGGCATACACTTCAGAAATCATGTGATTAAACATTCAAGGCATAGGTTTCACCCATTCATAATACATCACACATTTAGAACATTCAAATTGAAGGCGTAAAATAATGGGAATAGGGCAAACCTGATTGGAGAGCTTGATTGAAATTGAGTTGCACCCGTGAGGCCCTTCAGGGTTTGGAGGCTGCTCTGAGTTCTCTGTCAGGTTTCTCTTCAGGTTTTGTCCAGGGTTTTGTTCCAAGGAAACCTCAGAGTATTTTGCTTCTCTTCCTTTTTCTCAAGTGAAGCCTTGGTATTTATAGACTGAATTTCATGGTTTTGTGGGCTCAAATGAGAGAGACCCAAGTCCAAAAATTTTTATTATATTTTATTTTTTTTATTATTATTATTTTTATTTATTTATTTTTTTGTAAAAAATTATTATTATTATTTATTATTATTATTATTTTTTCGTTTTTTTTTTTTTTTCGGATCTAATTCTGATTGACATGATGAAATGCAATATAAAATGCTAAATGAATGCATGAATGAGGAGGGCAAATTTTGGGGTGTTACAATTGGGAATAAAAGCTACAACTAAAGTGACTTTAAAGAAAATAAAATCTGTTAATTTTGGAAGGGTAAAAAACAGAATTTTAATTTTCAATTAACACACCACCTCACTTTAGTTGCTCCAAGTCCACCATGCTCAAGCATTTCTTTAGCCTCTTGAACACATCATATGTCACACCCTTTGTCAACAAATCTGCGACTTGGTCTTCGCTTCGGCAATAGCTCAATCTAAGCTTTCCATCACCAACCAATTCTCTCAAATAATGAAACCGCATCTCAATATGCTTGCTCCTTTCGTGTGCAATCGGGTTCTTCGCAAGATTTATTGCGGAAACATTGTCTACAAATAGTGTGGTGGCAGCATCATCACCACATCCCAATTCCTTCAATAGATTCATAAGCCACATAGCTTGGCACGCACCTAACGACGCCGCAATGTACTCGACCTCACAAGAAGAGAGTGCTACAACCGGTTCCTTTTTCGAACACCAAGAGATTGGTGTACTACCAAACATAAAGATGTACCCCGCCGTCGATTTTCGGTCATCTTTATCTCCGCACCAATTGGAATCGGTGTAGCCAAGTAAATTGCACTTACGCCCCGTGTCCGATGCGGGAAAGAGAATTCCGCAACCAAGAGTACCTTTCACATATCTAAGGATCCTCTTGACCGTCGCCAAGTGAGACACCTTCGGTCTCTCCATGAATCTACTCGCAATACCGACACTAAAAGCCAAATCCGGCCGCATATTACACAAATACCGTAACGATCCAATCAAGCTCCGGTAAAGCGTTGGATCGACATCATCCTCCTCATCACTTTTGGACAGCTGCACTCTAGCCTTACAAGGTGTAATACAAGCATTACAATGCTCCATATCACACTTTTTCAAAATATCTAGAGCATACCTCCTTTGGTGCATAAGCAGCCCCACTTTTGACTTGTGAAACTCTATGCCAAGGAAGTAATTCATGACACCAAGATCCGTCATCTCAAACTCTCTCATGAGCTCACTTTTGAACCTTGAAACACTCTTGTCATGGCTTCCCGTAATCAAGAGATCATCAACATACAAGCAAAGTATAATCACACCATCATTCGTATCCGATCTCACATAAACTCCATGTTCGGATACACATCGTTTGAAACCAATGTCAATAAGAAAGCCGTCAATACGTTTGTTCCAAGCTCTTGGAGCTTATTTCAAACCATACAACGCCTTGTGTAGCTTGTAATACTTCATCTCTTGATCTTTTATCACGAAACCGGGTGGCTGCCCCACATAGACTTCCTCAACAAGAGGACCATTCAAAAATGCAGATTTGACATCCAATTGTTGTTATGCGCAATACCAACAACCAAACAAATAGTCTCTAATCTAGCCACCGGTGCGAATACCTCCTCATAGTCTATACCTTCTCGTTGCAAGAACCCCTTCGCCACTAATCGAGCTTTGTGCTTGATTACTTCACCTTTGGGATTTGCTTTAACCTTATAGACCCATCGCACACCTATCGGTTTCTTTCCAAGTGGTAAATCGACCAACTCCCAAGTACCGTTTTTCTCAATAGATTCTAGCTCCTCTTTCATTGCACATATCCACTTAGGATCACTTAAGGCTTCTTCCTCATTTACCGGTTCGGATTCGGCCATAAGCGCGAAATGAACAAAATCACCATCGTTATTCACTTCGTTATCATGGAATCTTTCGTAATCTCGGAGTCTATGAGGCAAGGCTCTTTGCCTCACTGGTCTACCATTATTAACAACATCATTTTGTGCTACTATAGGTGCTGGTACAACGGTGTCAGAAGCCTCCGGATCATAGATTTCAAAAAACTGCTGCTGCAATTCTTCTCTGTATAACCGGTTACTCCTAGTAGGGTAATCGGTTACTGCTGCATTTTCTGTGAGTAATCGATTACTGCTATTTGGGTAATCGGTTACTGCAGCATTTTCTGCATTTTTTACTTCATCAAAAGTCACATTAAGGGTTATGACGACCTTCCGATTTCTTCCATCGAACAACTTGTACCCTCCAGTAGAGTGATATCCTATAAATAACAGCTTCTCACCCTTATCATCCAATTTCTTCCGAAGTTGGTCCGGTACATGACGATATGCAATCGATCCAAAATCACGCAAATGATTCAAATTTGGTTTGAAGCCACTCCAAGCCTCTTCCGGTGTGAGTTTCTCCAGCTTCTTAGTGGGACACCTATTCAACAAGTAAGTGGCTGTAGACACGGCCTCACCCCACAATTCCTTAGGCAAATTTTTCCCACAAAGCATACTACGCACCATGTTCATTATTGTACGATTTTTCCTCTCGGCAACCCCGTTTTGTTAAGGCGTATACGGAGGCACCACCTCACGTACAATTCCCTCAAGATCACAAAACTTCCCAAACTCACTAGAGGCATACTCACTCCACCATCCGTTTTGAGAATTTTGAGCTTCCGACCGCTTTGGCGCTCCACCATGGATTTGAAATTCTTGAAAACTCCAAATACCTCATCTTTTCTCTTGATAAGATATGTCTAAAGCTTCCTACTAAAATCTTCAATGAACGTAACAAAATATCGATTGCCACCATAAGTCTCTACTTGCATCGGTCCGCAAACGTCGGAACATACCACCTCAAGTAAGCCTTTGGTTCTTCGACTCGCATCTTTTCTAAACACATTCTTGTGTTGTTTAGCCTTCACACATTCCTCACACAATTCAGTTGGAATACTAATGTGTGGCAGCCCTGTTACCATTTCACTTTGTTGCAACTTTCTTAGATCCCTAAAATTAAGGTGACCAAGACGGTAATGTCATAACCACTCATCTCTACTTGCCGAGGTAGCTAGACAACGATGCTCCATAACCTTTAACTCAACCTTAAAGGTTCTATTGGCAGCCATCAGCATTTTTAGAATCAACACACCATTTGAATCCAAAACGCGTAAAATCTTGTCCTCCAACCGAATTTTGTATCCTCTTTCAAGTAATTGGCCAATACTTAAAAGATTACACTTAATTTCCGGTATATACAAGACATCTTTGATCCTTGAATGTCCACCATTCCTTTTTCTGATCAAAACATCTCCTACCCCTTCGGCGCTTAAAGTGGTGTCGTCGACAAATTTGACTTTACTTTTTGCCGCTTGATTGATTTGCACAAACCAATCTTTTCGACCCGTCATATGTGTTGAACAACTGGAATCCAAGTACCACTCATCTCTCCCTTGGACTCCATCACGAACGGTAACCAATGCATTTCGATCCGAATGCATTTTCTCGCTATTTTCCGGAACGGTACATCTGCTGTCCCGCAAACTGTCACTACAGTAGCTGCTGCCCGGAACATCCGTAATGCCATAACTCCCCTCCGTGATCATTACTAGAAGTGTGTTCTCATCATCTACCTCTTCCCTAGAAACCTTGGCTTCATTATTGTGATTCTCGTTCGATTTATCACGACATGAATTTGCAAAGTGTCCAAACTTTTTGCACTTGTAGCATTGCACCTTACTCACATCACGCTTCTTGAAACCATTGCTATGACCATTATCCTTGGAGCTACTTTCACCCTTTTCACTCGTCGAATGCTTTGAATTTTGCGAATCATTTGAACCAAAATTCTGAAAATTTGATTTATCTCTCGCCGCAAATTTTCCTTTCGACCTCTTATTCTTCTCATTGAAACGCGCTTGCAAAGCAATCTCCACTTTGGCTTTGTCGGCGCCTCTCTCATCCATCCTTTGTTCATGTGCCTCTAACGAACTTTGCAATTCATCCTTTCTCAAAGTTGTTAGATCCTTTGATTCTTCAATAGCCACAACTATGTTGTCGAAACGCGGCGTTAACGAACGCAATACTTTCGATACAACATTCTGCTCAAGAATCGTTTCCCCACAAGATTTGATTTGATTAACTAACCGGGTAATGCACGTAATGTAGTCGTTGATCGTTTCTTTATCTTCAATTTGTGTTAACTCGAATTGTCGCTTGTAAGTTTGTAACCTTACAACCTTCGCTTTGACGGCACCAGCATATGCTTTCTCCAAGATTTCCCATGCTTGCTTCGCCGATTCACAATCGCCAACCTTCTCGAAATTGTCGTTATCAACACAAGAATAAATCAAGAATAGGACTTTGTAATCCTTCTTCTTCTCTTCTTTGTGTGTAGCTCTTTGAATGTCGGTAGCCTCTGCCCCTAATTGTGTAATTCCATTGACGACGATCTCAAGCACCTCTTGATAACCAAACAAAACCCTCATTTGTTTTGCCCATTTATCATAGTTCTTCGAATCAAGAATCGGGAGATTGGTGGGAATTCGATCATTGAAAACGGTTGTCATTGTTGCAGCGGATTAGGATCAATAACCAAGGCTCTTAATGCCAAATGTTGGAACATAAAACATTAAACTGAAAATTGAAGGTTCAACAATGGTGGAAGAAAAGAAGATTGGGGAAGATGAAGTTGAGAGAGAAAAATAGAGAGAATAGTAATATTTGGATGAGTATAGATTTTTGCATTAACCTTGAATTGAAATGATACAAATGTATTTATATATTGGGAATAAAAGCTACAACTAAAGTGACTCTAAAAAAAATAAAATTTGTTAATTTTGGAAGGATAAAAAACAGAATTTTAATTTTCAATTAACAAGTTTGCCAAGATGACATTGTTAGTGAATTAATGCGGCGTCTCATCCATGGCGAAGTGAATATCTCAAATACTACGACTAAGAGCCTGTTCTGCACTTTAAGTTGTGATCATGACATGGCATGCTTAAGTCCATACAATTACAAACAAGATGCCTTAACAAAAGCATTTTTTTCTTTAACTTTTCGCAATGCAATCTAATATTTCCAAACAAGTCCTTATGTTTAGAGTTTTCAATGAATTATGAATAGCACAAAATAAAATAAACACATGAAAATGTATTATGGTTTCTACAATAGTTAGTTGCATGTGGAGGAAAATCATCCTAATGTTTGACATGTGGATTAGGCTTGTGATAAGGAATGCACATGTGAAATTAATTTTAAGAATAGTGTGTCACTACTCATTTCTTAGTTGGTGTTTGGACATGTTTGTTCCTCCTTTGTCCTAAACAACCACCAACTGACCAACACCAATAAAAAGAGGATTATCAAATCTGAGGACCAAGACTCTTCAATATAGAGGATAGATGCACACCACACGATACTCACATGATCATGTTAGAATCTCAATTAGGACAAAGTCAATATGGGGTTGTAAATTGTAATGATACCTTTCCATATTCAAATAAATATTACATTAACTTATTGAATCAAATAGTACATTTGATTTGGAAAATAGTTGAAGAATAAAGTATATCATATGAGGCTTTGATTCTATTATCATTATGAGTAGCATCATTGGTGAAGGAAATAGTTTTATGGGTCACATGTCACATGTGAATCTGCTAAAGTTGTAAAAAAACACCATTGTTTTCCATTTTATCTTTATAAATGAACAAAGAACATGCTTATTGAAAAAAATGACAAGGTACACAAATTTCTTGAGTCAACTATAACACATTTGACTTTGAGGGGAATAATACAATTACAAGATCTATTATATAAAGTCTGATTAAAATTACATCTTAACTTTTGTTATTACTTATTTGCATTATTGACAAAATAAATTTGCCCAAAAAACTATTTTTTGGGACAGTTAATACAAAATAAAACTATAAAAATAGGAGCTATATATTCCCACAATTGAGGTTGTAACAACGTAAATCCTTTCTATAGATATAAATCTGTGGTGGTAAAGATCAAGTGGATAAACCGGCCAAAAATGCCACGCCTGTCGATGGTAACCACGATGAACCGGAGATGAATTGGGCCACCGTGTATCTATTGGCCTCCACCGTTGAAGTAATGACCCGGTACCCGGGCCATTTGACCCGTTGTCCGATGGCTGCACCGGGCCCATAATTCATGTACTCACCATAATACAAACTTTTTAAAGCAAATTCTCCGTTCCATTCTAACCATCCATGCGGATGCACGTGATCACTCATGTAGGACAACATATAAACGGTCCTAGCGTACATTTTCCATGGACGGCCCAGATACGTTTCGATGCTGCCCTTTGATGCGGCGAGCTCCGGGGCAGGCAGGATCCGACAATCATGAATGGATATACCCGTATTTTGATTCGGGTCTTTTCTATTTTGTGCTGTGATTGTGTTCTTTTGTTGGGCCATGGGCTTGCGTGCATAAATGTTACATTTTTGAAAAACTACCGCAGCATTTCCGAATATAAAATCGACCGTGCCATAGATACTACATTCACGGTAGAATTGACGGTTGGAGTGGACATAGCACGAGTCTTGATACCCCACAATGTTGCAGCGGTACACCACCGCGTGATCGGCTCCGACACGGAGCGCCACTGCCTGGTGCTTCTCCGGTCCAGCATAATTCTCAAATGTAATATCACGTGCCATGAATCCAGCACCACTAGCAGCTGCGTTAAGTAACAAATGTGAACTAATTAGATTGAATAAATTAATTAAGTTACAAAAAAAATTATTAATTTTTGACTAAAAAATCAAGAATCTGATATTGTCGACAAATTTGTCTTGTAATGCATGATTGACCCGTAACGAATAATTTAATTTGGAGTCATTGATGTTTGGTGTGAACAAAGAAACAATTGATTAAAAGAAACAATTGATTGATTAGTGTTAAGATAGTAGTAATATTGTATGATGATGATAAAAGTCAAGAAGTAAATGATTATTTAAGGAATGCGTGAGATTAATGCAATGTCACGCTAATTAATTACTTAACTAATTAAATTTTAATCTAAACAACACTATTTAGAACTACATGGCTTAAACTGTAACATTAATCAATTTTTTTTTTTAATCTTTTGTGGTAAAATTAACCAAGTGTATTTAAACCTTTTTGATTGTGAAAGTGCAGTTTACAAAACGCATTATGTGAGAACTACAATAATACATGCATTGATGACATGCACATCACGATCAAACATGCTGTTTTTGTTTCGTAAATACTAATATAACAGGCTGTCTGTCATGTCATATGTATGGTTCCATTCCATCATTCCATCATTTTAAATACAGAAACGGTGGGGGTATTATTGTCCAAATAAGTACACTTTCACTTCTAGGTGCATGCACTTTCGATTTTATTTAAAAAAGAAAATTGATTTTTTTAAATTTATTAAATAATCAATAATCAATATATCCGATATATTATACATTTAAATATATAAATTATTTAATAAATTTAAAAACTAAATTTTTTCTTATAAGTTAAAATCGAAGTTAATCATACTATTTATTATTGAATTTATTAATTTTTAAATTTTTTATTACTATTATTTTATAAAAGCTCAAAAACCTTACCAAAGGAAGCGGTGTGGAAAGTGGTCATGCCATCTGCTACACTTTTTCTTCCTGTAATGACAGTTTTGCCCTTCCCATCTCCTATAAACATGATATTGGTCTTCTTTTTTCCTATCTTTAAATTATTCTCTTCATATCTGAAATTTCCATTATAACAAAAAGTCAGATCATACGTCACATTTTCATCTACTCCAAATATATTACAATATCAAAAGAAAAATAACTATAACTTACAATATTTAGCAAAAACATTTACTAACATTAATTGAATATATACCCATTAACGAAAACAGATGCATAATCAAACATAATTAGAAACTATTGATTATGCTTATAAAAGAAAAACTATGGATTATTAGCATAATTTTGTTTAGACAGACAGTATCAAGAGAAATCTCACTATCAATCACTTATATTAATTATTACATGTTTCAACTACATGCAAATAAATATATTTTTTAAACAATAACTTAATTTTCTTTTTCTAGATACATATCATATCACTACCTCACTACGTTTATGTAGTTTGTTAAATAAAAACAAAAAATATATATTTTTTCAAATGAAAAAATCATATTAAAAAGTACGTCAGTTATCTCGGAAATTGAAACCTTTTCAGAAAAGTTTTTTCAGAAAAGTTTTTATTTTACTTTTTTAAACGGTGAAAAACAAAAGAAAGAGATATAATTACCTCCCTCCCCTCACGTAGATTATGAATCGACGGCTACTATGTTCCGGCGCAATCTTAATAGCTTCGGCAATTGTCTTCACCGTGCCATCGCCGCCACTCTTTGAAACGACGATATCAGCTTGTATCTCCGATACCGGTAAACTCAACAATCTCCTATCTCGTTTCTGAAGCCATTCCGGAAATTCTCGCGAGATATCACCGACAACAACATCACGATCATGCTTTTTATCATCAATTCCCATTAATCTTCTTTTGTTCTGTATCGGCACTCCCGTGAAATCACCGTCACTACTCCCGGAAAATATCGCTAGAGAATTACTCACGAGTTCCGACAGGTCCTTCAAGTTACCAACCATCTGATCCTTAACGGTGCCGGTAGTGTCTTCAAATCCCTCCAAACACGTGTCTTGGTTTGTTAGCGCGGCGCTGAGCCACGTCATGACGTCCTCGTTTGATCCCGCGAGTCCGATTTGTTGATCGTCGCGGGATGAAGTCGAGGACATGGTCATGAGCGAGTCCATGGAGAGCTTTATCGCGTCCATGGACTCATCCATTAGTTCGAGGCAATCCTCGTATGCAGCGCTAACTTTAGTGTCTGCGACTGTGTACGAGAGACCCGACGAGGCGAAGAGTGCCTTGCTGATGTGGCGGTGTGTCATGTTGAATGATATATGAACTAGTTCTTGCTCGGAAGCGGAGGTGGAGCCGGGGAAGTCGAGGAGGGAGTTGATGCAAAGTGTGGGGAATCTCGTCTTGCTGCAGGTTCGGGAGATTGCTTGAGTTGGTTTGGCGCGGAGGTTTGAAGCGTTTTGACTATCGGAAGCGCGGGAACGGACGACGGTGATGAGTGCGGCGGAGATGGCGGAGGCGATGATTAAAACCGCGGCGAGGATTGAAAGCATGATGAGTTTCTTTTTGCTTTTTTGATTAGAATTCGATGCGGCGGAGTTTGTTAGAGGGGCGGTGGACCGTGATGAACCACCGGGATCGGACGGACCAAGTCTATCAAAGTCCATTGTGAGAATTTTTGAGAGAGAAAGTAAGTTATGAAGAGAGTTTGTTAAACTTGTTGTAGTGGTTTTTATAACTATGGTTGTGGTTTGTTTGAAGATAGTGTGTGAGAGTGAGTGAGTTAAAGTGAATATTTGAAAGTGTAAAAATGAAAAATGCAAGTTATTAGGTTGGTGTGAAGTCTATGTCTAACGAATTAGCTAGCTGGATGCTACTAATTTTTCCAAGAATTGTCAATTGGATGGATCAATATATAGATGGAGTTTTCTTCTACTTTCTAGTTTCTTTTTCTTTTTTATATCATATGTCTCTTCCTCAATCTTTAGTTTACTTATCTGCTATAAATTAGGTTTATAGTTTATCCAACTATAAACATCATATACTTTTTTTAAATATGTATTTTCACGTTCTAGATTTTCAATTTTGAATGTGAATGGACGTGTTAAGAGTCTCACGTCAAATAATATGTAATTTGAATACATGCAGTTAAACGAGAATAATCGTCATCTTGCAAAAAAAAAAAACAATTTTAAAAAAATGAGATAGTAAACTTGTAGGATGCAATTGCTCTTACAAATTTTATATGTTTCTTAATATAATGACATAAAGTGTAAGGAGATTGTGAAGTTTTTTTATTTAGATAATGAATGGTGACTATGTACCTATTATGTAAGATGAATTGTTAAATTATTAGAATATTTGTGTTTGTTCCAATAAAATAATGGAGGGTCTAAGAATGAAGAAATATGAAATAGTTTGAAACTTTATGAATTGGGTAAAAAAAGGGACTTTTGTGTTGTGCCTTGAGTTTCTTAACTATTAAGCTAATGCTCCAATGACACATATCCTTGTTGTCCAACTCTAATGTGTTTTTAATTGTTTTCTAACCTTTCTACTGTATAATCATGTCACAAAAAAGTTCCCACTTATTCTTCCTATTCTTCTTTTGTAAGTTAGAAATTGCTTTTTTTTATTAGATGCGTTATATATGGGTTAAGAAAATTACTTTAATTGTGCGTAGAATTTATGCTACACTTTTCATCATTTAGAATAATTTGTTGTGGAAAAATGGTATGATAAAAGAGTTTTTTTTACATGAAAAAGATTTTATTAAAGAGTGTAATGGAATTTTCATTATGAATTTCTCACATTTTATTTAACGTAAGAAGCCAAAAGATATGTTTGGTAATGAAACAGTTGACAAGACAAATGAAGTCAACTGCTAACCGATTAAGTAGAGTCTGTTAGATAATTTTATTCATTAAAATAATGTAATTATAAAAAATATTATTTAATTAAAGTATATTCTATTGGGAATTTGTGTTTATTTTAGTGCATGTTATATATTACTTTTAGCTTCTTTTTTTAAGTGTAAAGGTTATCTATACGTTTCTGTTATATCCATTGGATTATGTATTTGTGCATGATTAATTGGGCTTTATTGAATGAAAATGATGGATTGTATATAATTCAATATAGAACTTCAATTCAATAACCAAAGATAGATAGAGATAAAATATGTAATAAAATAAAGGTATGTGGCCATGAGGAATATAAAATAGAAAGAGGTAAAATAAAATGGAATAGATGCGTTGGGGCCAATTAAGATGTAAATAGGTCACCCACTTTTATATATTCCATGTTAGTAAGAAGTGGCAATGTTTTATTACCCAATAAAAAAAGAATTGATGTTTTATGGAAACTAAGTTTATTATTTCTAAGAGACACATCATACATCAAATGTAGTAATTAGTTTTAAAAAATGTTTTTCAGTCTTGTTGTTAATAGTTATTACAAAACGTTACAAGATAATTACAACACAATGTATAGTTGGATAATGCAAAAAAAATAGAATTTATTAATGTAGTTCCGTAAGATTCAAAGTGATTTTTTTTTAAATAATCCCATAACATCAAATAATCATTTAAAGGAAAATACTCAAGAAAAATAGAATGCATCATCAACTCTAGACAAATAATACGCCTCATTCCCGATGTTACAGATCAGAGCATATAAACCAACTAAATAGCGATAAGTATAAAATAGGTGAAGAAAAGCTCCAAGACCATCTTCCAACTCACAAGCAAACTACTCATCCTTTTAATTTTCACCATTAACATTTGTAAGGTGTATTCTCACTCATTTCTTGTTTGTTTTGTGTGGCTTTGATGAATTGTTGTACAGATACTCAGCAGGAGTAGTTTCTTATGAGTTGGAAGATGGTCGTGGAGCTTCTCTTCACCTATTTTATATTTATCGTTGTTTAGTTTGTTTATATGCTCCAATCTGTAACATCGGAAACAAGGTGTATTATTTGTCTTGAGTTGATGATGCATTTTATTTTCCTTTAAATAATTATTTGATGTTATGAGATAATTTGAATCCTGATACGAGATCAAAAAAATATTCATGAAGTATGTGTGTTGTGTTTTGAGTAGCATACTAAGTTGTGACTTTCTCTTTTATATTGAGAGTCGGGGTTTAGGGTGTTATAACACACCTTTTTATTCCTCGAACAATCGAATGTCGGGCGCACACCTCTTTTTAGGTCGAGCATTCGTCTTATGCAGGCTAATAATGATGTTTAAATTCTTTTCCATAAATAAATTTGGATTAAAAAGGGAATAACCAGGTGCAGACCTCTCTATCCTTGAGTAAGTGAGCACAAGGTGCACGCCTTGCTCTAGTTCAATTACTTGTCTTTCATATAAAAACAACCACAACCAACCGACTTTATTTTACGCTCTTGTGCGACCAAACAATTTCTTAATCAAACTTTAGCGCCGAAACACGAGTCTTTTCTTTAACGAATCTTTTTCTGCCATAACGCGATTAAACTCCTTTTTGCAATTAAAATCAACCAGCCCACAAACTTTTGTTACAACAACTACGAAGCTTTGAGTTCCCCATCGCACCTAGGAATACGCAGGAGCGAGATTCAACGTCTAATCAAGCACCAAAATAAAAACTTTTTTTATCAATTTTTTTCATTTCTTGTACATACTTTTAATAATTATAAGAAACTTAACACTTTAAACTAACATTTTTTCAAAACTAATTAAGTGGTAATCGTTATTTACAACAGATATCACAGAGTGTAATACCTTTCCCGTGAATAATCGACCCTCAAACCTAAATTTTATTGCGATGACCTTATTTTTGTTCCTCAAGGGTTTTGTCGATGTTTCCCTTTTAAAAAAATAAAATTGGTGGCGACTTCTTTGTCATTCAAGCATTTACGCGCTCAGACATTTTTCGCGCTGCGATAAAACCAGTGGTGACTTCTTTAATGCTCACCAAACCAAGTTCTAGAACCATAATTTTTAGAAATCCCAACCAATTTATGGGCTTCAGTGCTTATATCTCTACTAATAAATCTAACAGCAACATAGCTAAAATCAAGTATAAGGGCAAAACAATCGACTATAATTGGTGTCTTTCCTTTAATCTATATGTCTTTCATACGAACTCCATGAGCTTTTGTAACTACAACGTATTTTTCATGTCTTTTCTTCTTCCATGTCTTATTTTTATTACCATAAGTTTGAAGGAGAAGGGCGATCCAAAACGCAACGGAATTTAAAATTTCCCCTTTAATGATCCTTACGAATGGGCATGATCAGTGATAGAATCGTTACCTCTTGTGGCGATTGTAACCTTTGATGCAGATCTACGGAGCGATCACGAACTTGAACAATGACAACGCCTTTACTCAGTCCACACAAACAGATTTCTTCAATCTCAGTGCTAGCTGCTACGAATGAAGGCTTTGAGTGAGAGAGAGAGAGAGAGAGAGAGAGAGAGAGAGAGAGAGAGAGAGAGAAACGAAATTGCAACTACACTAATGCTTCTACACAAGGGTTCTATTTATAGAACCACTTGTGTGGGCTGCAAGCTAAAAAGCCCACCCAAGTGTATATGACCTATATCTTATAATATGCCAAATTCACTTAAGTGCGTGGTACGTTACCATATTTCGTATTCTACTTAAGTACATCGTACCTTACGATGTTCTACAATTCACTTAAGGGCGCCGTACATTACGGTATTCCTTAGTTACTCTATCTCTCATCAATCCGTCCTTTGTGTGTTACCCTGTTGGTTTTCGCGGCATTGACAATTATATTAAATCACGTAGTTAACATAATAAACAGTGAGCGGTATCTAGCAACACATCACTGCTACCCAAGACACGAAAATTTCATGTGATCTGACAAATCCTTTTGTGATAATACTTATGTGTACAATTACCCTTTTGCCCTTATATCTATATTGAACACAAGGCATAGACCGTGTCATCCTTGTCCAGTTCAATATTGGGCCCATAGACATTTATCTTGTTACGCAGGATGGGAAAATTCCATCTAGGTCACTCATGTCCCTTAGCATGCTTCGTGGAGTACCCATCAACTGTCTTTATGGTCATCCAATTACGGACAATGTTTGATCAGCAATAAGGCACTCGACTCTACATCTAGGGTCGATAGTGGTTTCAGGTCGAAAGGTGGTATACACCATTATCACCATGAGAATAACTTATGACATTTTGTATAACATTCTATATAGTATTCTCATAGCGGGTCAATCCAGTATAAATATTACTCTTAATATTCATACATATGTTTAAGACTTGATAACTCCTTATCCATGATCCATGAGATGTGATCATCAGTCTATATACATAATAGTCTTAATGCTTTAATGTTATCCCACTTCACAATAAAGCTCGACTACGGATACTTTAAGAATAGTGTCCTTATGTTTAATGTGATCTCATGATTAAGTCACACTTGATACATTAAACGGACTATCTATTCTAGGGACTTTATTAAACAAACATAATAAAGAAAAGGCTTTTTATTATTAATAAACAATTTGATACAAGTACCAAAAGTATTGACCTCTAGGGCTTACACCAACAAAGTTTTCATTCATTTCCTGGTTTCTACCATGTTTTCAGATGGATTCAAGAACTTTGTAGAGGAAATTGACGATTTAGAGATTGGTTTGAAGCGTGAAAGTAAAGACAAAAATTTGTGGTCTTTTTGAAACTTTAAACACATTAAATTTTCTTTGTTGGGGTTGTCACAATATAATATCATGACATCTTATGTTACACTCTTATTTGAGCTTTTGGTTACTCCACAATGATTAAATGCACTTACTTCCAACATTATTATACTCTGCTTTTGCCTAGTCAGTATCACAATATCCAACTAGTGAAGAAGTTGTATCAAAAGAGTATAAAGACCATAGTCAGATATTCCATATATGTACTTAATTATTCTTTTGACTTGAGTGAGATGAGTAATTTTAGGATTGGCTTAAAAGCGAGCACATACATCAATAGAGAAAGTAATGTCAATACGGTTGGGAGTGAGACATAAGAGGCTACAAATCATACGTCTGTAGAGACTTTGTTCAAAAGCCTTACCCTGTTCATCTTTAGATAGCTTGAGATGAGTAGCAATATATGTACATTTTTCCTACCATTTTCCATCCCAAATTTATTCATAATATTTCTAGCATACTAACTTTGGGAAACAAATATGTCATCTTTCATTGACTTTACTTGAAAACCAAGGAAGTAGATACGTTTTCCTACCATGCTCATTTCAAATTCATCTTGCCTTTATTGAACAAAATAGATAGTCTTTCACAATGACACCCTCTATTTTATTGACATCAATACTAGCATCTTACCTGACTTCCATATAATAATCATTCTCAATGACACCATCCACGTCATTGACATCATTACTAACATTTTGAATGACTTCCACATCCAAGTACCTATTGAGGAAGACATTTTTCATATCCATCTGATAAAGTTTGAACTTAAGGAGACGAGGCAATCCTAATAACAATATGATGGCTTCAAGAAGGGCAATTGGAGCATAAGTTTCATCAAAGTTAAACTCGTGGATTTAAGCATGGTCTTGTGCTACAAGAAATGTTTTAAAAATCGGACCGAACCGGCCGGTTCAACCGGTTGGATCGAGAACCGGAGATGAATCTGGTTGGGTCAACCTTTCAAAACCGTTAGTGGATCAAAATCGGCGTAAAACCAGAAAAACCAGATTGAACCGTCCAAAATCATTCGAACCAAAGAACCGGAGCCGATATTGTAAAATTGTCCGGTTCAAAAAAAATCATCAAATTAAGCATTTTTTTTTTTAAATTTTAATATGTCAATATCAAAACTTAACATACGTTCCCCAATCACCAAAAATAATTCAATATTTTTTTTACAACCATACAAACTTCTAAATTTTGTCACTCAATTATAGTTTTTCTTTCAACCACACTCCATCATCATCACGCCATCTCTTTTAAACATAGTGATATCCAATATAATATTGATTGTCGTTCAAGTCAATATTATTTGTTTTTGTCAATTAAGACTTGTTTGTCGTAGTTCAACTCAAATTTGTTTTTTTTGTTTAATGAAGTATAATGTATTATTTATTTTTAGTATTCTATCTTATTTAATTTAGATATTCTTAATTATTTGAAATTTATTTTAGTTATTATATTCTATTATTTTAATATCGGTTTGAATAAGTTTAACTTATTTTACTTAATTTTTTAATTTGGTCAAATTATTCTTAAATGAAGGTTGAAATGAAGTGTAGAACTATGTTATGTTATTATATGTATTATCGATATTGTTGTATTAACTTTGTAATAGATTTTTAAAATATTTATTTTATTAAGTTGTGAACGTATGATTATGTGTGACATGTCTATGAAATTTAGTTTTTTATTATTAGTTTATTTAATAAACGGTTCGACCGTAAGTTTAACAGGTTGAACTAATTAAATCTTAAACCGTAAGTTTCACCGGTTCGATCTCCGGTCCGATTTTTAAAATATTGGCTACAAGTTATGCTTTGTTTCTAGCAACAATCTCATGCTCATCAGACTTATTCTTGTACATCCATTGTACCGCAATGATATTAGTAGAGTTTGGTCTAAGAACAAGTTTCCATATTTCACTTCATTTCAAAGTGAACAAGCTCTTATGAATATTTTCTTCATGTGGGGAAACATTCATCTAGATATTCTTTGTTTCAGCATACTGTAAGGTGTTTCTTATGTTGTCAACAACTACTTGATCACCATTATGACCAGTGATATCAAAATCTTCATCTTTGTGGGGAGTTACTTCAATTTGAACGTCATTAACCAAGACTTTTATGGATTCCATCATAGATTTTGTGTGTTATATACTCCCTGCTATTAATGAAACATCTCATAAATATGCATTCATCACTACATATCACGTCTTCATCCATACCTAATATCTCTACATCTTACACAGTTTCTCGAACAATAGTTGAGAAGATGACATACCAGCATCCTTTGGACTCAATATTTGATTAATTATTTCAATTACACCCTCTATGACAATGGATGTAACGACTATTTCGTTTAATGCCTTAGCTTCTTTCCTAGTAACCTTGAGAAGACGGCTTCTTACGAGCTCTTACATGGGTGGGACATTAAGAACATTTTCACCAGCAGCCAGACCAGACTCGTTAAAATGTGGAATATTGTGAAGAACAATGTCTAGGACATGTTTCTCGACAAATAATTTATATCTAAAATTCTAAAGACTATGAGGAACGTAAACTTCAGCTTCAATAGCCACAATATCATGTCTTTTATTAATCAAAATTCCAGAAATCAGCGAACGAAAGTCAACAAGAAGTTATATGGCATAAAGCATGACTTTCGCCATTTCTTGAAAGGTATGGTTTTTCCTTTTGACAATCCTAATTTACTGGGGAGAGATGGGAGTAGAAAACTCATGAGTCATCCATTTAGTAGTTCAGAAAAGGTAGAAGTTAGAATTCTCAAATTATTTTCCATGTTGACTTTAAATGTGAATGATCCTGCCAACTTCTTCTCCCTTTTCACGTTGAAAACGGTGGCAAAAAGCTTAAAAAAGAAAGAAGGCAACAAACTTCTCATGAATAAACTCAAACATGGAGTAGTCATTATCATAGTCAAAGATATATATCTTTTCTCCAAGATCTCATCTTGCATGGGTCCAAATAAGATCCATATGAAGTAATTACGAAACATGAGTAAGATGTTTAACCTTCTTATGTGACATCTTGGTTTGCTTTCAAACTTGACATTCACCATAAAATTTACTTTCTTCAATTTTGATATCAGGAAGACCAATGGCGGTCTTTTCTGAGGCATTCTTCCTCATACTTCTAAGATTTAAGTGACTAAGTTTTTTGTACCACAACTTAATTTTTTTATCTAAAATGTCATCCATGATGTTAGTAACATGATCTTTAACATTCCGCTCTACAATGTTAGCAGCAGTCATCTTCCTCTTTACGAATTTATTTCTCTTAACGCTATGCTTATTCTTTTTCTCAACAGTTTTAGAGATATGACAAGTCTGAGATTATCTCTTCTCAGAAAGTGACAATGTGTTAATTTTTCGAAGATCGGAATCCTTTCATAAGTTGACTATGTTGTTTATTTATAATTGTGCATTCCATACTATCGAACTTGAAATATAACTCTTGATCACAAAGTTTACCGATGCTAATAAGATTAGTAGTGAGATCATCAACAAATAAAACATCGTTAAGATATGGAAGATCAGGATAATCTAACTTCCCTTATTCAAAAAAAAATATTTTAGCACCATCACCAAACATAACATAACTATTAAAATACAGATTGATGTCTTTCAGATAGTTTTTTTCTCCTATCGTTTAGTTAGAGCAACTATTGTCAAAATACAAATTTTCAGGAAAAAAGACTTTAAAAATTATACAAGCAATATGAATCAGATTGGAACATCAAACCTGTAATGTTTTTATTATCATTTTGATGGAAATAAAATCTAGACTTTTAAGAGCAAGACAACTCATAATAACATCAAATGTCTTCTATTTTTATGGAGCTTCGGATTAAGTAATCAATCTAACCAAAACACTAATATTAGACAACTTAACTCAACAATTACTTTCTCCTTTAAGGTTATTCACAATTTGATCACTTTAAAAGTACTTATTGAACTAAACTCCTTTTTTAGCCTACACATACTAAAATTTTCCTCAAATAAGTACTTATTAAACTACAACCGTTTCTTTAAAACCCTATTTAACTAAGAACCTATGTTGTTTATTTCATCAATTTTGGAAGAATTCATGACTTGTAAAGGAAAGAGAATACATAGTAATATGACAACCCTAACTAAGGACCACAAGTATTATTTTTTTGTCCTTAATCAATATAGAAATGAAATATAACCTACTAGGAATAGTATTGAGTGGCTCATGCACTCACCTAGTTAAGGACCACACTTTTCTTTCTTCCTTTTTCATGAATGAATAAAGACTTTATCTATGAAACACAGGTGATTCATGAACTATCATTTTGCTCAAATCACAAACCAACAACTCACTCACTCGTGTGCTTTTACTACGAAGTTTCACAAAAAAAACTTTTATGTGCCAAAAGGGAAATGATTCAAGAGAAAGTTCAAGTGAGACGATTTACATGAATATAACATGGTTTCATAGGAAAAGTTGCGATAAAAAAAATAAAAAACAAAGTGAATATTTCCATAAATGGTGAATATATAGTAATGAAATAGCAATAATGGAGACTTCATCAATAAGCAATCCCATATGATGCTTATGTATGTCCTCTCATTTTTTTTTGCCTAAATGATGTAAGCAAATCTTTTCCACTAAAGTTATATACTTTATATACTCCTAATGACACGATTTATGAAAATATTTTTTTTCTATCTTGAATTTCTTTAATATGATTAATATCCAGCATGATATATATAGAGTTTAGTTTGGGAGATAAATGTTTGATAACAGCACATGTGATTTGTTTTCTGGTATTTGTTCCTTCAATGGATCATCATGTGATTTGTTTTACTTAATTTTACTTCATAACCCTCAAAATATCTTTTTCAATGAAGAGTAATTT
The DNA here is from genome assembly GCF_024323335.1 of Lathyrus oleraceus. Taxonomy (NCBI): domain Eukaryota; kingdom Viridiplantae; phylum Streptophyta; class Magnoliopsida; order Fabales; family Fabaceae; genus Lathyrus; species Lathyrus oleraceus. Next base: position 35,898,152 of record NC_066584.1, on the reverse strand, counting down.
AAATATTAAAAAAATAAATTGTGGGTAGAAACATAATGTTTTGAGTAGAAATAATTTGTGGGCATAGAAATATAATGCTTTTGTAATATAATGTTTTTGTTGGAGAGGTTGGGTAGTTGAGGCTAAGCCATGTGATTTGAACCTAACCCGCAGAGCAAGAAATATGGGACTCCTATTATTCAACATGACACCTCCTACTTATTGTCGGGGTAAAAAAAATTATATCGTTAATTCATCACTATGATCCGTTTCCGTTTGTATTAGTTTATAAGAATTTAAAATAAAAATCAAACTATTTACGATATTCAATATCTAAGATTAACGGACGGTCTTTTCACACTATCAGTGTATTTCAATTAAATTCATAATTATTAAAATATCATTTTAACAAAAAATAAAATTGTAAAAATTAAATTAAATATTTTGAAGTTTTTAAAAAACTTGGTAACATTTTAAATTTTTCTGAAATTGCTTAAATACATATATAAGAAAACTATTTTTTTATAAGTTTATATTAAATTTTATGACAAATTCAATATAAATACATTAAATATATGTATTTATATCGGGTATGTAAAATATCTGATGCCAAGTATTTTGTATCATATCGTATTTTGATGAAATTTGATACAGATGTATAGGATTATACCAAATTTTTTAAAATATATGGTACAAATGCACGAATTTATAACAGATTTATTAATATATTCAATGCAAATGTTTGTGTTTATACCATATTTGTTATTATATCATGTGAAAATGCATATGACATTTTATAGTTGTAAAAATTTGATAGTTGTATATAGGTGATAATGGATTCTTACAAAATTCAATATGTAAAGTTTTTTTTATTTAATTTTTATTTTATTTTATTTTTTAGTGAGACAAAAAGAAGAAACGGTAGTGTCATACAAAGATGATGTTGATTGTCATTTGCGCATTAGGATGGATAAAATAGTTTTCATCGATTTTTACTGAATCGAGATCGAAGAGACTCATTGATCACATACTATCTGTTTGGGAGACCAAAAAAGTTAGGAGTACTAAATTCAATGCTCTAAAACTATAAGAGAGGAAGACACCACATCTCTATCCAAAATTTTAAGGCATTAGGTAAATGAGAATTCTCTCTTATAAATCCAACATTCCACTCATTCACGATGTGAGACTTTAATCACTCACACTTGCACTCAATACTATTCGCCTTAGACGTTATAAAGGTAGCGATGTGGAGGCACATGCTGTTGTGCGCAATCATGTTAGGCTAGAGGCGCACTCTAAGGTGTCTGGTCACATTAAGATTCATGTGACAATCATGATAGTGTCGTGGATGAGGTGTTCCTTGAAGGGTTCTTCGACCTTACATTGTTGAAAAGGTACGTAGATCACATCATTTTTAGATTTTTTTATGATTGTTTGTTGTTGGTTATGGACTTTATTCGTTGAATATGGAATTATTTGTTGTGTGACTTTATTTGGCGTTATTGTAATTAAAATATCATTATATAGTATAGCATGGCATAACATAGCATAACATGAACTTAACATAGATCTAACAAAACTTAACATAGATTAAACATACTATTTTATAAAGCTAACATGGTTCTGGATTTTATTCGTTGTATATGGAATTATTTGTTGTTATTTGTGACTTTATTTGGCGTTATTGTAATTAAAATATCATTACATAGTATAGCATGGCATAACATAGCATAACATGAACTTAACATAGATCTAATATAACGTTAACTTAACATAGATTAAACTACTATTTTATAAATCTAACATGATATTTTATTACCAAGAGTTGGTTCAGGATGTTTCATCATCTTTAAAATATCGTTAATTGATTTTGCAGGTGTCACATCCACCTCAATTGGACCCTCAACTTTGTAACAATGAAATACACTCCAGATAACTCTTACATTTGCATCAGTCTTTAGTTCAAATTTATTGAACTTCATCTTTCCTTCATATAATTATAGGTGAATAACTCAATCTTAGTCATTCTTTAATTGTCGATGGTATCTTCTAGCCTATTTGTTGTATCATAACGAATGATATCTATAATAATACAGTGATGTCTGCCAATATATTATGTCCATAATAACACTTCTACCAGAAGGAATTTTTTGTACCAATTATATATATTATGTGTTTTATTTTAAATTTTGAAAATTTTAATCGAATATATATATATATATATATATATATATATATATATATATATATATATATATATATATATATATATATATATATATATATATATATATATAATATATATATATATATATATATATATATATATATATATATATATATATTTATGTTTTTTGATATAAAAAAAATCATTTTTAACTAAATTTTTGAGAATGATTATTTTGAAAAAACTAATAAAATTTGAAGATAGATATTGTAATAGGTTCATTATTAACACTTAAAAAATATGTAGGGGGTGCAATGTTCAATGGTAGCGATTCCAAGTATAAATTTCTTGCAGAGCTATGTGGTTTGTGTACGAAATAAGCCCAAGCATGATCAAATGTTGTTTTGTCTTGAAAGAGTCGCTTTTCAGTACCCTATTTTTTGCTGTTACATACTCTTTCTCTTCTATAATAATAATAACAATTTGTCTATAATAAATCTTTTCATTAATATTTTTTGTATCATTTACTATTCTTATTTTATCCTTTTTTTAACTTTTTTAATTTCTCTTTCACATACCATTAAAAAAAGATAATTTTATTAAATAAAGTATAAGGGTCTGTTTGATTTGATTTTGTAAAACTGTTTTTTAGTTTTTAAAATTTGAAAATAAGAAAATTTGTTTGGTAGTCTAATTTTATAAAATTGTTTTTGAAAACTATTCTCTATTGAGAGTTTTAAAAATTAAAAAACTAAAACAGGTTTTAGAGGTTTTGGTTTTTGGTTTTTAGTTTTGGAAATTATGATGAGAAAAAATCAAGGAAAAGTGGTACACTTTTTAAAACGATTTTTAAAAGTAGAATTACCAAACATGTTATTTTATTGTTTTTCTTCAAAACTCTTTTAAAATTGATTTATAAAATAGTTTTTAAAAACTATAAATTTTTCAATTTTTAGATTTTAGAAACCAAAAACAATTTCTCCAAACAAGTTTTTAACTTTAAAATTTTTAAAACGATTTTTAAAAACAGAGCTACCAAACAGATTTTATTCCATTAATTTTTTTAAAAACAATTTTTTAAAACTGATTTATAAAATCATTTTTAAAAATAGAAAATCAAAACTCAATCAAACGAGCCCTAATTATTTTATTATATTAAATTAACAACATTTCTTTATATGAAATCTTAAAAATAATTTATAATTAAGAACAGAAATAGTATTCTTTTTGGTATCCTTTACAAATTACAACCACGGTTGTTTTTGGTATGTACTAGACAATCCATGTCCCAATAGCAATATTTCTTGTTAAGATTATAAGCATGCCATAGTTAGTGAAATGGAGGAGAATGATTGAGTTCATTTATGTGTATTTTCTTATACTCTGTGGCAGGAGTAAAAGCATAATTTTAAACTGAGTTTGAATAGACTCAAACCAGGTTATACACTCAATTTCTTTTGATAAATTAACTAAACTATGCACAATAGAATTTAAAGTAGGCTTTGTCGCGGCACGCTCTAGGTGATAACATAGTCGCTACCGAACTTTATTTATTTTAAAAGAAAAAGGAAAATATCAATAAAATCCTTAAAAGAAAAATAAAATGGTCATCGCAATCGAATTCAGGTTCGGAAGTCGATTATGCGAAGGAAAAGTATTAGCACCTCTCACATCTGTTGTACTCAACGAGAACTATTTAGTTAGATTTGCGAATATAATGTTAGCTTATGTTACTTGTTTTCTTCGAGTTATTCAAATGTTGAAAAGGAAAAAAGAAAAAATCGCAAAAAAATTTTTTATTAGGGTGCTTGACAAGATTGCGGATTTGTTGGAACAAAATTGGTTGATACCATATCCTTTGGGTTTTGATGATAACAAAGTATTTAAAAGAACAATTTGGTATTCTAACATTTATTCAAGTATGTAGGATTATATGATTAAGAACATATAAAGAGAAGCTTGAGGAATTTGCATTTGAAGATCAGACTCTGGCTTCGAAGATCACTTCTGAAGACTCTGGCTCAGATGAAAGATTCAAACTCTGAAGAAGTCAACTATGAAGAAAATCAGATTCTGATAATCCAGACTCTGAAGCTTCAAAAGCCAAGAAGTGGACTCTAAAGTGATTTGCTTCTGAAGAGTGAAGTCTGAAGGAAGTCAACCTCTAAAGCACAGCCTCTTCAATCGAGGAAACTCTGACAGGCTCATAGTACTTTTGATCATGTCAAGACTTAAGGAAAAATCTCTCATTTGATGTCTGAGCTTCAACGAATAATTCCTCTTGCAGAAAGGTACTTTGCCGATGTGTCTAATCAAGTACAAAACTATCTCAACCTTTTGGTGAAAGTATTCAACGTCTCTTTTCTCATAATCTATATAAGGAGAAGAAGATCAGAAGAAGAACACTACCAAGCTATAATACAACACACTGCTAGAGACTCTGAACCTTAACAATCAAAGAAAATTCACTATGTCAAATTTACTAGACTTAGAACATCTAACACTTGTATATTCTAGAAGTTTTTAAGTCTTAGAGTCTTTCTAAATTGAGTACAACGGATGTGGGGGATGTTAATACTTTTCCCTTACATAATCGATTTCCTTACCCTTTTTCTCTTCCCCTGGATTTTATCGATGTTTTCCCTTTTTCTTCGGGAATAAATAAAGTTTGATGGCGACTCTGTTTTATCTTTGAGCGTGCGATGTGCTCAGGTATTTTTCGCGCAGCTTCAACTGGTGACTCTGCTGGGGAAATCCTTGCTTTTGCAAGTAGGAGTCTAGCCTAGTTTTGTTTGTTTGGGTGTTTATCTTTATCGCTTTACTTACTTTATCTTCATTATTTATTGCTTTCTTTTATTGCTTTAAATATGAATTATTATGTTATTCTGGATATTTGTATTCTTGTTGTTGTTAGGTTGGGATGATGTTACATGAGAGAAGCTCTACACCCGAGTTTGAGCATAAACACAAGATAGTATTGTGACTAGAGTCGTGTTGGCATACTTGGAGTTAGTCCTCGATCATGGTTGACATGAGACATCACACCTAGAGTAGATCATTTTGAGAGCATCATTGTCCGATGAGTCATTCATCCCAGACAATGGTATCTCAATTTGGGTCCATGACTCTAGGGGCCTTTTTAGGATTACCTTTGAAGACTAGTACATACTTGTGAGGGGATATTGGGTTCTTTCAGAAAACCAAGACCCTACACACCTTGTTTCTCATGTATATGTCTAACCTTTGAACCTACATCAAGCAGAATATACAGATTATCTAGAATGTGCCAAAAAATTTGAATTTATGATATTGCATCTTAATTACATCATATATAATCATTACATCATAAATTTGATATTTAGCATGTGCATTTTTTAGGGAATCTTCAGTCTGTCATTTGTAATAGTCCATCCAGTTATGGATAAGTCTGACAGAAGAAATACCTATCAGTATAAACTCATAGATTCTAAGCTTGATGAGCTAAAGAAGCTTGGGGCTCTTTTGATCGGTGACCATGGGGATGCCAGTAAGAAGGCGTATTGTAACTTGCTAGGAGTTTTATTGACCAAGGAGGATGCAAGATTGATTCTCACCTTCGCACGGTTCTATGATCCTCTTATGCGCTGCTTCACGTTTTAGGCTTTCCTTCTGGCTCCCACGCTAAAAACGTTTGCTCACATCCTTCATATGCCAGTCAGAGACCAGGTTCCTTATATGAGTGCAGATTGTTTTCCGGAATCCACCATGATTGCTCAAGCTTTTCATCTGAAGAAGGAGTTAGCTGATTATAATCTTCGGGCTAAGGGTAATGTTAGAGGTTTTCCTTCAAAATTTCTTTTGGAGAAGGCCACATTGTTTCCTAATAGTGGAAGTTGCATTCTTTCTATGTTATCTTTGCTCTTCTTATCTACGGTTTGGTGTTGTTCCCAAATGTTGAGGGTTCCATTGAGAAATCCATTATTACCACTTTCATCTCTGAGAATCCAGTACCCACTCTTTTAGTCGGTGTATTTTTCTCCTTTCTTTGGAGGAATCAGAAGAAGGATGGGACAATTAATTGACGTATCCCTTTACTTCACAAATGGATCCTAACCCCTTTTCCGAGAAAAGGGCCTTTTGCTGACAACATTAGAGCTTTGAAATGGTCTCAGAGATTGATGTCTTTGAGTGTCGATGATATTGTTTGGTATAGTCGTGACTACGATGGGGTCGAGCCTATTTTTAGTTGTGGAGATTTTTAGAATGTCCTCTCATTAGTGCCAAGCGTGGATTGATCAACTACAATCTTGTTCTTTCACTTCTTCAATTGGGTTATCCGTTAAAAGAGAAGCCTTAGGACAAACAGTTGGACGAATTTCTTGTGGCTGAAGGGGTTGAGGATTCTGAGATGCTGAAAAGGGTACGCCGCGCTTGAGGCAAGATCCACCGTATTGGGAAGAAAGAGTCAAGAGTCAAGACCATCAAGCTACCATATCCATGGGAGACTTCCATGAGTTTCAAGCCGACTATACTCCAAATTGTTGTTGTCTCTGAAGTGGATAAACTCAAGGAGACTATCAAGGTATTAGAAAAGGAGAAGGTTGATCTTCGATCTGACCTTGGTAAGGTCACACTAGAGAGAGAAAATTTGAAGCTCAACCTTAATCAAAATAGGGAACAAGCACTCAAAGCAGATAATGAGGCTCAAGGTGAACAACACAAGAGAATGAAGATATGTGAAGCTCTAAAAGGAACCTATGAGAGCCTTTCTTCCAAAAAGAATCAAATTGCAGAAGCTTAATACCAAGCCATAAATATGGAGATTAATTGTAAAGATCATATTAGAAGTCTTTGTTATTGAGCTAATAACAATAATCTAAAGGAAAAAGAAGATTGAAGCTCCTTCAAAGAGGATCCAGCCAATCCACATTTGTGTTCCTAGTCCTTTCCCTTATCAAGATACCAAGGCAGTGCCTTGGAGATACGATACTACAACATATATGGGTGGAAATGAGATACAGTTTTCTGATGCTAAAATTGTAAGCATAGCTGGAATATGAGGCATGACCCATAATGGTCGTGTATTTTCTCCCAAATACACTCCCAAGGTAGCTCTGTCACCAACAGTTGTTCCTCATAGGGAGAAGGTTATTCCCACTCCTCCTCCACGGGCAGGGGAATTTGTTCTTACCATTCCGATTGTGACAACTGTTCTATCTATGAAAAAGGTACTCCTAGCAAAGTTGAAGAGGTTGAGACTTCTAAAGGTAAATATATGGTAAATGAACATGAACAAGTTGAAGGTCACGAGAAGCGTATAAATACAGAGGAAGGCATGGATTCCTCAAGTTGATAAAGAAAAGTGACTTTAAAATTGTTGACCAGTTGGGTCAAACCCCGTTTAAGATTTCAATTTTGTCTTTACTATTGAGTTCTGAGGCTCATCGTAAAGTGCTATTGAAGGTTCTGAATACTGCCCATGTGATGCAAGACATCATAGTTGATCAGTTTGATGACGTGGTTGCCAATATCACTGCTAGCAGATATTTGGGATTCAATGAGGCTGAGCTACCTCCCGAGGGGAATGCCCATAATGAAGTTGTGCATATTCCACTCGCATGTGTAGATACCTTGCTCTCTCGAGTCCTAGTGGATACAAGATCTTCACTTAATGTAATGCCCAAAGATACATTATGTAAATTGCAAGTAGAGGGACCCGAGATGAGAGTTAGTACGTTGATTTTGAGGGCCTTTGATGGCTCTAGGAGACAAGTTATTGGCGAGGTTGATTTTCCCATTTGTGTTAGGTTGCATCTGTTCACTATCACTTTCCAGGTAATTGAAATTAATCTAGCCTATAGCTACTTATTGGGTAGGCCATGGATTCATGTTGTTGGGGCAGTGACTTCCATACTGCATCAGAAGCTCAAATTCATGTTCAAAGATAAGTTGGTTATTGTATGTAGTAAGGAAGATTTGTTGGTCAGTGAACTATCATCGTTCAGATATGTTGAGACAAAGGAGGGGATAACTGAGGTCCCGCTCCATTGTTTAGAGTTTGAAGACGTTAGCTCTACTACCTTCAATAAGGACCAAACAATAACAATTGTTTTATCCTCAGTGAGAAGCGCCAGGGAAACCCTTGAGAAGGGTCCTCTCTCTGGTTGGGGTCAGATTGTTAATGTGGCTGAGAAACATGATCGATTTGGCATTGGTTATCACCCTTCAGCATGTCAATCAGGTTTGAGGAAGCAAAAGAAGTTCAATATTGTTATATTCAACAGTGCAGGCTTCCAGAATGATCATACCATGGCAGTTATTGGCGATGCAAGTTGTGGGAAGAAGGAAGCTCCAAGTTTTGTACGCAAGTGTCCTCCCAGACCCAAGATTAGCAACTGGACGACCTTCGTGGTCCCTATGATTTTTTGGAAAAAAATGTAATGCATTTTGTTTTCCTGATCCCTTGTCTCGCCCGAGAGAAGAGGATAGCTTGTAAGGGCCCCCTTGTTTTATAAACATTATGTGATTAATAAAAGAAAGTGTTTTGTATTCAAAATCATGTTCATTTCCCTTCTGTTATCTTACTTTTTCACTAAAATAAAATGGCAAAAGTTTCTTTTCTTTTTTCACTTTAAAAAAAAATAAGCATACTACAATAAGATCATAACATGCAGAGTAAATAAATCCATTGGTAACAACTCGACAAAAGTCCATTGTAAATCTGGACTTCCAATCAACCAAGCTGAAGACGATAGTAAGGAATATTGTGAATTATCGGCTGAACTAGCAAGCCTCCTTGAGCATGAAGAGAAAGAGATTCAGTTATATAAAGAGCCAGTGGAAGTAATCAACCTGGGTCTAAATAAGTCAGAAAAGAAGTAAAAATAGGGGCATCCCTTATAGAGCATGTAAACACTGAGTTGGTTAAGTTACTTCATAAATATGTTGACGTCTTTGCTCGGTCTTATCAAGATATTCATGGGTTGCACACAACATTTTCGAGCATCACTTACCACTCAAACCTAGATGTCCTCTAATCAAGCAGAAATTCAGAAGAACCAGACCCGACATGGCACTTAAAAACAGAGAGGAAGTTAAGAAACAGTTTGATGATGGCTTCTTAGCCATCTCTGAATATCCTTAGTGGGTTGCTAATATTGTCTCAGTTCCGAAGAAAGATGAAAAGGTTAGAATGTGTGTGGATTATCGAGATATCAATAAAGTGAGTCTAAAGGATGATTTCCTTTGCCTCACATTGATGTCTTGGTTGATAATACATCTCAATTCTCCATCTTTTCCTTCATGGATGTTTTCTCAGGGTACAATCAAATAAAGATGTCTCTAGATGATATGGAGAATACAACTTTCATCACACCTTGGGAAATTTACTGCTATAAAGTAATGTCGTTTGGTTTAAATAATACAGGGGCAACATATAAGTGTGCCATGGTAACCCTCTTTCATGGTATGGTTCATAAAGAGATTGAGGTTTACGTAGATGATATGATTGCCAAGTCCAAGACCGAAGACGATCATTTGAACCATTTGAGGAAGTTATTTTCCAAGCTCCGAAAGTTCAAATTGCGGTTGAATCGAGCTATTATTAGCAAGTTTGACCTTACTCTTCTTCGACGAGTCGAAATCTGCTAACCACATTTTTCAACCAGTCATGTGATTCAAGTAGCCTGAGTCGAGGAACCAGATCTTGGAGTCGACATGGTCATCTTCAACTGCAACCATAATCACCATATCTTCAGAATCATATGAATCTTGGCGTGCAAGGTTTGCTCTTTCCTCCTTGCCTTTTGTCACTCCCTTATCCTTATTGTACCAACAATTCATGGCCAAGTGATCCCACTTCTCACAATTATAGCATTACACATCTTTTTTCTCTTTATCTTTCTGATAGGAGTTTCCTTCTCCTCTTCTCGAGGATTCAAAGTCCTATCAACAACCTTATGTTTTTCAGGGTTCGACTAAGACTTCTTGCTCTGAGTCTTGTCTCCTTTGCCTTTGAATTTGTTAAGACCATTATGCTTCTTTCAAGCATGAGCCTGCAGTGCTTGTAACGAATCTTGAACCCCTTTCCTTTTGACAATCATAATCTCATGCGCCTCCAACGAACCAACCAAATCTTCTTGTTTCAGGGTTTCAAGATTGTTAGATTCTTGAATAGCTACAATAACGTGATCCAAGTGAGAGGTCAACGTACACATTGCATTATCAACTATCATCTTATTAGTTAGGATTTTACCACAACCCTTCATGAGATGGACGAGATTTTACATCTTCGACACATAGCATGCAATCTTTTCAACTTCTCCCATCAGCAACAATTCATATTGTCGTCGCAAAGTTTTCAATTCGATGACTTTGAATTTCTCACCTCTTTCATAGTAATTGACAAGAATATCTCATGCCTCCTTCGTTGATTCAGCATGAGAGATCTTGTCGAAATTGACTGAATCTACTGTCGATTGAATGCAATACGCAGTTTTGCAGTCTTTCTTCTTCACCTCCTTGTTCGTGACTCTCTGAGCATTAGTTTCATTCTCAGTAAGCTCAGGGGCGCCATTAGTAACCACTTTTAGGATTTCATGGAAGTCAAACAAGGATTTCATCTGCTTACTCCATCGGTTTCAATTTTTACCGTCAAAAATTGAAAGAGAATTCAAAATATCATTATTACAATTCATCTCTGCAGCGATTAATTAACAACCAACAATCTCGAAAACACGATCACCGACGTACGATTCTTAAAAATACGATCAAGAATCTAACTAAAGCTCTAAATACCAATTTGTTAGTGCGTGAGGCACTTTTAGTGAGTAGAGAAAGAATGAGAGTGAATGAAAAATAATGATTGTTATTATTATTGAAATACAACAAATTGAATTACATATATATATTTATATGCAACTAACTTGTCTACTAAATAACAAACCCTAAATCCTAATTAATTTTGGACTTGGGTCACACACAACTTGGATCATATTACTTATATCTCAACAATATACAACACTAATTGAGTTTAAGGTTCAACCATAGTCACATAATTGGCAGATATCCCCTATGAACAATGATTTGGTTCGCGCGTACCAGTCCGCGATAATTTTATGAATTGGTTCGCACGAATTCATCTGAAATTCGTGTAAAATGAAGTACTCATGAACCAAATATAAATTTCAAGTTTAAATAAGACACAATAATTGTCAAATAAACTAGAAATAATTTTATTTTTTTAACTTTTTAACTATTTTGTAATTATGATAAGGTTTGTATCACTTTGATAAAAGAGAATATTAATGATCATACCAATTAAAACTAAAGCTTTTGTGAGCTGATATAAAAGAGTAGAGTATACATTAGCTATTTATAACTAATTTTTTAAAGCAATGTTAATAAAGTAGTCGATATGGAACTATGAAATCTTTCTCCCAACCAATTTTCATTATAGTGATTTTTTTAATGATGACGTACTGATTATTATATTTGAACATACCACGAACTCAAATAGCGTACCGACTATGTATACCCCTCACATACCTAATTCTTTGAGAGTTGCGAACCGCATAGCCAAATTCGTACCACGTACCGAAACAAATTATGAACCGTGTGACCAGGGTCGTCCCAATCAATTTGGAGGCCCTGTTCTATTTTAAAATTAGATATTTAATAGATGAAAACACAATAAATTAAAAAGAAAAATATTTTATTTAATTGTAAATAAAATTAAATATATAGAGACAAAGATGATAAACAATACTATGTAGAAATTTGATTTATCGAAGTTTAGTTATTCGCCTCTTTCTTCTCTTACCATCTTCTCTGTCTTTTCCTTCATGGATGGTTTCTCAGGGTACAATCAAATAAAGATGTCTCTAGATGATATGGAGAATACAACTTTCATCACACCTTGGGAAACTTACTGCTATAAAGTTATGCCATTTGGTTTGAATAATACATGGGCAACATATCAGTGTGCCATGGTAACCCTCTTTCATGGTATGGTTCATAAAGAGATTGAGGTTTACGTAGATGATGTGATTTCCAAGTCCAAGACCGAAGACGATCATTTGAACCATTTGAGGAAGTTATTTTCCAAGCTCCGAAAGTTCAAATTGCGGTTGAATCTAGCAAAATGAACCTTTGGGGTCTGATCTGGTAAATTGTTGGGTTTTATTGTGAGTCATAAAGGCATTGAGGTTGATCCCAATAAAGTTCGAGCAATTCAAGATATGCCACCTCCCATAACTGAAAAAGAAGTATGAGGTTTTCTTGGTCGACTTAATTACATCTCCAGATTTATCTCTCATTTAACGGCTACCTGTGAACCGATCTTCAAACCAATGAGGAAAAAACAATTGATCGTGTGGAATAATGATTTTCAAGTGGCACTTGACAAAATAAAAAAGTACTTTCAAGAGCCACCGATCTTAATACCATTCGTTCCTGGTAGGCCTCTTATCATGTATCTCACTGTGTTAGATTAATCTATGAGTTGTGTATTGGGTCAACACGATGAAACAGGCAAAAAAGAACATGCAATCTACTATTTGAGAAAGAAATTCACCGAATGTGAGACCAGATATTCACTCTTGGAGAAAACATGTTATGCTATTGTCATACGGTGAACTGACTTTGGGTGTTTTGCTTTTAATTGCAATGTCGCGGATAGCAAGAGTCGCCACCGACTTTTCTTTTATCCAATAAGGAAAGGTGGAAAAGAACAGGAAAGACCTTAATTAGATTTTAGGTTCGGGAGGTACATTATACAAAGGGAAGGTGTTAGCACCCTTTGTATCCATGGTTATCCATGGGCTCTTAATTGCTGGATCACTTAGGTTTGTCTGAAAAATGTTTGTGAATGGTTTGAAAAATGTTTTGAAAAGAGAGTTTAACTTTGTAATGATTCTCGTATGAACATATATAAAGTATTTATCTCGTTTGATTTTGAAAACGGTTTAGAAAAATATAACTTGGTAATGATTTGTAACACCTCAAAATTTGCCCTCCTCTCTTGGGACTAGCTTTGCATTTTTGCATATCATTTGTAGGTCATTAGTCATTGCATATTTGCATATCATGTGGCTACATAAGCAAGTCGTCCTCCTAGGTCTTGATCAGAGGATAAGAGGTTGAGATTCAAGCTGAGGGTTCATTGGATTGATCATTAATCATCTGAGGATGTGTGGTACAAATTAGGGTTTTTGATTCTCAAATAGATTGGTCTTTATCTTGGTTGAAATGATACATCATCATCATCATGGTCTTGTTATCATCCAAGAGATTCAAGAGATTGACCAGATACCTTGAGATTAGGGTTTTGACCACTGGTCAACCCTAATCAGTTGCATTGGGTCAATCAGGGCATATGAAGGAGATGGGGTCTATGATGGATATGAGGATCATTCCATGACTATATTGAGCTTATGGAGGCTAGGGTTTCACCCTTGAGCCATTTCATCAGAGGATTGGGGCTCAGCTTGATCAGTGCACAACCAAATTCATCTATCAGTTGAAAAAGTCAACTGTGGTCAACTGTGCTTGATTTTATGGATTTGGAGGTGGGAGAGGGTTAGAGACACTTCATTCATGTCTAAACAAGTTTCATTTGGCATTTCAAAGATCAAGAATGAAGAAAATAAAGTCAGATGGAAACTTTCCAAAAATAGAAAGTGACTTGTAATTGAAAATTGCCAAAAATGGAAAGTTTTTCTCCTCAAAATTACGTGTCCAAAAATTCTTCAAATGAAATTTTGTCCAACATGAAAGTTGTAGATCTTGCTCTCACCTTTCCAAAAAGTCCAAGAACATGAATTTCTCATTTTTGGTTGGCAAGTTATGGATTGATCTAAGCACAAAAAAAGTTGAATTTCAAAGTGGCATAACTCTTGATTCACAAAGCCAATTCATGTGGTTCTTTTTTGAGCAAACTCCATTTGACATGTACTATCATAATCCATCATCACATTTCATGAAAACTCATCACATAAAAAGTCCATTTTTCAAGTGATTTAATTTTAAAAAAGTGGAGGGAAAAAGTGATTTTGAGAAATATTCATGGTTTACACATAATTTCACTTGCATTGGCTTACAAACATCATTTGAAACTTGCTCCAAAACATATTTTTTGAGTAAATTTGAAGGAAAATTCATGCACTATTCACCATGCATTTTCATGCATAGGGTGAAAACTCAATTTGCCAAAACACTCCCTAATTCATTCATTTCATTAATATTTGGCTTAAGTGTGATTAGAGAGTGATTAGTAGAGCATATATATACTCTAATCATAACAGAATTTGGGAGGTTAATCACTTTTTTCACCATTTTTGGATCTTGAAACTTTTTCCCTCCAAAATTTTCTCTCAATCAAAACTTGAAAATTCTCCACATAGCATAGCATTTTTCTTCCATATTCTGGTTTATTGAGTGTAGTGGATGAAGAATCAAGCATTGGATCATCAAATTCGAGCAAAATTTGTGTACATTTCAAGCAAACTCATGAAGATGGAAGTGGAAAATTAATCAAGATCTAGTTCGTTTCAAGCTTCAATTCACACATAAAGCTTCAAGTTATCATCTCGGGAGCTGATTTGGATCATTTAAAGCCTTGGATCGTGCACATTTAGGGACTGCTCTTCAAGAGGTTCAGTTTTCGAATCTCTCAATTCTTAATTCCATTAACATGTTTAGATAGAGTTTTTCATGCTGATTAATCTAATATAAAATTCGTGTGAAATGGATAAAAAATGAATGAGTTATGCTTGCTTAAAGTTTGACATGTCAAAATGTTTTTGCTCGGATCTCTTAATCCATGGATTGTTAGGTTTAGATATTGATTGATCTGTAATCTACATTGAAAGAGCTTTCTGTTGATGTATGCATCTCAAAATTCTGGAAAATTTTCTGAACACAGCTCCGCCGTCTTCGCGAAGAAGATGGTGGAAACCACCGCTGGCCATACGCGTATCACTATGCGCCATACGCGTATCACTGTGCGCCATACGCGTATCACTATGCGCCATACGCGTATCACTGAGCCACCACTGGCCATACTCGTATCACTGTGCACCATACGCGTATCACCTGCAGCATGTCTTCAAACTTAAATCCATTTTATTTTTCCCTCCAATTTCCATGTGCATTGTTTTCCAAACTTCAAAAATTCATAACTCCTTCTTTTTTTGTCCAAATTTGATGAGACTTTTTGCATTATTCTCCTTGTGATGTGTAGTTTTTTATGGTGATTTTTAATATTTTTGTGCACGTGTGGAAAAATAATTGGCCTAGGGTTTGTTGAATGTGTCACATGTATGTATGTTTTGCCAAAACCTTCATGAAATGCTCATACTTCCAAAGAAATGGATGAAAATTTTTGTGCTTGTTCTGGACATGTTGATGGTGATTTTCATATAGAGTTTGTGATTTTTGAATACTTGATGATGGAGATATGATTTTTTTGAATTAAGGTGTGACAATTTGTGTCACACCAAGCTAGGTCAACTTCATGATTTTATTTAAAATGCCTAGAGATGTTGATTTGAGCTGAAATTTTGTGTGGATGATCATTGATATGTTGAGATGTCATGTGAATTTTTCTGGATTTTTATATGGCATTTTCCATTTGATTAATAATTTTCTTCACTGATTGGTTCATTGTGCAACCTTGTGTGACACATGTTGGTGTATCTTTTGTGAAATGCTCATATGGTTTTGGATGAATATGAAATTTGGTATGCTGATTATAGACACATTGTAGGACATCACTGTTTTGGTCCCATTCATTTCTTAGTTGTTTTCACAGTTTTATGAATTATTGAAGTGAATGCATGTGTTGGTGCTATGAATTGGCTTGCATAATTGTGTCTGGATTTCTTGATTTTCATTGGCCTAGTTCCTTTTGTCCAATTGAGCTAAAAATTGACATGCTACTTGTTGGTTGTGTCCTGTTTAGGTGTGAATTATTTGAGGATTTTTGGAATTGTTTTGGTATGCTTTTGATTGAAGTCATTCTGTTTGGACTTTTGATGTTGTATTTGACCTAGTTTGTACCAAATTGTGCATGAAATGAAAATGGTGGATGATATGAGCAGGGGACCAATTGCATTTGCTTTTGAATTGCTTGAATTTGATTTTGGTTGAGAATTGCTTGCTGTTTAGAATTTTTTCTCCCTTTTGGACCCTAGGCTTGGCCTAGGGGTCTAGTTTCTCACATTTGGTGTGGATTTTCAAGATGAAATGCACAATGCTTAAGGAGATTGCTTCAAGTCAATTAAATTGAGACTGTTTGGTGTTTATGAACTAACATGGCTTTGTTTTGTAGGGATTGATGCTTGAGCTTAGGCTTATAGCTTGCACTTGTGTGCATTGACTTGTGTTGTCTGTATAGATTAACATTTGCTGTTTACTGTTTGTCTGTCTGAGTACTGATGATACTTGATTGATTTCAGGTACATTTAGTTGCTTACAGTTCTTTAAGAACTTGCTTGCTGCTGCTTGGTTTTTAAACCACTTGAGGTAGGACTTCTATTCTTCATGTAGTCTGGAAGACCTGGCCTGTTATTTGGCCAGGCAACTGTCTGAAGTCCTCCTTAAGAGGCGATGTTTGTGGTTGTTTACATTCGTGCCAAGCAGGTGAAGACCTCTATGAGGCAATTGGTGGAAGCCAAGGGATATGCAATCTATCCCCCACTATTCTGTGAGTCGTCCCTCTGCTCACACGGCTGTGTGTTGATGCATTGGGACATAAACCCAAGATCTTGTGTTGTTGCACAATCGAGTCAGAGTCTTGAGCGTAGAAGGGTCCCTCCATTCTGGACCCACGCTCCTTTGTCTGAAGCTCTCCCTGATCAGGGATAAGAGCTGTGAAGTCTAATCTTCACTCACCTTTCATCAGCTTCACCTTAGCCCCTCAATGGCAAGGTTAAGAGCGAATACTACCCATGTACAGATGACTTGCTTCGGCAGTCAAACCCATTGTTTGAGCCTCACTTGACTGGTTATAGTGTGTGCTTTGTGAATATTTGTTTGCTCTGTTCGCTTGTATGCTTGTATGCTTGCTTTCTTCCTGGATAGGATTAGCTTGCAGTTGTGCAAGTAGGTAGAAACCTGAACATAGGGCAATGATGCATGATAACACTAGGCTCGAGAACAGCTCCCTGGTAGCGTGTCTTCGCTTGGTTTCTGGCTAGAATTTCTTTCCCTTTCAGGGGAACTACATCACCCTGATCCTCGTTCCAGACGAGGTATGTAGGCAGGAGACCGTGCGAGGTCTCTCCGGGCACTTTTTTTCTTTTTTGTGTGTGTTTGCTTGTTATCTTCTTCTTGTGTGTTTGGTTCGGATGCCGACGTAAGTCCAGTGATTGGCGGTCGGGCTCCACGTTTGCCCTCTTGTGTGTGTTTTGGTTCGGATGCTGATATAAGTCCAGTGATTGGCATTCAGGCTCCCAGTTTGCCTGTGTTTATTTGCTTGTTTGGCGTGCGTAAGCCGAACTACGGCAGCTCTGATTCTCGTTCCAGACGAGATACGTAGGCATAGGATGCGACGTCCTATCGAGCTCTCTCCCTTAACCCCACCTGTGTTGTCTTCGGTGCGTGTGTGTGTGGTGTTTTAGCAACCTTTTCTTTTCTTAGAGCGTGGATCCCGTCGAGTACGACGGACGTGAGGGGTGCTAATACCTTCCCTTTGCGTAACCGACTCCCTTACCCTTTCTCTTTGGTCGCGAGACCATGTCTTTCCAGGTTTCTCTGAGCGTTTCCTTTCCCTATCTTGGGATAAATAACGCGCAGTGGCGGCTCTGTGTTGTGTTTTTGTTTCAGCTCGCCGGTTGTTTTTCGCGGATGCGACAGCTGGCGACTCTGCTGGGGACTAAGTGATGTTGACCTGTGCTGGTCCATCTTCCCTAAGCGAGTTCTTCCTAGCGTTCTAGGATAGTTTAGGTTGCTTGTCTTGCTTTATTTATTGCATTTATTATTCTAACAGTGTCTATATTTGCATAAATATTTGCATGCATCATACTATCATGTTGCCGTCCTCTGTGCAGGTGGTTCCTATGTTTTGGGGTGGGTGTTCTGAGTGGGGCTAAAACCCAGGCCCGAGTATACACCTAGGATTAGTGTGGTCTCATGTTGCCTCTTTCATGTTAAGTCAATATGTGCCTGGCAGCATGATGTACCACAAGCCGGACGAGGTTCATTTGATAGTGCTTGCCTCTGTGGGTATTCCACTTTGGTTGAGTTACTTCATCTGAACTGTTGACTCCGGTGACCGATCATTTCCCGGATCTTTGGTTTAGACGATCTTAAGGGAGTTACAATGGCACACCCGAAAGGGCAAACCCATTGAGTATCTCTGCCCGATTGTCGAGACTATTATCCGCCTTAGGATGACCTGATTAGAATTTACCTGTGAGGGGAGGGTGATTATTACAGATGCATGTTCTGTTGGTGACTCAGATGGTGACTTTTTGTTCCGTGGATCAGAGTTCTATTTATAAGTCGGATTTATGGCCATTTATTGCCGAGACGCCGGAGTGCTGTCCGAGTCATTTATCGGTGGGGATCCGTTTATTTCAGGATTCCCCGAGCCGATTTTATCAGTGGGGATCCGTTTATTTCAGGATTCCCCGGGCCGATTCAGATGATTGTTGGTACCTGTTCAGAGATGGTTTGGTGATGATGATGATGTATCTGTCTTCCGTTTATTTCGGAACCCTTGAGGTGGATTTGTGGTTACATGTTGTGGATTTGTGATCAGTCCAAAGATCAGAGGCTTCTGTACAGTTGATGATCAGATGACTTGGAGGATGGCCCATTGCATTCATTCATCTGCATCATTCTCATTTTGCATTCATCTGCACCAAACCTACGTCTAGTCATATGGGGAGTATTATGGATTGAGAATCTGGTTGAGAGACATCCGGATGTCAGAATATTATTGTCGATTTTTATCTGTCTCGATGAAACCAGGATCAAAAGACAGAAGCTTCCTCGTATGGATAGACGTTGCATTCATGCATATTAACCTGTTTGCTGTTTTGCAGGAATCATTGCTCGTGCTCGCAGAGTTGTACCTTTGCACTCAACCCGTCCTCACAGATACTTCACCAGACGCAATACTTCCAGACTAATGGATCTCCCAAACACAGATATCCTCGAGCTGAAGGACAAAATGACTGAGCTGATCAACATCATGCAGGGTTTTGCAGTTGGTCAGAAGGCTCTGGCTGATAAGGTTGAGAA
Source organism: Lathyrus oleraceus (assembly GCF_024323335.1). NCBI lineage: Eukaryota > Viridiplantae > Streptophyta > Magnoliopsida > Fabales > Fabaceae > Lathyrus > Lathyrus oleraceus. The sequence goes on along the minus strand of NC_066584.1, from coordinate 35,878,777 downwards.
GCTCGAGCGAGCTTCAGCTGCTAACAGTGTGGTTAACCTGGATGGTGTCTCCAACCAGGGGCTGGGTGGATCCATAGACGGTGAAAAAAGAGCAACCATAGGTATGGTGAACAACAATGCTGGTGGATTTGGTGCTGCTACTGGTGGTGGGCCCGGTCTGGGGCATAATCTGAAGGATAGTCTGTTCCCGCCTTTCTTCGGGGTTGAGGACGACAGAGAGGAAGACCGAGAGGCTGATCAGTTTTCAATGCACAACGAGCCATTCGGTCAATGCGGTGTCCAGCCACAGAGCAAAGAAATTCAGTTGCTGGCAGAGAAGGTAAGGGCTCTGGAAAGCCATGCTACTCCGGGGTTTGTCAACATGTCCAACATGGGGCTAGTCGAGGGGGTTGTGATCCCACAGAAGTTTAAAGTGCCCTCATTTGACAAATATAATGGAAGTTCTTGCCCAGAAACTCACCTTCAAGCCTTTGTCCGAAAGATCTCTGCATACACAACAGATCAGAAGCTCTGGATGTACTTCTTCCAAGACAGTCTGTCTGGAGGATCCCTGGAATGGTACACCAAGCTGAAGTCTTCTGATGTTAAGAGCTGGCAGGATCTTGGTGATGCCTTCTTTAAGCAGTACCAATTCAATGCTGACATGGCTCCTAGTCGTACCCAGCTGCAAGGTATGTCTCAGAAGTCAGGTGAAGGGTTTAAAGAATATGCTCAAAGGTGGAGGGAGTTGGCTGCCAGAGTGCAACCTCCACTGGTGGACAGAGAGATGTCTGATCTATTCATGGGTACCCTGCAAGGGGTTTTTGCTGAGAGAATGGTTGGATGCCCGGTGACCAACTTTGCTGACATTGTGGTGGCAGGGGAGAGAATCGAAAGTTGGCTGAAGATGGGGAAAATACAAGGTAATGCTCCGTCATCTGGAGTAAAGAAGCCATTCGGGAATGGTCAGCGCAAGAATGAGGGTGAATCAAGTGCTGTGTATGCCCAGGGAGGACACGGTAGGGATCGTTACTACCAACACACTGCTGCTGTAACCATCCCTGCTGGTAATCAGTCAGTACGACAGCAACGTCAGCCACCTCAACAGAGAGCTGGGTATCAGGTGAGGGGAAAAGGAGTTGATCGCCATTTTGATAATCCGCCCGTGACATACGCTGTTCTGTTCAAAAAACTGATGGATCTTGGGTTGGTTCAGCCGAGGGCGATGGTTCCGATGAGATCAGATCAAAGGCCACCTAACTATGATGAGAACGCCCAGTGTGAATTTCATTCTGGAACACCGGGGCATAACATTGAGGGTTGTAGAGCATTCAAGAATGTTGTCCAGGACCTGGTGGACTCCAAGGCTATTAACTTTGCACCGTCTCCAAATGTTAATGCTAATCCCATGCCGGCGCATTGTCAGGCGATGGTGAGTGCAATTACTGAAGATTCGGATTACGCCTGTGCGGTAGGTGGAGAGACTGACAGTGACTGCAAGTTCAGTGGTTGGATAAAGCCGTGCGCACCAGGGATGGAAGTCCAGAACTGGAAGGCTTAAAAAAGATCATCACTGTCGCTCATCCGGAAGAGTAATGTTTCTGGTTTCTCAATTTTATTTGCATGAAAGCCTTGCGTGTTGCCCGACACGTAATTGTTCATTGTAAGGGCCACCTCATGTTCATATTTGCAACATTTCTGCATCATTAATAAATGGATGTTTTTCAGTCAAAAAGCGGTGTTCCCTATTTTTCATTTATTTTTGCAGTTTAAAAACAAATAAAAATGGCAATGTTTATTTTCATTTTTCCCCTTTTGATTTGTCTCGCTCCGATATTGAAATAAAATAATTCTCCGGATCTCATTGATAACAATTTGGTTACACCTCATATGACTTCGACAATCCGATCTATCATGCCGAAGAAGAAGGCGAAGAAGATTGTGATCTGCTGGAATTAGCCAGATTGTCAAAACAAGAGGAGAAGGTGATTCATCCGCTCGAGGGCGATGCGAGATTGTTATTCCAAGCACCGCCGTGGGTCAGGAAGGAAGGAAATTGGGGCCGCTTCAGGGGCAAGTCGAAAGCAGAATGGTAGCCCTGTTGAAAGAGCATATGGATACCGTCACCTGGTCGTGTCAGGATATGCCAGGTCAGGTACCAATGTCGTTGCGTGCAAGCTACCATGGAGAGAAGACTGTCCTCTAGAGAAGCAGAACGCCAGTGCCACGTATCAGAAAGCCATGGTGACTTTGTTCCATGATATGATTCATCATGAGATTGAATGCTATGCTATGACATGATAGCAAAGTCCCAAACAGGAGAGGGGCATCTGGCAGACCGGGGCAAGTCGTTTGACCGGTTGAGACAATTCAAACTGAGGTTGAATTCAAGTGAGTGCATTATCAGAGCGCGGTCCGGTAAGATGTTGGGGTTCATTGTAAGAGAGGAATCGAGGTTGGTCCTGTGTAAAAAAAAAAAAAAAAAAAAAAAAAAAAAATAGAAGAAAAATAAGAGAAATGCCTGAACCGAGAATAAAGAAAGAGGTTTGTGGTCTCCTGGGTAGACTGAACTACATGTCATGGTTCACATCTCACCTAACAGCCACGGGTGAACTCGTATTCAGATGTTGAAAAAAAAATCAAACGGTCAGGCGAAATAACGATTGCCAAGGGGCATTGAAAATAAAAGAATAAGTTGCAGGAACCTTAGATTCTGATACCTCTTGTGGAAGGAACAATTGTTAATCTGTACTTGACGACCTTCGAGGGGTCTACGAGGTGTGTTGGGTCAGCATGACGAGTCTTGTCGAAAAGAGCATGCAATTTACCTTAGCAAAGAGTTTACCGACTGTGAAACAATACATTCACTGCTCGGGGAACTTGATGTACTTTGGCATAGGCTGCTCGCCGACTGAGACAGTATATGCTGGTTCATACCACTTTGTGGATTTCGAGATGGATCTGATCAGGTAGATTTTTGAAGAGCCAGCAATAACCGGACGGGTTGCGAAAGGGCCAATGATTTTGACTGATGTGATATCCAGTATATCCCTCAGAAAGCAATCGAGGGGAGTGAATTGTCTGATTACATCGCCCCGCAACCCGTTGAGGATTATCAACCGATGAGGTTTGAGTTCCCTGATGAGGACATCTCGAGGTGCTCCAATCGAAAGATTGAGAGTGACCGATCCCGGAGGAGGGGCCTGACCCCAAATCCGAACGAATTTTGATGTTTGATGGGGAGGTTAAGGTGAATAAGCTTTTGTTGCCCGGATAACGTTTGAAGGCACCGACGGTGTGATTGAGTACGAAGCTTGTATACCGGGTATCGAACCTCGGTGCGTCTACTGGGGCAACGCCTTTCTCGTGGGTATATGGGATGGAAGCCGTGTTACCGGTTGAGGTTCAGATTCCCTCTTTGAGAGTCCTGATGGACGTGAAATTGCAAGAGGCGGAAAGGGTAAGAACCCGGTACGAAGAGTTGAGCCTGATTGAAGAAAAGAGGTTGGCAGTCATCTGTCATGGGCAGTTATACCAGTAAAGGATGAAGCGTGCTTTTGACAGAAAGGTACGACCTCGGGTATATCACGTTGGTGATATGGTGCTGAAAAGGATCCTTCCTCCTCAAAACGATCGAAGGGGCAAATGGACACCCAATTATGAAGGTCCATTCGTGATCAAGAAGGTTTTCTCTGGCGGAGGGATTGAAACGAACAACTGCGTCTGGCATGATCGTTTGCGCTTTGGTTAAAGCAGCATGGATAATACCCGGTAGGGATCAATTATAAGCGTCTTGTTCAGAAGGCAGAAAGCATGGAGAGTCTGAGGACATATGGGGTGTAACCGAGTTGAAACTCGATGAGATCATGGGTTTCACATTGCCATTAGGATAGAATTTTTCCTTTTGTGCGCGATTACCTCTTTTCAGGAATTGCTTCCTTGTATTGCTCATTCTTGAGCCACACTTTTCCAATCAATAAAATGCATATTCAGTCAAATAATTTTGTTTTTGTTTTTCATTACCGCTTTGATTGCAAAAACATCCAGATATTTTTGATAAAGAATCTTGCATTTTAAGACATACAGGTCCCTTCCAATGCATGTATATAAGATTGAAAGCTTGAAATCTTATTTGGAAGGTTGAGTGACCCAAGTGTTGAAATCTTGACACGCCTGGGGCACGGTTTTATCTAACGATCTGTTTTGCAGGAACTGTTAGATATTTTTCACTCATTTGCAGGTCGTGATGTGGAAGCTGTTACAAAACAAATTCCCATGGAGTCCAATCTGGGACGAGTGAATATGAAGGGATTGCGAAGAGACGTTGAGACGTACGACGATCCTTGAATGATAATCAAGAAGACTCTTCAAAATCGGAAGATTGGAAAGTCTGTAGAAATTCCCCGCAGGGTCCAATCAGGGACGAATGAATATGAAGGGGTGACGAAGAGACGTTGAGACGTACGCCGGTCTTTGATTTTAATCAAGAAGACTCTTCAAAATCGGAAGATTGGAAAGTCTGTAGAAATTCCCCGCAGGGTTCGCTCAGGGACAGATGAATGGGTAGAGAAACGATGAGAGACGTTGTGATGTCCGACGACCTTTGGAATTAATCAAGAAGACTCTTCAAAGTCTGAAAATTGAAAAGTATGTATAGTCCCCAGGAGTTCGCTCCTCGTCGAGCACGGAGCAGTTGGGAATACAAGATGATGGAGCAGAAAAGGTCCAGACGAGTCTGGGAGTTCTCAAAAGTGGAAAGCTGATATGAGATTGGGAGGCGAATACCTTGGTTCGACGAGTCGACGGGTGTTCTGTACCAACTTTTCTCATTTCCCCAGCGAGGTCCCCAAGCAGAGTTGTGAGGACTAACTCCCCAGCAGATCAGAGGTCTGTGGATCCCCTAGCTGAGTCAGGATGGTTATCCCCGGCAGGTTTAAAACGGTGTTTCCTCAGCAGCCAGGCCCGAAGGTTGCTATCCCCGAGTGGAGCGGGTTTCAATGAAATATATCTCCAACAGTGTTCATCCTACCAGTGGATTAAATGAGTTTCCGTAGCAGACGGATATTTGCATCCCCAGCTGAGTTGATTCTACCTATGGATTGCATGGGCTGTCCCCAGCGGAGTGTCATTCGCTTCCTTAGCAGGGTCAGGATGGTTATCCCCAGCAGGTGTCAGATCTGTGTTTCCCCAGTCGCCAGGCGGGGTGGTTGTTGTTTCCCAGCGGAGCTATCGGTGAGCATTTCCCCAGTGAAGTTGTTGGGTATCTGTAAGGGTTCTCCAAGCAGAGTCGAGATTGATATCCCCGGCAAGTCGAAGACTGTTGTATCCCCACAGAGTGTTGGTGGTTATTATCCCCAGCAGTTTCCCGAGCGGATTGGGTGCAAAGGAGGTTCTTCCCCAGCAAGGGTTACCTTTTCCCAGCAGCAGTGCTATTCCCCAGCAGGGTGGTGATCGGAGTATTGTCGAGTTCCTTTCAACAGAGTGTCTCGTGCTCCTCAGCAAAGTCCCTTGAGGGGGATACTTTTTATGCATTCATCATGTAGAATAAGCATAACATGTTGCATAGAAAAATAAATCGCGTAGCATTTCCATAATTATGGAGCATTACGCAGAAAAAGTCATGCATCACTGCAAGCATAGGCTAGTCTCAAGCCGTGGATACCGTTTGAGAGGTGGTTTCGCCCGAATTTGGAAGGAAGATGTTACTCTGATGAGTTTAGCATCATGATGTCAGATCAGCAATATTCCCCAGTAGTGCAATACTGGAGGACACTTTTCCGTTAGACGAAGATGGAAATGTTACGCGATCAGCGCGACTCGAGCCGTGGTTACCGCTTGGGGTTTGGTTTCGACAGAAGTTGGAAGGTGTTACTCTGAGGAGTTCAGCATCGAGATTTTGGAGCAGCAGTATTTCCCAGTCATCAGTAAGTTTCTGGTCAAGCTTTGTTTGGTGTCAATAAACATCATCATTCGATGTCCAGTAAACGTCGAGTTATTTCCCAGTCATTGTTTATTGTCTGGTCGATCATCGTTCGATGTCCAGTAAACGTCGAGTTATTTCCCAGTCATTGTTTAATGTCTGGTCGATCATTGTTTGATGCCTGTCAACATCATTGTTCGATGTCCTGTCAACATCATTGTTCGATGTCCTATCAACATCATTGTTCGATGTCCTGTCAACATCATTGTTTGATGCCTGTCAACATCATTGTTCGATGTCCTGTCAACATCATTGTTCGATGTCCTGTCAACATCATTGTTCGATGTCCTGTCAACATCATTGTTTGATGCCTATCAACATCATTGTTCGATGTCCTGTCAACATCATTGTTTGATGCCTGTAAACATCATTGTTTGGTGCCTGTAAACATCATCGTTCGATGTCCAGTAAACGTCGAGTTTTCTCCCAGTCATCAGTCAGTGTCTGGTTGAAAGTGTTACTCTGAGGAGTTTAGCATCGTGATGTCAGATCAGCAACGTTCTCCAGTAGTGCGATACTGGATGAGTTTTTTCCGTCGGACGGAGATGGAAGTGAAGTCGAAGGATGTTACGCGATCAGCGCAATTTCCGGGGTTCAAATGGAGAAAAGGAAGTGTTGAGGCATTTTCTAGGGTTCATGTAGAGATTGGAGTTGAAGATTGTATCCGGGATGAGGTCCTCAGGATTATCTTCTGTTCATGTGTCACCTTAGACTCTAGCTGAGGCCAATGGAGGTCGTTATAGGTGTCTTCTGAGGAAGAGATACACATGCTTGTAGCGGTGTATTCGTCGCTATATGATTTATTGATTAAACCATAAGCAAAGTATACAATAAACATAGAGTCGCCACCGCACTTTTATTTATCCTAAGGACTGGCTAAAAAGCGAACAAAAGCCTAAGAAGTTTTACGCGTAGAAAACCAATAAAAGATCAGAGATCGGGGTAAGGGGTAAATTACGCAAAGGGAAGGTGTTAGGCACCCATCACGTCCTAGGTACTCCTAGGGAGCCCTTTTCACACTTTGTTGTTTGAAAATTATTATTTGTCATGACATAAGTATTGTGCAAACATGATTGGGATGATGAGGAAAGAATGTACATGTTAATTATTTTTTGTGTTTGGATGGATAACCATTGCCTACGTACCTTTACAGGATCAAAACCTCGTAGTTCGGCTAAAAACTTCCAAAAGTTAGTGGATTCAATTTTAAACACAAGCCCTAAGGTTTTACGTTACCCACGGGAGAAAACTCAACCTTATATAACAACTAGTCCACCATGTGAGAAAAACTTCAACTTGCTAGTGAGGGGTTAACCCTATAATAAGCAAGGAAGACTTACAATTCAATCAACTAAGGACAAATAGGTGAGATTAATATCAACCAACTAGGGTAAATCAAACCTATAGCTAATGTATGAAAACTTAACAAACATGGACAAAGCCACAAAATCATTTGAATGGGTGAAGTTAATTGATTTGGATTATCTACAAAGTATGGTCAAAGTATGATTAAAGTCAATTCAAAATGAAGTATTTACAAAAATAAAGTTTGGAAAATCATGGACTTAAGGTCCAAGTTTCTAATTTGGAAAGAAGGTGAGAATGTTTGCACAACACTTATTTCAAGTTTTAAAACATGTGTGAAAAGGTAGGACACAATGGGATGAATGGAATGGTGGAGTGAATGTAAAACTTCTTAGGAGGGTCCACCTCTTGAAATCATATAGAAGATGATTCAAATGGGTCCTTAGGAATAGGCTACAAATGAGCAATAAGATGAACATGGTAACAGATGAAAGTAAATAAAAGCGGATACTGGGTGCCACTCAATGGTCTTATACCTGTCTCCTAAAACAAGTAAGGATATCAGAAGCCACTCTATGGACTTACACTAATCTCCATCAGAATAAAACAAAAAAACAAAACAGGGAAATCAACTGCCAATCCATCTGGACTTATGTTAACCTCCACAGTATGATCCTAGGAATACAAATGCCACATCACAGGGACTTACAATGAATCCTCACATACAACAACAATGCTCAAACAAAGAGCAAAGAAGATATGAGTGACCAATGAGGTCTTACACTCTATCTCTTCCATGTCATAGGAACAAAAGCCAATCAATATGGACTTACAATTGTCCTCAATGGGAAAACATCAATGTCACAAGGACAAAAGAAATGATCATGCACTAATGGCAAACAAAGATGATAAATGCACAATGGCAAACAATGATAGTAAATGCACAATGGCAATCAAGTAATCATGTATAAATGAATCAAGTAATCAATCACATAAATTCAAGTAGCACACGCTATAACCATTCAATGAGGCTCAAGCAAAAGGGTTTGACTATGAAAGTCCACTGTAAGAGGTAAGCGTCGCTCTTAACCTTGCCATTGAGGGGCTAAGGTGAAGCAGATGAAAGGATATGAGGGGTGTGCCTCATTGCTTCTATCTCAGGTCCGAGAGAGCATGTAAATATAAGAATGTGGGGGAGTTCAGAAAGATGGAACTCTTTCCCCAATTGGACTCGATAGATCTTGGGTTTGGATCTCAATGCTACAACCATGTAATGGGAGCAAGGAGAAGACACACAGAATAGTGGGAGATAGGCTACTTATCTCTTTGATCCACCAATTGCCTCGAATGAGGACTTTTCCTGCTTGGGACAAATATAAACACACACAAGCATTGCCTCTTAAGGAGGACTTCAGACAGTTTGCCCGGTCAAATAACGGGCCGGGTCTCCAGACTACATGAAGAAGAAGGTTCTATACCTCAATGCCAATTGCTTATAAGCAAAGCAATGCAAGTTCTTAAGAGAACTGAGCAACTAAGGGTACCTGGAATCAGTCAAACAGAATCAGCATCCCAACATAAACAAAACAATAACATAAGAATCAACCAATGTACAATCAAACAATAATGTGCAACATGTGCATGGCACAAGGGTCAAGTGAACCAAGCCCTACAAAACAAACAATTGGTCAAATGATTTCAACTCAATTATGCATCAACCTCCTTAAGGCATTAGCTTTTCAACCTGAAAATTCAAAGTCAAGCTCAAACATAAGTAACAAGACCACTAGGCCAAGCCTAGGGTCCAAAGGATGGAAAAATCCTAAAACAGCAAGTAAATCATAATCAAAACCAAGATAATCCAATCAAGAAGGGACTCCAATTGGTCCCAAATCCAAACTATGCCCCTATTTCAATTTATGCATCATGTAAGGCAAAGGAAGCAAATGTAAATCACATATGAGCAACCAGCAAGATCACATCACAAAAAATACCAAAACAGCATGGAAAATTCCACAAAAATTATATCCTAAACAGAGGACATTCAACAAGCTACATGTCAATTTTTATGCCATTTGGATTAGTGAATCTATAGGAATTAATTCAACATGACAAGGCATGCAAAAACACAATCAAATGAAGTCACAAAATGTACACTAACTTCAATCCAATGGTAAACAGTGATATTAAATGGGAAATGGATGGGACCAAAGCCAAATTAAAGCTTAATGTGTTAGGAAACACTCTATCAATTTTCATGGTCATAGGGTTAAGGATGAAGATTTGGCAACATATATACAAATGTGTCACAAACAAGGCCCTAAAAATGCTAAGCAGCGAACAAAAATCCTAATCAAATAGAAAATGGATTATTAAAATCCACAAAAATTCACAGTGAAAGTTAACATGTCAAGGATATCTCATGCAAAAAATCAAGGCCATAGGCCACAGGGAAGCATGGAAAAATAATTGGGGAACATCGCATTTCATTTCATGTCACATATTAGCACACTCAAGTTCAATAAATCATATTTAAAAAAACAGAGGTCCAAAAAATACAAATCCTATGTCAAAAATTCCAGAAGAGTGTCAAGAATCTACACCTAAAATTTCATTTCATTTGGATAAGGCATGGTGATTTCACAATTAAAATAGCAAAACATGCAATTATATCATACATGTCAAAAATCAATTCACCCTTTAAAATTCCACCAAGCACAATTTTAATTTTCATAACTAAAAAATAATAGACTAAAATTGGAGATTAACAAAAAAAGTCTCAGATTATTTGGATGATTATTGATGATTTTATGATTTTTTGAAGATTTGAAATAATTATTTAGGATTTACAAAGAATTAATTAATTAATTTATGAATGAATGGCAACACGGTAATAATCACACGCACAGCCAAAACGGTGTCGTCCAATTAAATGATGTGTCAGCGCTTGATTCGTTCGCTTCGGAGGGAAACAAGCTTTTGAACTGCGCCTGGCTTTGAACGGATCAACGAAGAAAAATTCCAGAAAATGTTCATCTTCTTCGCACAGCTTATGCTATTCATCGCCGGCGAATTCGGTTACGAGCAAACGACCACCGAATCGAACAAGCCTTATACCGTTGGAACCGGCATCTCATCAGGATCATGAATATGCATGCGATTTTGTCCAGAAGTTCATGATTGAAGCGAATCGAGCGAACTAAGATAACGCATCTAAACTTAAATCGCGGATAACTCAGGCAATTCTCAACAATTTTACAATCCACAACTTGCTACGTGATCTACAAACAGCATTCTACAATAACCACAACGCAATTTAACAAATGGTGATACTCGAATTTTTCACCTTCTTGAGTGCAGTGATGTAATCTGTGCGTATTGAGCTTCGAATCACAGAAACAGGTGATCTACAACAGCTATGGATGTGCGAGGAGGCTTCAGAACGGTTCGATTGCGCTTCAAGAATCAAAAATTTGCGCCTGCCATGAATGTTCTTCAGCTTTGGCAGTGGAGTTCTTGCTCGATTTTTCTCTTCAATCTCTGCAAACAGCAACTACACAGGACCTATAGATGATGAATTGATCATGGAATCGCACAAAGATTAGTAGAAAATGCTGAATTGATGAAAAAAGTGCTATGAAAATTTTGAGCAAAATGGGAGAATTTGAGAGTTTTGCTTTGGATTTTTTTCTGTTAGATTTGTGAAAATGTGATTAGTCTCTATTTCTGTTAGAGATTAAGTATATATACCAAGCTCTTAATCCACCACTTAATCAAGATTAGTCAAAAATGAGATTAGCAAAATTAAGCTTATGATGCATTTGGCTCTTATGCCCTTGGAATGGTTAGAAGCATTGTAACAGCAATTTCTCACTTTGAACCAGTTGCAAATATCATTTGGAAGCTAATGGCATAGGTCTCATGTCCAAATTCTTCATACTTTGTGTTTTGAACCATTTTGCCCCTGTCTTTTAATTGGTTCACTTCAAAAATGACCTTTTGCATTGAGCAATTTTGAAGAAATCCAATTATGCACCATGAAAGTACATGTCAAATGGAGTTTGTGCATATAAAGAACTTGCAATTTGGACAATCCATGTGGAAGTTATGGCCTCCTGATTACGGGTCTTTTTTGAAATTCACTGGACCATATCTTGCAAACCACACATGGGATTTTCAAGTTCTTGGACTTTTTGGAATGTTGAGAACAAGATCTTCAACTTTCATGTTGGACACATTTTTATTTGAAGCTTGTATCATGAAGTTATCTTGAGGGGAAAAACTTTCCATTTTGGGCAGCTGAGATTACAGGTCCACTTGCCATTTTGGGAAACTTTCTGTCTGACCTCAATTCCTTCAACCTTGACCTTTGAAATGTCAAATAGGACTTGTATGGACATGAATGAGGTCTTTCTAACCATCTCACACCTTCCAAATCCTGATTAAATGCACAGTTGACCACAGTTGACTTTTGTTGACTTTTCTTGACTGGGCCATGTTCTGATGAATTCCAAGCCTCTTTCTCTTGAGATCTTGCTTCCAAATGATATCACAAGTTATATGAACTTTTTATGAATGATCATGGTGTCCAAATTCTTCAAGAATGGTCACCATCCATTGCTCAAGGTCTGATTTGACTGTCTTGACCTGGCTAGCTTCATCTGCAAGCAACATGGTTAGATGACAATATTTTTGTACTTTTGGTTAGTAAACATATGAAAAGCAATGATTATACAAATGCAATACATGCTTGGTGATCAGGAACCACACTCACAAGGTAACCCACCCACTAGGAGGGAAGCTAGGGTATGCAATGATCCTTGAGGCCATGATATGAGATGTTATGGGCCATGAGGGATCTTAGGGCCAAAATTGGGGTCTTACAGATGCCCCTATTTAAGATCATTCTATCCGGAGAAGTGAAGTTTAGAAATCTTCATCTCGACGCGGTAGAATGGGCTTAAATAATAGTAATGAGACAAATTTTGGTCCCTAAGAGACCTCATGATGCAGATGTATGCATGCAAAAGACAAATTCTGTGGGGAATATATGATTCGCACAGAAGAAAATACGATCCATCGGAGTAATACACTCACCAGGAACAGAGACTCAACTAATAAGACTCTTATTGGGACTCTATTAGGGGATAGTAAGAGAAAAAATGCGTGAGCAGGACACGACTTTGATTAGGGAAAACAAAACTGACACAGCGTGAATTAGACACGACTCCGAGTGGGGGTAACAGACATCGGACTGAAGAGCTTGCTGGGGAAGCAAAGGACTCACACCGGGGAATGAAGAATTCCAGAGGAAAATAAATCTTTTGGAAAGACATAAGCTGACTCAAATTATCCATCAAGGATACTTCGGATAAAAATCCGGACTCGGACCAGGAAAAGATTCACAAAGAACCTCCCTGCCGGGAAATGCGTATACTGGGGAATAAACACCCATATAGCAAAGGGTAAAAATCACCAAAGGAAACTCCACAGGGGAATGTCTAACAAAGAGACTCTCCTGGGAAAAGCAACAAGAAATGAGGTGTCACCGGTATAAGGGTAACAAACTCAGGAAGAATGAATATCTAAGACCGGTATAAGGGTGAGAGATATCAATCAACCAACATCTGAGAAAGACCAACAAAGGGTACGAAACTCAGGAAAATCTGACTCCACAAGGGACCAAAGTCATAATAGGGAGTAGCAAGGAAGGAACACCAGGGATACCGAGGTATATAATAGGTGACCGACCGAAGTGTGAATTGGTATATGTGCCAAGACACTCATCACCCGAAAGGAGGGCTTGAAAAAGCAATACAATTTACAGGATGGAACATTCGAATCCACAACGGGAAAACGAATCTTACTCGACTGGGGACACAAACCCAAAGAGCGCATGAGATATAATATCCATTACCGGCAGACCGTGGATAAGAATACTCGCATGAGACATATTATCTATTACCGTCTGAACGTAGATAATAAACTCGCATGGTAAGAAACACCAGAGATACCGAAGTATATAATAGGTGATCTACCGAAAACGTGAATTGGTATATATGCCAAAACACACATCCGAAACACAAACTGGTTAAAGGATGGATATTCGATTCTACAAAGAATACGAATCTTGCTCTACTGGGGAAAATCAACAAAGGACTCCAACCAAAGAGCGCATGAGACATATTATTCATTACCGGCAGACCGTGAATAATATACTCGAAAGGAAAAGACACCAGAGATACCGAAGTATATAATAGGTGACTAACCAAAAAGAGAGACAATCGTTACCAAGCATCCGGGTAAACGAGAGACAACTCAAAGGGATAAATTGCAAGCATCCGGCAATTATCCAACAACAAGGAAGAATATTCGACTCCGCAAAGGGAAATAGCGAATCTTACTCGACCAGGGAAACACAAAGGCTTCAGCTGAAGAGTGCATGAGATATATTATCCATTACCGTCAGAACGTGGATAGTATACTCGCATGGAAGATTATCCACAACCGGTATAAGGGTTAATAAAGGATAAATCGACCGAAAAGAAAGGCATCGGGATACCAAACAGGCATATAATGACGACCAATCAAAGAGGGTAACAACATTACCAACAAAAGGGTAAATGAAAGACTCACTGGGGATAAATTGCAAGCATCCGGCAATTATCCACAAAACTGGGGCTACATTGATAAACAATCAATGATCCGGGGAACAAATCACTAGCAAACGGTGAAAAGACCCACTGGCGACTTCAAAAGGATAACATTGCTAGCATCCGGCAATGATCCAGAAAACTGCTGGGAATACAAGTGCTTACTCAAGAGCAACTAACCCGAAGCAGGGAGGAATATCAACATCGAATATTGAATGAAGATAACCACAAAGAGATTAGGGTTTACATCTACCGAATACGGGGCAGAAGACCAAAAATCTAGCTGAGGAAACAAGGGGTTTAACAATACCGACTACTGGGTAAGAAACCAAAGACTCAGCTGAGGATAAAATTGCTAGCAACCGGCAATTATCCACATGTATCATAAGATACCACTCCGCTGGAGAAACAAATCACAGCGACAAAGGATTTACAACTACCGAATACGGGGTAGAATACCACAAACTCCACTGGGGATAAAAATCACCACCGGGAACAGGACTCTGTTAGAGATAAAGCCACAACAACAGAAGATCCACCATCAGCCAGACCGAACCACAAAGGTTACCGCTGCTAGGGGAAAAGAGATAGGACTTACGACTACCGGTATGAGGGCAGTAGCCATACTCTGGTGAGGATAACCACAAATTAGGGTTTACATCTACCGAATACGGGGTAGAAAACCAAAAACTCTGCGTGGGGATAGAATAAATCACGAATCCGCACGAGAAACCAAAAATGAGGTTTATAACAGACCACAAACTCTGTTGGAGAGTAGGGAATTAGGATTTACGACTACCGACTATCAGGTAGAAAACCAACAACTCTGGCTGGGGACTAAAAGGTATATAACCACAAGTTCCGCCAAGAAAGCCAGGAAAATAGGACTTACAACTACCGGTATAAGGGTAGGGGCCCGAAAACTCCGCTGGGGAACAACCCACTGGGAAGCACGATATAGTTGACAAAACGCCAATTCGGGAATATTCCGAAAAGACAGACTGAATCAAGACACGTCCTGTGAGGATATAACTCAATAGGAACACTCCATCCCAATATATATGTTGGGAGGAAACGGAAGAAACCGTCATCCACGAGGGTATATCTCAGTGGGGAACTGCAGAAGGAAAGACAAACACTTTCTGCTTATGGGCTGACTCTATATGGAGAGATTTAACACCCGACATCTGCTTAGGGAGATCTATAAAGATCTATATCACCCTAGCAGGGAACAACAAACAAAGGATATATGGCAAAAATGCAACATGAATATCTGAATGTTTCATGAATATGCATGAATATGCGTGATTTATGCTTGATGAATGCTGACAAAACAGACATTTCTAACACAACAGGTCCAGGAATCAAACGTCCGGTATTACGCTTCCAGGGGGAAACCAACTGGAAAGCCAATTCTGTTGGAGATCTACATGCTATAAAGCAAAGATCTACGGGTACTGCTGGGAAGCAGAGGCAAAAGAATCAGAGATATCTGGAGAATACCAAATCTCTAAGCAATGGATCAGCGATCACCCCAACTAGGGCACAGAAAGTCGCAACGGGCAAAAAGCCACCAAGACAAATCTGTCGGGGAACAAGAGAAAAATCTCAAAGTCCTGCAGGGGATCCTAGCAAAAACTGTTATGGAAACGGATCCAACATAACTCCATTGGGGAACAACCCACTGAAGGAGCAAAGGTCACCGGATAGAGTTTGGCTGCACAAGCAACTCTACTGGGGAAATCATCAACTACTCTCTTGGGGAACAACCCACTGAGGAAGGAAAGCACCAAACAAGTAGATTCTGCAACAAACCACTCTACTCGGGGCGAACACACATCTGATGGATCACATCAGCAGATTCTGCAATAAAAGCTGCTCTACTGAGGATCGAAAAGTAATCAGGAAACCAATCCAATCTCTGGATAGCGGAGACATCAACCGACCATACCGGGGATTGAAGGAGGTTCAACAGGCAATAATGCCACAACAACCGCTCTGCAGACAAATGCTGGAGAAAGATGGATGAAAATACTGGGATATCAACCCGATCAACCACGGAGTAGGAAAATAAATCCTGCTCTGCTGAGAATAACAACCATTCTGATAGAGGGAAAGTAAACGCCTCCACTGACGACTTTGCCGGGAAAAGGTAAAGTACCGGGTATCAAACCACTGACTTACCGAGTCTTCCAAAAGGAAAGCGACCGTGCTGAGAAAACATGCAAATCCGCTGGCAACCGCGCTGGGGAGAGTGACAACAACTCTGCTCGCGACTGCAATGGGGATATCAATAACAGCTCTACTGTGCCAAGGAGACAAATAAAGTCTGGGGATAGGGACCCACTGGAGAAAGTGGCGAGGCACCAAGGTGGCAAACCATCAACCGCCGAATCCTCCACAAGGAAATCATCCATGATAAGGGAAAACTGCTGCTGGAGAAAACTGAGTCTTCAACAACACTCTGCTTGGGGAATAACCCCACCAACAACTCGACTTACAATTATGCTGGCAACTCACTTGGGGAGAAATACGGGATACGGGGATACCAACCCACTAACCACAAATTTTCCGAACGACTGAGCAATCAAGCCGGGGATAGACTACTGCTGGAGAACAGACTGAGTCTTCAATACACCACTCTGCTTCGGGGAGTCAAAATCCACAGAAGCTCTGCTTAGGGAACAACCCCAACAACCAAATCTCTTCTTGGGGAACAACCCCAACAACCAAATCTGGAGAAGAAGGATACAAACCAAACCAGGAGTATGAACAAATGTCTTTCCTGTTGGAAACCATGCCACCTTTGGGAGAGCACTGAGAAATTCTTTGAGTATCCTTTTATCATTGTGAATGTTCACTTTGTTTAAAACAATAATTTTGAAAAAATTTGTTTTTAAAACAATGATATTTTATCAATTAAAACATGCAAAACATTTGTTGAATTGAAACAAATAAGAGTGCAAATAATTGGATAAAAGCTCAAATTTATTTGATGGAATGGTAGTCTGCAAATGGCAAGACTCCATAGATCTGTACAAATTTGAAATCAGTGATGTATATTGGAAGAGGGCTACATTGAACATAATGATCCTTTCTCTACCAATTTGAATCTCGATGTATTCGAAGCTTCAGTTGACGACGAATCGAGAACTTCTGACGAAAAGACAACTGGTGACCAGAAAGTCTTGTCAGGATGCAGTTACTTGCTAAACCCCTAATTTTTGCCTAGATTGCCCCAGGGTGAGGTACTCGATCTAGCGGGATGCAAATATATTCCTTTTTTCAAGTCTCTAATTTTTGCCTGGATTACCCTTGCAGGTTTTCCACCGAGACGCTCATTTTTGCCTAAGCCGCCCTTTCGGGTTTTCAACTCAGCGAACTATTCTTGTTTTTTCATTTGCATATACTTTTTTTTTAGGCAAAGTATTTCTTGACTGCATCTGAATCCACAGGACGAGTGAAATCCTCCCCATCCATTGTTGTAAGCATCAAAGCTCTGCCTGAAAAGGCTCTCTTAACAACATATGGACCCTCGTAGTTTGGAGTCCACTTGCCCCTGGAATCGGGAACGAAAGACAAAACTTTCTTGAGCACGAGGTCACCTTCTCGGAACACACGAGGCTTGACCTTCTTATCGAATGCTTTCTTCATTCTCTGCTGATATAACTGTCCATGACACATGGCAGTTAATCGCTTCTCTTCAATCAAATTTAGTTGGTCATAACGACTCTGAATCCATTCAGCATCAGTCAACTAGGGACTTTGAGGGTATCAGGCTTCTTTTATTCCTTTTTTCTATTTGAAAAATTTTCCTGATTTTTGCTTTTACTTTGATTTTTTCACCCCCTTCTTTTTTTTTTTTTTTTTACATTACATTTGTAATGCCCCATTTTGACTGTTGCTGGGTTCTTGAGACGCAGCCGAATGATCTGCTTTTCATTGCTCAAGTGCTCGGGTAATCTCATCAGGAATCCCCTTCAACATCATCTTCCTCTGCCTCAAATACAAGGAATTCAAGATTGGGAGATGACGTTGGATCATTATGTTCAATGGGTTTAGAAATCCCTGCATAATGATTTTGGATAATGAAAAGCTTTTTGAATTTTAAACAAGCAAATCATTTATGCAGATGAAAGGATTGTTTTCTTGTTTTTCATGGTTTTTTGTGATCACTGATTTCATGCAAAAAGCAAAAAGTGAAAACAAAGGAAAAACAAATGTTTAACAATGCAATAATTGAATGAAAACATCATTGTATTAAAATGCTGCCACCAATGTCATCACTTCTCCTTTTGGCATGGGAGAAGGGTTTTGAACAAAGTGAGCATTATTTACTCTGATCTATGGATAACTGTTGGAACATCCACAGCGACCCAATTGTGGCAGACACCACCAGGAATAACGAAATTGCCCATATCCTCTGCATCTTCTTCAATGATAGCAGCAACTTCCTCTTCTACAGACTGATCATCATGGATGAACCCTCCACTCGTGAACAGACCGTGCTCATTATATGCCCCAGAACAAAAGCCAATGCCAGCCCGGGATCGGTTAACCAGGAATAAATCCATCAACAGCACTTAGTCTGGCAAATACCTCCTCTGAGTTCACAATTCTCTTGCTCAGGATGATCCAGAAATCTGGCAGAGTCGGCTCTGGTATAGTACCGGCGAGGTGCGTCTTCAAAATAAATGAAGATCGCAGGGTCAGACCACAAGACGGGAGACCAGAACAAAACCCGCTTATGCACATGATGCATGAAGTGTTTATGCATATGCTTGTTTTTTATTTCAAAGGGACTCGAAGGTTTTATTTGCACACTTTGAAATATTAATCCTTTTGATCGTATATGAGAATATCTCATCAGATATATCAGGTGAAAAAATTTTCCCGGTTTTTTCATGTTTGAAATTTTTTGCAAATAAACTCCTTTGAGTTCCTTGAAAATTTTCTTTTTATCTGATGATATGGATGCAGATGAATGTATGAATGCATGAATGCAACAATCACACTCAAGGATCAAGCAAAGCACACCAAACAAAGGTCATGGCAAAGCTCAACGTATCCCTAATATCAATCATCCATTTTGGTGGATTTAGGTTCTCACCTTATCGACACCCAAGTTCCATTGATATTAACGGTACATGAACCGGCTCGAACACCCTTAATATCAACCAGCCGCTTTGGTGGATTTTAGGTTTTACACCTGATCCGGGATCCATTGATATTAACGGTGTCTGAACGACTCAACCATGAATCACGGGTTTGCTGAGAGTCACGAGCATGGAGTCTTGGTTAAGAACCACCCAAAGGGAGTGTACTAGGGTTTAAACCTGCCAGACATGTTCTACCAGAGGTTCCCATAATCATCGTTCCATCTTTCGGATATTATCGGAGGAACGAATACTCGTATTCCAAAAATATTCTCAAGAGAGACTCTTATGAGTGTAGTATCGCGTAACAATCGCATCAGAACTTACATCTGAACGACCTCCGCACTACGTCCTAAAAATAGGCCAAGATGGGTTTGGTAAACTAAGGTCCTTGGCTTCTAAGGCACATGATTGAAAGAATAATGCCTAACCACAAATAACTTGTGTGACATTATTAATCCAACATGACCTCCACCAAGTGAATGGACTCGCAAGTCAACTGGCTAAGGACTACTCCACACCAGTCAACAAGACTACGCCATTCTCCTATCCTAGAGTGCACTCGAGTTCGGGTATAGAACTCATCTCACAGAGATCACCAAAGCAAACAGCAATTGTATATCAAGCAATTCAAACATTACAATCAATACAGTTATCCCAAATTGTACAAAAATATGTCAAATAACAAATAATAATATCACACAACAATGGTGAAAAGTGGGCAATACCACCAAGGCAATGAATCCCCAGCAGAGTCGCCACTTTTCTGTAGCGGTGTATTCGTCGCTATATGATTTATTGATTAAACCATAAGCAAAGTATACAATAAACATAGAGTCGCCACCGCACTTTTATTTATCCTAAGGACTGGCTAAAAAGCGAACAAAAGCCTAAGAAGTTTTACGCGTAGAAAACCAATAAAAGATCAGAGATCGGGGTAAGGGGTAAATTACGCAAAGGGAAGGTGTTAGGCACCCATCACGTCCTAGGTACTCCTAGGGAGCCCTTTTCACACTTTGTTGTTTGAAAATTATTATTTGTCATGACATAAGTATTGTGCAAACATGATTGGGATGATGAGGAAAGAATGTACATGTTAATTATTTTTTGTGTTTGGATGGATAACCATTGCCTACATACCTTTACAGGATCAAAACCTCGTAGTTCGGCTAAAAACTTCCAAAAGTTAGTGGATTCAATTTTAAACACAAGCCCTAAGGTTTTACGTTACCCACGGGAGAAAACTCAACCTTATATAACAACTAGTCCACCATGTGAGAAAAACTTCAACTTGCTAGTGAGGGGTTAACCCTATAATAAGCAAGGAAGACTTACAATTCAATCAACTAAGGACAAATAGGTGAGATTAATATCAACCAACTAGGGTAAATCAAACCTATAGCTAATGTATGAAAACTTAACAAACATGGACAAAGCCACAAAATCATTTGAATGGGTGAAGTTAATTGATTTGGATTATCTACAAAGTATGGTCAAAGTATGATTAAAGTCAATTCAAAATGAAGTATTTACAAAAATAAAGTTTGGAAAATCATGGACTTAAGGTCCAAGTTTCTAATTTGGAAAGAAGGTGAGAATGTTTGCACAACACTTATTTCAAGTTTTAAAACATGTGTGAAAAGGTAGGACACAATGGGATGAATGGAATGGTGGAGTGAATGTAAAACTTCTTAGGAGGGTCCACCTCTTGAAATCATATAGAAGATGATTCAAATGGGTCCTTAGGAATAGGCTACAAATGAGCAATAAGATGAACATGGTAACAGATGAAAGTAAATAAAAGCGGATACTGGGTGCCACTCAATGGTCTTATACCTGTCTCCTAAAACAAGTAAGGATATCAGAAGCCACTCTATGGACTTACACTAATCTCCATCAGAATAAAACAAAAAAACAAAACAGGGAAATTAACTGCCAATCCATCTGGACTTATGTTAACCTCCACAGTATGATCCTAGGAATACAAATGCCACATCACAGGGACTTACAATGAATCCTCACATACAACAACAATGCTCAAACAAAGAGCAAAGAAGATATGAGTGACCAATGAGGTCTTACACTCTATCTCTTCCATGTCATAGGAACAAAAGCCAATCAATATGGACTTACAATTGTCCTCAATGGGAAAACATCAATGTCACAAGGACAAAAGAAATGATCATGCACTAATGGCAAACAAAGATGATAAATGCACAATGGCAAACAATGATAGTAAATGCACAATGGCAATCAAGTAATCATGTATAAATGAATCAAGTAATCAATCACATAAATTCAAGTAGCACACGCTATAACCATTCAATGAGGCTCAAGCAAAAGGGTTTGACTATGAAAGTCCACTGTAAGAGGTAAGCGTCGCTCTTAACCTTGCCATTGAGGGGCTAAGGTGAAGCAGATGAAAGGATATGAGGGGTGTGCCTCATTGCTTCTATCTCAGGTCCGAGAGAGCATGTAAATATAAGAATGTGGGGGAGTTCAGAAAGATGGAACTCTTTCCCCAATTGGACTCGATAGATCTTGGGTTTGGATCTCAATGCTACAACCATGTAATGGGAGCAAGGAGAAGACACACAGAATAGTGGGAGATAGGCTACTTATCTCTTTGATCCACCAATTGCCTCGAATGAGGACTTTTCCTGCTTGGGACAAATATAAACACACACAAGCATTGCCTCTTAAGGAGGACTTCAGACAGTTGCCCGGTCAAATAACGGGCCGGGTCTCCAGACTACATGAAGAAGAAGGTTCTATACCTCAATGCCAATTGCTTATAAGCAAAGCAATGCAAGTTCTTAAGAGAACTGAGCAACTAAGGGTACCTGGAATCAGTCAAACAGAATCAGCATCCCAACATAAACAAAACAATAACATAAGAATCAACCAATGTACAATCAAACAATAATGTGCAACATGTGCATGGCACAAGGGTCAAGTGAACCAAGCCCTACAAAACAAACAATTGGTCAAATGATTTCAACTCAATTATGCATCAACCTCCTTAAGGCATTAGCTTTTCAACCTGAAAATTCAAAGTCAAGCTCAAACATAAGTAACAAGACCACTAGGCCAAGCCTAGGGTCCAAAGGATGGAAAAATCCTAAAACAGCAAGTAAATCATAATCAAAACCAAGATAATCCAATCAAGAAGGGACTCCAATTGGTCCCAAATCCAAACTATGCCCCTATTTCAATTTATGCATCATGTAAGGCAAAGGAAGCAAATGTAAATCACATATGAGCAACCAGCAAGATCACATCACAAAAAATACCAAAACAGCATGGAAAATTCCACAAAAATTATATCCTAAACAGAGGACATTCAACAAGCTACATGTCAATTTTTATGCCATTTGGATTAGTGAATCTATAGGAATTAATTCAACATGACAAGGCATGCAAAAACACAATCAAATGAAGTCACAAAATGTACACTAACTTCAATCCAATGGTAAACAGTGATATTAAATGGGAAATGGATGGGACCAAAGCCAAATTAAAGCTTAATGTGTTAGGAAACACTCTATCAATTTTCATGGTCATAGGGTTAAGGATGAAGATTTGGCAACATATATACAAATGTGTCACAAACAAGGCCCTAAAAATGCTAAGCAGCGAACAAAAATCCTAATCAAATAGAAAATGGATTATTAAAATCCACAAAAATTCACAGTGAAAGTTAACATGTCAAGGATATCTCATGCAAAAAATCAAGGCCATAGGCCACAGGGAAGCATGGAAAAATAATTGGGGAACATCGCATATCATTTCATGTCACATATTAGCACACTCAAGTTCAATAAATCATATTTAAAAAAAAAGAGGTCCAAAAAATACAAATCCTATGTCAAAAATTCCAGAAGAGTGTCAAGAATCTACACCTAAAATTTCATTTCATTTGGATAAGGCATGGTGATTTCACAATTAAAATAGCAAAACATGCAATTATATCATACATGTCAAAAATCAATTCACCCTTTAAAATTCCACCAAGCACAATTTTAATTTTCATAACTAAAAAATAATAGACTAAAATTGGAGATTAACAAAAAAAGTCTCAGATTATTTGGATGATTCTTGATGATTTTATGATTTTTTGAAGATTTGAAATAATTATTTAGGATTTACAAAGAATTAATTAATTAATTTATGAATGAATGGCAACACGGTAATAATCACACGCACAGCCAAAACGGTGTCGTCCAATTAAATGATGTGTCAGCGCTTGATTCGTTCGCTTCGGAGGGAAACAAGCTTTTGAACTGCGCCTGGCTTTGAACGGATCAACGAAGAAAAATTCCAGAAAATGTTCATCTTCTTCGCACAACTTATGCTATTCATCGCCGGCGAATTCGGTTACGAGCAAACGACCACCGAATCGAACAAGCCTTATACCGTTGGAACCGGCATCTCATCAGGATCATGAATATGCATGCGATTTTGTCCAGAAGTTCATGATTGAAGCGAATCGAGCGAACTAAGATAACGCATCTAAACTTAAATCGCGGATAACTCAGGCAATTCTCAACAATTTTACAATCCACAACTTGCTACGTGATCTACAAACAGCATTCTACAATAACCACAACGCAATTTAACAAATGGTGATACTCGAATTTTTCACCTTCTTGAGTGCAGTGATGTAATCTGTGCGTATTGAGCTTCGAATCACAGAAACAGGTGATCTACAACAGCTATGGATGTGCGAGGAGGCTTCAGAACGGTTCGATTGCGCTTCAAGAATCAAAAATTTGCGCCTGCCATGAATGTTCTTCAGCTTTGGCAGTGGAGTTCTTGCTCGATTTTTCTCTTCAATCTCTGCAAACAGCAACTACACAGGACCTATAGATGATGAATTGATCATGGAATCGCACAAAGATTAGTAGAAAATGCTGAATTGATGAAAAAAGTGCTATGAAAATTTTGAGCAAAATGGGAGAATTTGAGAGTTTTGCTTTGGATTTTTTTCTGTTAGATTTGTGAAAATGTGATTAGTCTCTATTTCTGTTAGAGATTAAGTATATATACCAAGCTCTTAATCCACCACTTAATCAAGATTAGTCAAAAATGAGATTAGCAAAATTAAGCTTATGATGCATTTGGCTCTTATGCCCTTGGAATGGTTAGAAGCATTGTAACAGCAATTTCTCACTTTGAACCAGTTGCAAATATCATTTGGAAGCTAATGGCATAGGTCTCATGTCCAAATTCTTCATACTTTGTGTTTTGAACCATTTTGCCCCTGTCTTTTAATTGGTTCACTTCAAAAATGACCTTTTGCATTGAGCAATTTTGAAGAAATCCAATTATGCACCATGAAAGTACATGTCAAATGGAGTTTGTGCATATAAAGAACTTGCAATTTGGACAATCCATGTGGAAGTTATGGCCTCCTGATTACGGGTCTTTTTTGAAATTCACTGGACCATATCTTGCAAACCACACATGGGATTTTCAAGTTCTTGGACTTTTTGGAATGGTGAGAACAAGATCTTCAACTTTCATGTTGGACACATTTTTATTTGAAGCTTGTATCATGAAGTTATCTTGAGGGGAAAAACTTTCCATTTTGGGCAGCTGAGATTATAGGTCCACTTGCCATTTTGGGAAACTTTCTGTCTGACCTCAATTCCTTCAACCTTGACCTTTGAAATGTCAAATAGGACTTGTATGGACATGAATGAGGTCTTTCTAACCATCTCACACCTTCCAAATCCTGATTAAATGCACAGTTGACCACAGTTGACTTTTGTTGACTTTTCTTGACTGGGCCATGTTCTGATGAATTCCAAGCCTCTTTCTCTTGAGATCTTGCTTCCAAATGATATCACAAGTTATATGAACTTTTTATGAATGATCATGGTGTCCAAATTCTTCAAGAATAGTCACCATCCATTGCTCAAGGTCTGATTTGACTGTCTTGACCTGGCTAGCTTCATCTGCAAGCAACATGGTTAGATGACAATATTTTTGTACTTTTGGTTAGTAAACATATGAAAAGCAATGATTATACAAATGCAATACATGCTTGGTGATCAGGAACCACACTCACAAGGTAACCCACCCACTAGGAGGGAAGCTAGGGTATGCAATGATCCTTGAGGCCATGATATGAGATGTTATGGGCCATGAGGGATCTTAGGGCCAAAATTGGGGTCTTACAATGCTACCTTCCTTTTGTGAAGGTATACCATCTGACATGTCGCCCTCAGAGTGGTGTTTGGTGTTATTTCCGACGTTGCCAGCGGAATTATCACGAGAGATTGGAGATCGGGGTTCAAACGGAGGAAAGAAAATGTTGAGGCATTTTCTGGAGACGGGGTTCAAATGGAGAAAGGGAGATGTTGCGGCATTTTCTGGAGATGGGGTTCACATTTGGCGATCGCGAGTTATCGTCAGGCGACTGGGGTTCAAACTGGAGAATGGGGTTCATTATTTGGCAAATAGGAGAGCGGGGTTCAAATGCGGTGATCTGAGGATCATTGGTGCAAGAGAAAATTTCGGGGTTCAAGAAAAGCATAAAAAAGAGATGATAACCCCCAGCGGATATGTGGTGTTCAAACCATGGTTATCCCTGCGTTACCATTTATTTTGGTATCCAGGTCGACATTCTATTCCGGTATTCAGACCGACTTTCGCCGTACCAGACGGATGTTTCTTCCGAGATTGCTTCTTTGCCGATCCTGACAGGCATTGTTAATTATTTTCCCATCAGAGTGCAAATTGTTTGTCTGTTCTTGGTATTCAATCACTCTTCATCCTGATCATTTGAAAGCCGAGGCTATTCATATCGACAGGTTCACAGTGGATTGAATAGGGGCAGCTGTAACACCTCAAAATTTGCCCTCCTCTCTTGGGACTAGCTTTGCATTTTTGCATATCATTTGTAGGTCATTAGTCATTGCATATTTGCATATCATGTGGCTACATAAGCAAGTCGTCCTCCTAGGTCTTGATCAGAGGATAAGAGGTTGAGATTCAAGCTGAGGGTTCATTGGATTGATCATTAATCATCTGAGGATGTGTGGTACAAATTAGGGTTTTTGATTCTCAAAGAGATTGGTCTTTATCTTGGTTGAAATGATACATCATCATCATCATGGTCTTGTTATCATCCAAGAGATTCAAGAGATTGACCAGATACCTTGAGATTAGGGTTTTGACCACTGGTCAACCCTAATCAGTTGCATTGGGCCAATCAGGGCATATGAAGGAGATGGGGTCTATGATGGATATGAGGATCATTCCATGACTATATTGAGCTTATGGAGGCTAGGGTTTCACCCTTGAGCCATTTCATCAGAGGATTGGGGCTCAGCTTGATCAGTGCACAACCAAATTCATCTATCAGTTGAAAAAGTCAACTGTGGTCAACTGTGCTTGATTTTATGGATTTGGAGGTGGGAGAGGGTTAGAGACACTTCATTCATGTCTAAACAAGTTTCATTTGGCATTTCAAAGATCAAGAATGAAGAAAATAAAGTCAGATGGAAACTTTCCAAAAATAGAAAGTGACTTGTAATTGAAAATTGCCAAAAATGGAAAGTTTTTCTCCTCAAAATTACGTGTCCAAAAATTCTTCAAATGAAATTTTGTCCAACATGAAAGTTGTAGATCTTGCTCTCACCTTTCCAAAAAGTCCAAGAACATGAATTTCTCATTTTTGGTTGGCAAGTTATGGATTGATCTAAGCACAAAAAAAGTTGAATTTCAAAGTGGCATAACTCTTGATTCACAAAGCCAATTCATGTGGTTCTTTTTTGAGCAAACTCCATTTGACATGTACTATCATAATCCATCATCACATTTCATGAAAACTCATCACATAAAAAGTCCATTTTTCAAGTGATTTAATTTTAAAAAAGTGGAGGGAAAAAGTGATTTTGAGAAATATTCATGGTTTACACATAATTTCACTTGCATTGGCTTACAAACATCATTTGAAACTTGCTCCAAAACATATTTTTTGAGTAAATTTGAAGGAAAATTCATGCACTATTCACCATGCATTTTCATGCATAGGGTGAAAACTCAATTTGCCAAAACACTCCCTAATTCATTCATTTCATTAATATTTGGCTTAAGTGTGATTAGAGAGTGATTAGTAGAGCATATATATACTCTAATCATAACAGAATTTGGGAGGTTAATCACTTTTTTCACCATTTTTGGATCTTGAAACTTTTTCCCTCCAAAATTTTCTCTCAATCAAAACTTGAAAATTCTCCACATAGCATAGCATTTTTCTTCCATATTCTGGTTTATTGAGTGTAGTGGATGAAGAATCAAGCATTGGATCATCAAATTCGAGCAAAATTTGTGTACATTTCAAGCAAACTCATGAAGATGGAAGTGGAAAATTAATCAAGATCTAGTTCGTTTCAAGCTTCAATTCACACATAAAGCTTCAAGTTATCATCTCGGGAGCTGATTTGGATCATTTAAAGCCTTGGATCGTGCACATTTAGGGACTGCTCTTCAAGAGGTTCAGTTTTCGAATCTCTCAATTCTTAATTCCATTAACATGTTTAGATAGAGTTTTTCATGCTGATTAATCTAATATAAAATTCGTGTGAAATGGATAAAAAATGAATGAGTTATGCTTGCTTAAAGTTTGACATGTCAAAATGTTTTTGCTCGGATCTCTTAATCCATGGATTGTTAGGTTTAGATATTGATTGATCTGTAATCTACATTGAAAGAGCTTTCTGTTGATGTATGCATCTCAAAATTCTGGAAAATTTTCTGAACACAGCTCCGCCGTCTTCGCGAAGAAGATGGTGGAAACCACCGCTGGCCATACGCGTATCACTATGCGCCATACGCGTATCACTGTGCGCCATACGCGTATCACTATGCGCCATACGCGTATCACTGAGCCACCACTGGCCATACTCGTATCACTGTGCACCATACGCGTATCACCTGCAGCATGTCTTCAAACTTAAATCCATTTTATTTTTCCCTCCAATTTCCATGTGCATTGTTTTCCAAACTTCAAAAATTCATAACTCCTTCTTTTTTTGTCCAAATTTGATGAGACTTTTTGCATTATTCTCCTTGTGATGTGTAGTTTTTTATGGTGATTTTTAATATTTTTGTGCACGTGTGGAAAAATAATTGGCCTAGGGTTTGTTGAATGTGTCACATGTATGTATGTTTTGCCAAAACCTTCATGAAATGCTCATACTTCCAAAGAAATGGATGAAAATTTTTGTGCTTGTTCTGGACATGTTGATGGTGATTTTCATATAGAGTTTGTGATTTTTGAATACTTGATGATGGAGATATGATTTTTTTGAATTAAGGTGTGACAATTTGTGTCACACCAAGCTAGGTCAACTTCATGATTTTATTTAAAATGCCTAGAGATGTTGATTTGAGCTGAAATTTTGTGTGGATGATCATTGATATGTTGAGATGTCATGTGAATTTTTCTGGATTTTTATATGGCATTTTCCATTTGATTGATAATTTTCTTCACTGATTGGTTCATTGTGCAACCTTGTGTGACACATGTTGGTGTATCTTTTGTGAAATGCTCATATGGTTTTGGATGAATATGAAATTTGGTATGCTGATTATAGACACATTGTAGGACATCACTGTTTTGGTCCCATTCATTTCTTAGTTGTTTTCACTATTTTATGAATTATTGAAGTGAATGCATGTGTTGGTGCTATGAATTGGCTTGCATAATTGTGTCTGGATTTCTTGATTTTCATTGGCCTAGTTCCTTTTGTCCAATTGAGCTAAAAATTGACATGCTACTTGTTGGTTGTGTCCTGTTTAGGTGTGAATTATTTGAGGATTTTTGGAATTGTTTTGGTATGCTTTTGATTGAAGTCATTCTGTTTGGACTTTTGATGTTGTATTTGACCTAGTTTGTACCAAATTGTGCATGAAATGAAAATGGTGGATGATATGAGCAGGGGACCAATTGCATTTGCTTTTGAATTGCTTGAATTTGATTTTGGTTGAGAATTGCTTGCTGTTTAGAATTTTTTCTCCCTTTTGGACCCTAGGCTTGGCCTAGGGGTCTAGTTTCTCACATTTGGTGTGGATTTTCAGGATGAAATGCACAATGCTTAAGGAGATTGCTTCAAGTCAATTAAATTGAGACTGTTTGGTGTTTATGAACTAACATGGCTTTGTTTTGTAGGGATTGATGCTTGAGCTTAGGCTTATAGCTTGCACTTGTGTGCATTGACTTGTGTTGTCTGTATAGATTAACATTTGCTGTTTACTGTTTGTCTGTCTGAGTACTGATGATACTTGATTGATTTCAGGTACATTTAGTTGCTTACAGTTCTTTAAGAACTTGCTTGCTGCTGCTTGGTTTTTAAACCACTTGAGGTAGGACTTCTATTCTTCATGTAGTCTGGAAGACCTGGCCTGTTATTTGGCCAGGCAACTGTCTGAAGTCCTCCTTAAGAGGCGATGTTTGTGGTTGTTTACATTCGTGCCAAGCAGGTGAAGAACTCTATGAGGCAATTGGTGGAAGCCAAGGGATATTCAATCTATCCCCCACTATTCTGTGAGTCGTCCCTCTGCTCACACGGCTGTGTGTTGATGCATTGGGACACAAACCCAAGATCTTGTGTTGTTGCACAATCGAGTCAGAGTCTTGAGCGTAGAAGGGTCCCTCCATTCTGGACCCACGCTCCTTTGTCTGAAGCTCTCCCTGATCAGGGATAAGAGCTGTGAAGTCTAATCTTCACTCACCTTTCATCAGCTTCACCTTAGCCCCTCAATGGCAAGGTTAAGAGCGAATACTACCCATGTACAGATGACTTGCTTCGGCAGTCAAACCCATTGTTTGAGCCTCACTTGACTGGTTATAGTGTGTGCTTTGTGAATATTTGTTTGCTCTGTTCGCTTGTATGCTTGTATGCTTGCTTTCTTCCTGGATAGGATTAGCTTGCAGTTGTGCAAGTAGGTAGAAACCTGAACATAGGGCAATGATGCATGATAACACTAGGCTCGAGAACAGCTCCCTGGTAGCGTGTCTTCGCTTGGTTTCTGGCTAGAATTTCTTTCCCTTTCAGGGGAACTACATCACCCTGATCCTCGTTCCAGACGAGGTATGTAGGCAGGAGACCGTGCGAGGTCTCTCCGGGCACTTTTTTTCTTTTTTGTGTGTGTTTGCTTGTTATCTTCTTCTTGTGTGTTTGGTTCGGATGCCGACGTAAGTCCAGTGATTGGCGGTCGGGCTCCACGTTTGCCCTCTTGTGTGTGTTTTGGTTCGGATGCTGATATAAGTCCAGTGATTGGCATTCAGGCTCCCAGTTTGCCTGTGTTTATTTGCTTGTTTGGCGTGCGTAAGCCGAACTACGGCAGCTCTGATTCTCGTTCCAGACGAGATACGTAGGCATAGGATGCGACGTCCTATCGAGCTCTCTCCCTTAACCCCACCTGTGTTGTCTTCGGTGCGTGTGTGTGTGGTGTTTTAGCAACCTTTTCTTTTCTTAGAGCGTGGATCCCGTCGAGTACGACGGACGTGAGGGGTGCTAATACCTTCCCCTTGCGTAACCGACTCCCTTACCCTTTCTCTTTGGTCGCGAGACCATGTCTTTCCAGGTTTCTCTGAGCGTTTCCTTTCCCTATCTTGGGATAAATAACGCGCAGTGGCGGCTCTGTGTTGTGTTTTTGTTTCAGCCCGCCGGTTGTTTTTCGCGGATGCGACATGATTCTAGTATGAATGTATACCAAGTGGTGATTTTCTAGTATTTTGCAAAGTGTGAGGTATGAAGAATATTTTAGGTTGTGAGCCAGCAATTAAGAGTTATACCTTCCTAGGGTCTTTATGGGCATTTCCTATCCTTATGAGGGTAAAACTGTCCTTACTATTGAGAAGTAAGTAGTCTTGTCCTTTTGGATTTAAGGGTCATCGTAGGGTCAGCGATTGGTCATTGAAGGCAACAGTTGTAAGGATACCTTAGCATTCGAAGGGACACTCATCATTTAACCGTAGGCTACACCGAAGGGTCATCGAGGGACAAAATCATATATTCGAAGGCAACATCCGAGGGACTATGATTTATTTTATGATGATTTAATCGAAGGGTCTTTGCTAAGTATATCCCCACATTCGCGGGACATGACCGTTATACCGTAATACCGTAGGGCAACAAAGAGAGGTCCAAGATCACATATTCAAAGGCCATATTTTACAATCAATTAGGTAATTAGGATGAATCTCCACAATGAAATCAATACATTAAAAACAGCTAGGTAATTTAGGGTGGGTCTCCACATTAAAATTAATACATTAAAATCAGTTAAGTGATTTAGGGTGAATCTCCACAAGGGTATCCCACAAATAAAGTGGAATACCTACCAAGCTATCTTTTCCGGGGATATGTGAACCTTTACAAAACTCAGCAAACATGTCAGAATACCAAATCAGGGTGCAATTGAGAATTACACCACAAAAGAAATCACAACAGTAATAGG
Organism: Lathyrus oleraceus; assembly: GCF_024323335.1. Taxonomy (NCBI): domain Eukaryota; kingdom Viridiplantae; phylum Streptophyta; class Magnoliopsida; order Fabales; family Fabaceae; genus Lathyrus; species Lathyrus oleraceus. The sequence continues at coordinate 35,847,227 of NC_066584.1, read as the reverse complement.
ATCAGGTAAACAATGCATGGCTATGATAAAAAATGTCAGATGAGCAAAAAAAATCAGAACAGAAAAGTCAGCTACTGTCACGTTCGCTCCTGCTTCGCCTAGCGAAGGCTTAGCGAATACTCGCTGCATGCTCGCTTAGCGATGTGCTAGCGAGCGGCTGCGGATTCCGGTTTTGATAACAGTACAATTTCAGCCCATTTTATGCCTTATGGCTTTCATTACAGCAATTACATGGTTAATCATTTAAGGTATTCAGATACATACTAAAAATTCACATGCCAAACTTAAGATATTTTCATAAATTTAATCATAAGGCCATATGCAAATTAAGAACATAAGGCGGTAATAGCAATGCAAACCTGTTTGCAAATTAAATTGCGACCTTGGATTGGCAAATCGGATTGAATTGGGCAGAGGTAACCTTGATGCCACTGAGTTCCTTCAGGGTTTGCCTCCAGGGTTTGCCGTCTGTGAGCGTTAGGGTTTGCTTGCTAGGGTTCTCCTTTCTCCGTTTTCGTTCTCCTTTTTCCTCCCTTTTTCTGACTGAAGTTGTGGTTTTTATAATGCTCTTTTTATGACCTAATGGGCTCAGAATGAAGCCCAGAATTTTCTGGTACTCGCAAGCTTCGCTAGGCGAGTGGCATAGCGAAGGGTTCGCTAGGCGAAGGATTTGCTCGCCTAGCGAGCAAGCCAGTTTAGGCCATTTTCTGGAATTTTGTCATCTGTGAGCTGGGTCTTGGTTCCTTGAAGGTCAATGCCTTGGAAAATAAGTTGGAGTGCCTTGAAAAATGCCTTGTAATATTAACGGGCAAATTTTGGGGTATGACAGCTATAACTTGGGTTGCTCGATGCTTGAGACAATATATGGTTTGCCATACCACTTTGTTAATATCCAAAATGGATCCAATAAAGTATATTTTTGAAAATCCTGCTGTCACTAGTAGAATTTCTCATTGGAAAATATTGTTAACTGAGTACGACATCCAGTATGTGATCCAGAAAGCTATGAAAGGGAGTGTTATGCCTGATTACCTTGCTCACCAACCTGTGGAGAGTTATCAATCGATGAGGTTTGACTTTCCAGATGAAGACATCATGTTTATCAGAGACTGCAATATTCCAGGCACAAATGAAGGACCCGAACTAAGATCTCGATGAACGCTCGTGTTCGACGGTGCTTCTAATGCTTGAGGTCATGGAATATGTGTGCACCAATTATTACTTCTCCAACTAGCTTCCATCTTCCATTTACTATTAGATTATGCTTTGACTGCACAAACAACATGGCAGAATATGAGGCATGTATCTACAGTATTAAAGCATCCATTTATTTTAGAATTAAGATTCTTGAAGTATATAGAGACTCCAATTTGGTAATCAGTCAGGTTAAATGAGATTGGGAGACTCGGGATAGTAAGTTGATTCCTTATAGAGAGCATATTTTGAAGTTGATTCCCTATTTTGATGAAATCATTTTTCATTATATCAAGGGATAAGAATCAGTTGACAGGTGCTCTAGCTACTCTGGAATCCATGTTTAAAGTCAAGTGGAGGAATGAAGCACCTTCTATTCGCATTGACCACTTGGATGAACCATCACATTGTCTAGTAATTGAGGCAGATTCTGATGATAAACCTTGGTTCTATGACATAAAAAGATATTTGAAAAAACAGGTGTCATACCCCAAAAATTACCCATCATTTTTCCTAAAAAAAAAAAAAAAAAAAAAAGAAAAAAAAAACGAAAAAAAAAGAAAAAAAAAAAAAAGAAAAAAAAAAGAAAAAAAATTTAATTAATTAATTAATTAATTAATTAATTAATTAAATAATTAAAATAAATATATAAATAAAATATAACAAATTATTTTGGACTTGGGTCTCCCTCATTTCAAGCCCATTACCCACGAAATTAGTCTATAAATACTGAAGTTTCAGTAGAGGAAAAGGGGGGGAGTTAGACTTGGAGTTTACACTGGGAGATTCACTGGAGAAAGAAGGAAGAGAAGCAAAACACTCTGAGGTTTCCTTGGAACAAAACCTTGAGGAAAAAGAAAGAGAGAGAACAGAGAAGGACGGATAGAAACTTTGGCATAGGAACCCTGCCTACCCGGAGAATTCAGAGTAAAGAAACCCTGAAGGCAGCCCATCTGCACCGAAGCCATCGCCGTCCAATTCCCGCTGCCTAACTTATTCCGATACTACAAGTGGTCAATCCCTTCAACCTTGAATTGGCAAACAGGTTTGCGTATCTCTATTGTTTATACTTTCAATTGGCCATATCTACATATATAATGCATCATGATTAAATGTTGATATACAATTTGCTTTCGTATGGGAATTTAAATATGCCTGAATACCCTGAATGTTTGACCATGTTATTCCTGTGGTAAAATGCCATAAAATTCAAAGTTCCTAACATGGGGCTGTTTTCAAATTCAAAATCCGTGGCCTTCGCTAGGCGAGGCAGAGGCGAACGAGACAGTAGCTGACTTTTCTATTCTGTTTTTTTTATGTTTTATCATAGCCATGCATTATTCATCCTATCCTATTTATTGTTGTGATATTTCTCCGGTGTAATCTTCGATTGCACCCTGATTTGGTGTTCTGACATGTTTCTTTTTTTTGAGTTTCGTAAAGGTTCACATATCCCAGGAAAAGGTTATTGGCTAGGTATTCCACTTTATTTGTGGGATACCCTTGTGGAGTTTCACCATAAATTAATTTTTTAATGTATTAATTTCTAATGTATTAATTTTTTAATATATTATTTTTAATAATTTTAATGTGGAGTTTCATCCTAATTATATAATTAATTGTAAAACTTTGCCTTTGAATAAGTGATCTTGGACCTCTCTTTGTTGCCTTACGATTACGATATTACGGTCATGTCCCGCGAACGTGGGGATACCCTTAGCAAAGACCCTTCGGTTAAATCATCATAAAATAAATTATAGTCCCTCGGATGTTGCCTTCGAATATACAACTTTGTCCCTCGATGACCCTCCGATGTTGCCTACGGTTAAATGATGATAGTCCCTTCGAATGCTAAGGTATCCTCATAACTGTTGCCTTCAATGACCAATCGATGACCCTACGATGACCCTTTTACATCCAAAGGATAAAACTACTTATTTCTCAATAATAAGGACAGTTTTACCCTCATAAGGATAGGAAATACTCATAAAGACCTTGGGTCGGTATAACTCTTAATTGCTGGCTCACAACCTAAAACATTCTTTCACACCTCACACCTTTCAAAATACCTTCAGAAAATCACCACTTGGTATACATTCATACTAGAATCATTACCGAGTTATATTTTTCTAAACAATTTTCAAAACTAAACGAGATAATCACTTTGTATACATTCATACAAGAATCATTACAAAGTTAAATTCTCTTTTCAAAACAATTTCTCTAAACAATTCACAAACACTTTTTTTCAGACAAAAATAATATAAGTGATCGAGCAATTAAGAGCCCATGGATAACCATGGATACAAAGGGTGCTAACACCTTCCCTTTGTATAATGTACCTCCCGAACCCAAAATCTAAATTAAGGTTTTTCCTGTTCTTTTCCACCTTTCCTTATTGGATAAAAGAAAAGTCGGTGGCGACTCTTGCTAACCGCGACATTGCGATTAAAACCACAAAAAAGTCCAGTTCACCGTATGACAGAACTGGCGACTCTGCTGGGGACCCTAAATATTTAAAAAGAGAGGTTACCTTAAAAACAAGATCACTTATTCAATTTGTCTGATTTATTTTTAAGGGATTGCTTGGGTATGTTATGCTTGAGTGAAAGATCCTACACCCGGATCTAGTGTACCTTAGGTAAGTAGCAAGAGATCATCGCGACTGTCCGGCGTATACTGGAATGGTCAAAATGATGGCTACGGTTAATGTGGCACTTTGGATGTCCTGATGTTCCTCATGTTAGTTGAGGAAATATTTGGCATTCGCGTGGTGTCATAAAAGCATTAACCAGACCTTTAGAACCCTAATTGACTCATCCTGGCCATTAGAAAGTAGTGAGATAACTGGCTTCGGTTCCGACTGGAGTTGGTTGAGACTCGATACTACACTCTTTGAGATTGGACTTTAGGGAAGCTTCGGTCAACCACTTGGTGTTGCACTGAAGTGGACTTAAGGAAAGGTCAATGATTTGAGATCCTTCTAGAACCTGGTTACTATTCTAAGACAGGTTGAACCAACCAAACTTCAGTGGGGAGGGTATTTACCTATGGAACTCACGCAAGCCTTAAAACCTAGGAATGATTGTTGTGTGACTTGCTTGTGCTTGTTATTTATCTAACAACATGACATCATAACAACATAACATCATAACATCATGGCATTGTACTAACCATTTCAAGGATTTAGGGATTTAACTCTGCTAAAAAAAAAACAGAAAAAACAAAACAGAAAAAAAAAAAAAAAGCTCTTTTTGTTAGTTTATGCAAAGTTAAATCCCGAAAGTCCTTGAAAACATTTCATACATTGCATTGCATCGCATAACAGGTATTCTAAAGGATCAGTGTTCTCACGATTTTCCTATCAAACAGATTCCAGCAGATTCAAACAGATTGAACAATGGCTCTCGAACAAACTGTCAAAGATCTCCAGGCCCAGAATGCTCAATTCCAGGAAATGATGCTGAGCTTATCTAAGGGGCAGGAAGAACTGAAAGCTCTTTTGATGGAGAAGAAGAAGGACCAGAAGCCTGTGGGTTACATCAACCCGAGGAGAAGGCTTAAGGGACAGGTTACAGGAGTCAAGATTAGAATTCCGAAGGATTCAGAAGAAGAGACCGAGAATGATTCGGAAGATGAGAATCCTAATCTCGTCAATTCTGAGGACGACGATGAAGATTATGAACATGAACAGTACTCTCCGAAGGATGATAAGTACAAGTTGCTGGAAGAACGTATGCTAGCTCTGGAGGGGCAGAAAGTGCCCGGTCTGGATTTCGAAAACTTGGGTTTGGTCTCTGATGTGGTCATTCCCCGCAAATTCAAGGTTCCCATTTTCACTAAGTATGATGGTGCCTCTTGTCCTCAGATGCATCTAAGGGCTTATGTGAGAAAGATTCAGCCGCACACTACTGATAAGAAACTGTGGATCCATTTCTTCCAAGAGAGTCTGTCTGGCACACAGTTAGAGTGGTATTATCAGCTTGAGAGCTCTAACGTCCGCACATGGACTGATTTAGCAACAACTTTCTACAAGCACTACCAGTATAATTCTGAGTTAGCGCCTACTCGGCTACAGCTACAAAATATGACTATGGGCTCTAAAGAAAGTTTCAAAGAATATGCTCAAAAGTGGAGAGATTTGGCTGGCAAAGTCAAACCCCCTATGACTGATCGAGAGTTAGTGGACATGTTCATGGGTACACTGACTGGCCCATTCTACAGCCATCTACTGGGAAGTTCCTCGTCAGGTTTCACTGAACTTATCTTGACAGGTGAACGGGTTGAAAGCGGCATTCGAAGTGGAAAGATACAGGCAGCTACTTCTGCAAACACCAAAAAGTCCTATCAGGGAAAGAGTGAATCAAATGCTGTGACCATACTGTTGGGGCAGTTACAATTGCCGCACCGCCATCTCAGAACTTCCAACACAGACAAGACAGGTCAAGAAGACAGTTTACCAAGATCAATATGACTTTAACCCAAGCACTGCAGAGTATGTTAAAGGCCAATTTGATTACCCTCAGAGGCCCTCCTGCAAATCCCAACACTACTTCTCCTCGTTATAATCCCAACGCCAGGTGTGCCTATCACTCCGATAGCCCCGGGCATGATACGAATGATTGCTGGTTGTTGAAGAACAAGATTCAGGATATGATCGACGCTGGAGAAATTGAATTTGATCCTCCGGCGACCCCCAATGTCATCACAGCACCTATGCCTAATCATGACCAGAATGTTAATGTTGTGGACGACAATTCTCACGTTACTGACGTTGCTGATTTAACATCTCCTCTCCTGATCGTTAAGAAGAATTTATTGCAAGCTGGTTTATTTCCAGGTTGTGCTGAAGATTGCGATCTCTGTGTACTCCGACCCAATGATTGTTTGAAGTTGAAGAACGGCATTCAACGGTTGATGGATGATCGTACAATTCTATTTGAAAGGGTTCCTAAGGTGGACAACTCTATTGAAGAGGTATCTGTGATTGCTAGGTCCAAAGCTCCAGTGAAGATTACCGCTACTAGAGTGCCTGTGAAGATTACCGCTGAGCCCAAAGTGGCTCCCCTGATTATTACCGCACCTGGCCCCGTGCCATATTCCTCCAGCAAAGCTATTCCGTGGAACTATGGAGGCGACGTTTACATCCATGGCATAAAGCAGGTTGGTAGTTCTGCTAATCCTAATGATATTGTGGGGACTAGTAAAGTTACTCGAAGTGGAAGGATCTACTCCCCAGAAATCTCACCTCCCGCTCCCGAAATTCGAGGAAAAAGACCAGTCAATCCTCCTCAGTCAGAGACATCGGTCGAAGTTACTTCTGAAGATGTTGCCAAACAGGAAATGGAAGAGATGCTGAAAATCATCCGTAAGAGCGATTTTGATGTAGTGGAACAATTGGGGCATACTCCGTCTAAAATCTCAATGTTGTCCTTGTTATTATCCTCTGAATCCCATGCCAATGCATTGATGAAATTCTTGAAGACCGCTCATGTGCCTCAAGAAACATCCGTCGATCAATTCGAACATTATGTTGCTAATTTGACTGTTGACAATGGCCTAGGCTTTTCCGATGCTGACCTGACGCCAGCAGGAAAGAATCACAATAAAGCTCTGCATATCTCCATCGAGTGTGAGGGGATCACCCTGGCTCACGTGTTGATCGACAACGGCTCTTCCTTGAATGTGCTCCCGAAAGCTGTACTCGATAAATTTGACTATAAAAGCATTGAACTGAAACCTAGTGATGTTGTGGTGCGTGCTTACGATGGTGCGAAGAGTGTTGTCTATGGTGAAGTGATTCTCCCTATCAAGATAGGACCTCAAGTCTTCAGCACTACCTTTCACGTGATGGACATTCGTCCCGCTTACTCCTGCTTGTTGGGGCGCCCTTGGATCCATGGGGCAGGTGCGGTAGCTTCGTCGCTTCATCAAAAGCTGAAGTATCCAATAGCAGGCATGGTCGTCACTGTATGTGGAGAAGAAGAGTATATTGTCAGTAGTGTGCAAGCCTTCAAATACGTCGAGATGGATGGTGAATTCTTTGAGACTCCTTCTCAGTCATTTGAAGTAGTTCCTCCGCCCATTCCTGTCCTTAAGCCAACTCCCCTTGTGCCCAAGGTTGTTCGTGCTCCCCCTGTCATGATCTCTCTGAAAGATGCTCAAGCCGCGGTTGAAAATGGTGATCGTGCTGGTTGGGGTCAACTGATCAATGTACCGTACAAGTCTGATAAAGCTGGCCTAGGGTTTAACTCTGGAAAGATAGTCAAAAATCAGATTAATGTTATGGAAGATGCTGATAGTGATTGCGACTTGGATAGCTGGATTTTCCCAACAATTGGTGACGGACTCAACAATTGGAAGACTGAAGACATTATCCCGATTTCCTTTAGTCAGGAGTAATTGTTATTGTTTATTCTAGAATTGCAAATTTTAATTTTCTTTTACAATCAAACTTCTTAAAGCATTGTGTCTATGCCCGAGGCACAATGGCTAATTTGTTAGGGGTTTTGTCATTTTCATAAGCATATTTATATTCAATAAATCAATGAACGTTTTGCATTCAAATATTGCGCTCTTTGTCTTTCCTATTATCTTTCAAACGAGCTATGTTTTCTTACACACACGCACGTAACGAATTGCAGATCCCTATCCACTCTGGATCCTGTTGATAATAGTTCTACTACTGTTCATTATGACTTTGAAAATCCGATCTACCGAGCCGAAGATGGAAGTGAGGAAGATTGTGAAGTACCTGAAGAACTTGCCAGTCTGTTACTACAAGAAGAAAGGACTATACAGCCGCATGAGGAGTCAGTTCAGACTGTAAATCTGGGTACCGAGTTGGACAAGAGAGAAGTCAAAATAGGAGCAGGCTTGGAAAGCAGTATCAAGGAAAGATTGATTCAGATGCTACATGACTATGTGGAGATTTTTGCTTGGTCTTACGAAGACATGCCAGGGCTGGATACCGATATAGTAGTGCATCGTTTGCCGACGAAGGAAGATTGTCGTCCTGTTAAGCAAAAGGTTCGTCGCATGCGTCCTGAAATGTCCGAGAAAATCAAGGCCGAAGTCATGAAACAATTCGATGCTGGTTTTCTGGCGGTTACTTCTTATCCTCAATGGGTTGCTAATGTGGTACCAGTGCCAAAGAAGGATGGTAAGGTGCGAATGTGTGTGGATTACAGAGATTTGAATAGAGCGAGTCCCAAGGATGATTTCCCACTGCCACACATTGATGTTCTGGTAGACAACACCGCTCAACACAAGGTATTCCCCTTCATGGATGGATTCTCGGGTTATAACCAGATCAAAATGGCACCTGAGGACATGGAGAAGACTACGTTTGTGACGCAATGGGGCACCTTCTGTTATAAAGTAATGCCGTTTGGTTTAAAGAACGCAGGAGCAACGTACCAGCGTGCTATGGTGGTTTTGTTCCATGACATGATCCATCATGAAATAGAAGTATATGTGGACGATATGATAGCCAGGTCTCATACTGAAGAAGAACATCTCGATCATTTATACAAACTGTTTGAGAGGCTGAAGAAATACAAGTTGAGATTGAACCCGAACAAATGCACCTTTGGAGTAAGATCTGGTAAACTCTTGGGCTTTATTGTCAGTGGTAAAGGTATTGAGGTCGACCCAGCCAAGGTGAGAGCTATTCAAGAGATGCCAGTTCCCCGTACGGATAAAGAAGTCAGAGGTTTCTTGGGACGTTTGAATTACATTGCCCGATTTATTTCCCATTTGACCGCTACTTGCAAACCCATCTTTAAGTTACTGAGAAAAAATCAAGAGATGATATGGAATGATGAATGTCAAGAAGCTTTCGACAAAATCAAGAAGTACCTCCAAGAACCTCCAATTCTGGTGCCACCAGTTGAGGGAAGACCTCTAATCATGTATTTAACCGTTTTAGAAAACTCAATGGGGTGCGTGTTGGGACAACATGACGAGTCCGGTCGAAAAGAGTATGCCATATACTACCTTAGCAAAAAGTTTACCGACTGTGAAACAAGATACTCACTGCTCGAGAAAACTTGCTGTGCTTTGGCCTGGGCTGCTCGCCGACTAAGACAGTATATGTTGAATCACACCACTTTGTTGATTTCTAAGATGGATCCTATCAAATACATATTTGAGAAACCCGCCCTCTCCGGAAGAATAGCAAGATGGCAGATGATTTTAACAGAGTATGATATCCAGTATACCACCCAAAAAGCAATCAAAGGAAGCGTGCTAGCTGATCATTTGGCTCATCAGGCCGTGAATGATTATCAGTCTATGAATTTTGAGTTCCCAGATGAGGATGTCATGCTTGTTACTGATTATGAAGAACCTGGACCGAATGAAGGACCCGAAGTGGGATCCCGATGGACTATGGTTTTTGATGGATCGTCTAACGCATTGGGCAACGGTATTGGCGTCGTGATCATTTCCCCCAAGGGTGGCCATACGCCTTTCACCGCTAGACTATGTTTTGAGTGTACCAACAATATGGCTGAGTATGAAGCATGTATTTTGGGACTCAGAGCTGCTATAGACCTAAGAATCAAGTTCTTGAAGGTGTACGGAGACTCAGCCTTGGTAATCAGTCAGGTCAAAGGAGAATGGGACACTAAACATCCGAATCTCATCCCTTATCGAGAACGGGTGTTGACATTAATCCCATACTTTGAAGAGATCACATTCGAACATATTCCACGAGAGGAGAACCAGTTGGCAGACGCATTAGCTACCATGTCATCTATGTTCAGAGTCAGATGGGACAATGAAGCTCCCCGGATTACCATTGAACGACTAGACGAACCAGCATATTGTTATGAACTTAACGCTGATGAAGTAGAAGAGAAGCCTTGGTACCACGAGATAAAAAGATATTTAGAAGCTCAGGAATACCCTGAAGGGACATCCATCAATGACAGGAAATTTCTGAGGAAGTTCTCCGCTAAATTCTTTTTGAGTAATGGAATATTGTACAAACGTAACCACGATTCGACTTTGCTTCGCTGTGTGGATAGAAAGGAATCAGAGAAGATTATGGAAGACATGCACGACGGTATCTTTGGGACTCATTCTAGTGGACATACGATGGCCAAGAAGATTCTGAGATCAGGGTATTATTGGTCCACCATGGAAACTGATTGCCACCATCACTCCAGAACTTGTCATAAGTGCCAGATCTATGCGGATAAAGTACATGTGCTTCCTGCTCCATTAAACGTGTTGACCGCGCCGTGGCCCTTTGCAATGTGGGGCATTGATATGATTGGCGAGATTAAACCTACCGCCTCTAATGGACATCGTTTCATCCTTGTTGCTATTGATTACTTCACAAAGTGGGTGGAGGCAGCCTCATTTGCTTCTGTTACTAAGAATGTGGTGGCACGATTCATCAAGAACAGCCTCATCTGCCGATACGGCGTCCCTGAGAGAATTATCACTGACAACGGCACTAATTTGAACAAAAAGATGATTACTGAACTCTGCACGCAGTTCAAAATAAAACACCATAACTCTTCTCCGTACCGGCCAAAGATGAACGGCGTTGTAGAAGCGGCTAATAAGAATATTAAGAAGATTATACAAAAGATGACGGTAACATACAAAGACTGGCATGAGATGTTACCATTTGCTCTTCATGGTTATCGTACTTCCGTGCGAACTTCGACAGGGGCAACTCCTTTCTCTTTAGTCTACGGAATGGAAGCCGTTTTACCAGTGGAAGTTCAGATTCCCTCTCTAAGGATCATGAAAGAGGCGGGCTTAGACGAGGACGAATGGATTCAGACTCGACTCGATCAGATAAATTTGATGGATGAGAAGAGACTTGCGGCTGTATGTCACGGGCAGATATATCAGAAGCGCATGACCAGGGCATTCAACAAAAAGGTCAAGAGACAAGTGTATCAAATTGGCGACTTGGTAATCAAACGCATCATCCTACCACAAACTGACCCCAGAGGCAAATGGACTCCCACATACGAAGGGCCATTTGTAGTTAAGAAGGTATTCTCAGGTGGAGCCATGATACTCGCTACAATGGATGGTGAAGACTTCCCACATCCCGTGAACGCGGACATAGTTAAAAAATACTACGCATAAAAGAGACCCGCTAGATCGACGTATCTAGGCAAAAGTAAGGGCATCCCGGCGAACCAAAAGGGTTCGGGCAAAAATTAGGGATATATAAAAAAAATGTACACCCGGCAAGTCGAAAACCTGAAAAGGCGGCTTGGGCAAAAAAGGGTATCCTGGTGGACTGAAAACCTGAAAAGGCGGTCCAGGCAAAAATTAGGGATTAAAGCGTATGACTATGTCCCGCTCTCAGTCAACTTTCATCCAAGTTCGAGGGACTGACCAAGCCAATCACTTCTATCCGACAGCAAGGGATGAGATGCTCGAAGACATAATGACAGTAGTAGGCTTAAAATCAATAGGACTTCTTCCACATAGCTTTCTCTTTGTTTTCGACAATTTCCTCTTACTAGGATTTCTGTCTCCTTGTACACAAATTGCCTGTTTATAGGCCTCCTTTCAAAATCAATACAACCCTCTTTCAAAAAAAAGATGCTTTTGTTTTTACTTTTCTGTTTTGGTTGCGTAAATGTCCATTGATTTAATTTGAATTAATATGTGCATTTGAATATGACTGATGTTTACCAAAATACATGCATAGAATAGCAATAGCAATTACTACCCGACTTCAGGATCAAGGAAAAGGTCTAATCATGCTTCCAATGAATCCGCTACCAATTCTCTTCCCCAGCAAGCCTGTTTTTTTTTTTCCTCAGAAAATGGCAGTATCCCCAGGCACAGCCAGTTACTCCCCAACAGAGGTCGGCGTCACCAGACAGATTGATCATCTCATCCATCCCCAGCCAGGCTCTGTTGAATATTTCCACCATCAGACAGAAATCAAGCATCCCCAGCCGAGAAAGGGTCATCGACACAAATGTCTCAAATCAGTAGATGGGGATTTATTTTCCCCAGTAGAGTCCCCAAGCAGAACTTCTCATACGCATAACTCATTCATTACATTCTTTCACAGCATAAGCATGCATACAACATTCACATTTATTTTAGCATAACACGAAACATCTCATGCATCATGACATAGCATGAAGCTAACTTTTCTTTGCAGGTTATTTATCCTCCTGATATAGTCAAAATAAAAGGTTCATTCAGACAGACACCTTTATCAATCACATTCAAGATTCAGATACATATTTCAAATACAGTTCATGGGAACATTCATTCTGACAACACTTCGATATCCTCCTAACGATGGCATCTTTAAGCCCATCCCAGACATTTATTGCAAGTACAACATATACAGGTTATCAGATACAGCCTAACGTACGGTTCATTCTGATTCAGCCCAACATATGACTTCTTCAGCAACTCCAATGCGGTCTAACGTACGACCCATTTGGACCTTCAAATCCTCAGATGCTGCCTAGCGTACGGTACATTCAGGGGTGTAGTCCAGCGTACGACTACTTTCTTCTTCGGATACAGCCTAACGTACGGCTCATTCTGCAACTCAGATACGATCTAGCGTACGATCCATTCTGAACTCCAGCAACTCCAACGCGGTCTAACGTACGACCCGTTTGGATCTTACAACCCTCAGATGCTACCTAACGTACGGTACATTTCTGAAGTGTAGTCTGGCGTACGACTACCGCTTTCATCATCAGATGCGGCCTAACAGACGACTCATTCTGCGACGGTCTAACGTACGACCCGTTCGGATGTCCATCCCCTCAAATGCTACCTAACATACGGTACATTTCTGAAGTGTAGTCTAACGTACGACTACCCCTTTCGTCATCAGATTCAGCCTAACGTACGGCTCATTCTGCAACTCAGATACGATCTAGCGTATGGTCCATTCTGATCCTTTATCCCCAACAGCATATGACACACTCCGACTCCCCAGCGAAGTCGGCAGCCTAATGGATGACTCATTATTCGGTCTAATGTACGACCCAGTGTGGCACCCATGTCTTCAAATTGGCCTAATGTACGGCTCGATCTGAAGCTTTCGTCATCAAACCTCCCGGATGGCATCTTTAAGCCCATCTCCATCAAGACCAACTGTCGATTCTCAAGTGCAAATTTTTGGGGCATTCTAGTGTTCAATAATCTTCCACCTCCAGACCACGAATGGCATACACGCCATCCTAACTCTCTCGGTTCAAGAATATTGAACAGGGGCAGCTGTCATACCCCAAAAATTACCCATCATTTTTCCTAAAAAAAAAAAAAAAAAAAAAAAAAAAAACGAAAAAAAAATAAACGAAAAAAAAATAAAAATAATTAATTAATTAATTAATTAATTAAAATAAATATATAAATAAAATATAACAAATTATTTTGGACTTGGGTCTCCCTCATTTCAAGCCCATTACCCACGAAATTAGTCTATAAATACTGAAGTTTCAGTAGAGGAAAAGGGGGGGAGTTAGACTTGGAGTTTACACTGGGAGATTCACTGGAGAAAGAAGGAAGAGAAGCAAAACACTCTGAGGTTTCCTTGGAACAAAACCTTGAGGAAAAAGAAAGAGAGAGAACAGAGAAGGACGGATAGAAACTTTGGCATAGGAACCCTGCCTACCCGGAGAATTCAGAGTAAAGAAACCCTGAAGGCAGCCCATCTGCACCGAAGCCATCGCCGTCCAATTCCCGCTGCCTAACTTATTCCGATACTACAAGTGGTCAATCCCTTCAACCTTGAATTGGCAAACAGGTTTGCGTATCTCTATTGTTTATACTTTCAATTGGCCATATCTACATATATAATGCATCATGATTAAATGTTGATATATAATTTGCTTTCGTATGGGAATTTAAATATGCCTGAATACCCTGAATGTTTGACCATGTTATTCCTGTGGTAAAATGCCATAAAATTCAAAGTTCCTAACATGGGGCTGTTTTCAAATTCAAAATCCGTGCCCTTCGCTAGGCGAGGCAAAGGCGAACGAGACAGTAGCTGACTTTTCTATTCTGTTTTTTTTTATGTTTTATCATAGCCATGCATTATTCATCCTATCCTATTTATTATTGTGATATTTCTCCGGTGTAATCTTCGATTGCACCCTGATTTGGTGTTCTGACATGTTTCTTTTTTTTGAGTTTCGTAAAGGTTCACATATCCCAGGAAAAGGTTATTGGCTAGGTATTCCACTTTATTTGTGGGATACCCTTGTGGAGTTTCACCCTAAATTAATTTTTTAATGTATTAATTTCTAATGTATTAATTTTTTAATATATTATTTTTAATAATTTTAATGTGGAGTTTCATCCTAATTATATAATTAATTGTAAAACTTTGCCTTTGAATAAGTGATCTTGGACCTCTCTTTGTTGCCTTACGATTACGATATTACGGTCATGTCCCGCGAACGTGGGGATACCCTTAGCAAAGACCCTTCGGTTAAATCATCATAAAATAAATTATAGTCCCTCGGATGTTGCCTTCGAATATACAACTTTGTCCCTCGATGACCCTCCGATGTTGCCTACGGTTAAATGATGATAGTCCCTTCGAATGCTAAGGTATCCTCATAACTGTTGCCTTCAATGACCAATCGATGACCCTACGATGACCCTTTTACATCCAAAGGATAAAACTACTTATTTCTCAATAATAAGGACAGTTTTACCCTCATAAGGATAGGAAATACTCATAAAGACCTTGGGTCGGTATAACTCTTAATTGTTGGCTCACAACCTAAAACATTCTTTCACACCTCACACCTTTCAAAATACCTTCAGAAAATCACCACTTGGTATACATTCATACTAGAATCATTACCGAGTTATATTTTTCTAAACAATTTTCAAAACTAAACGAGATAATCACTTTGTATACATTCATACAAGAATCATTACAAAGTTAAATTCTCTTTTCAAAACAATTTCTCTAAACAATTCACAAACACTTTTTTTCAGACAAAAATAATATAAGTGATCGAGCAATTAAGAGCCCATGGATAACCATGGATACAAAGGATGCTAACACCTTCCCTTTGTATAATGTACCTCCCGAACCCAAAATCTAAATTAAGGTTTTTCCTGTTCTTTTCCACCTTTCCTTATTGGATAAAAGAAAAGTCGGTGGCGACTCTTGCTAACCGCGACATTGCGATTAAAACCACAAAAAAGTCCAGTTCACCGTATGACAACAGGAATATATCGAGGGTGTGTCCATTACTAACAAGAAAGCTTTTAGAAGACTTTGTGCAAAGTTTTTCTTGAATGGGGATGTGTTATACAAAAGGAATTACGACTCTGTGTTGCTCAGATGCGTGGATAGACACGAAGAAAGCACAATCATAAGGTCCATACATGAAGGATGTGAAGGTGTACATGCTAAAGGGCCTGTCGTGGCTAAAAAGGTCCTTCGAGCTGGTTATTACTAGACAACAATGGAGGTTGATTACTACAACTTCGTCAGAAGATGACACAAGTCTCAGATATAAGGTGACAAGATTCATGTTCCACCAACTCTATTGAATGTTTTGGCTTCTCCTTGGCCCCTTCTCTATGTGGGGTATTGATATGATTGGAATGATAGAGCCGAAAGCTTCCAACGGTCATTGATTAATTCTAGTTGCTATTGATTATTTCACCTAGTGGGTTGAAGCCTATTCTTATGCTAATTTCACATGACAAGTGGTAACCAAATTCATTAAGAAATAGATAATTTGTCGCTATGGTATTCCTAGCAAGATTATCATTGATAATGCCAATAACCTCAATAACAATATGGTGAGTGAGTTGTGTCAAGAATTCAAGATCGAGCACCACAACTATTCACCATATCGATCCAAGATGAATGGTGTCGTAGAAGCAGTAAATAAGAATATCAAAAAGATTGTCCAGAAGATGGTCAGAACCTATAATGATTGGCATGAGATGATTCCTTTTGCTTTGCATGGCTATAGAACTTTGGTTCGTACTTCCACTAGGGCAACTCCATTTTCACTTGTGTATAGGATGGGGGTGTTTTTCCAATTAAGGTTGAAATTCCTTTGCTTAGGGTTATCATGGAAGTTGACCTTGATGAAGTCAAATGGGTGCAATCCCGATATCATCAGTTGAATCTCATTGAAGAGAAGAGTTTGACAGATGTTTGCCATGGTCAGTTGTACCAGAGATGCCTCAAACGAGTTTTTGATAAGAAGGTTATCCCTCGTGTGTACCATGAAGGTGAACTCGTGCTCAAGAAATTCTCTGTTATACACTTGGATCCACGGGGCAATTGGACTCCTAACTATGAAGGACCATTTTGTTGTCAAGAATGCCTTCTCGGGTGGAGCCCTGATCCTTACCACTGTGGATGGGGAATATTTTCCACTCCCAGTGAATTCTGATGCAATTAAAAAATATCATGCCTAAAAAATGAATAAAAAAATCCCGCTAGATTGATATCCGCAAGGACAATCTAGGCAAAAATGGGTATCCCGATGGACCAAAAAATGAAATGTCTATACAAAAGTTAGGGATCAAATAAAAATAATACAGAAGCTCGCTAATTTAAAAACCCGAAATGGAGACTTAGGAAAAAATGAGCATCCCGATGGACCAAAAAAATAGAAAATGTTCAGGCAAAAGTTAGGGATAAAGGCATTTGACTACAACCCTTGAGCCTATTCGTTACAGCTTGTTCTCGGAAGGCCAAAGATCAATCCAATCATCATCAACTGAAGTAAAATTTTGGAACTTAGATCTTACAGTGGATGATAGTCGGTGTTGTAACCAATGGAAAATCAAAATATAAAATCCCATTGCTATTTGCTTTTGTTATTCATTTTTTTGCAATTTCCTCTCTAAGGATTTTTGCATTCTTGTAGCAACATTATATGTACAAAATTTCCACAATCAATAAAATTCATTTTTCCTTTATCAATTGCTTTTCATTTCTCTCGCATTTTGTTTGCAAAATAACAATTTATTTTGATCACATAATGCCATAAAATTTTGAGAATAATAAAAGCTAAAATTAATGGAAACTTTTGTGCATTGCTTTGATTTCCTTAAAAGTCCTAAAGGGTGATTGGTAGTGTATAGTAAACGCTTGATATCCATAAGCATCTCAAATGATTTCCCGGTTATGTCAGATATCCTTCCTCCTCAGCCAGATCAAGTTGAAACCTCCAGCAGTGGTGGTAACATGATTCGTTCCCTCAACGCAGGTTTCTTTGGTGCAGTTAGTGGCGACTCGAAGTTTACCACACATGATAAAGTTTTTACCTTTGTGAATAACACTCATATGTCACTCATCATTAACCCATATGTCCACATAGCATTCATGCATCATAAAAAATCAAACATACATTACATATAACATGCATATCATGTTTTTTCTTTATGATGGATATACTTCCCCACATAATGTTTCAATCAACCCCCAACAGATGAACCTATGAAAGTCTACATGTTATCCCAATGCATTTATCTTTGTCACATTACAGTCTTTCTTAACGGGAAAATTTTCGGATATTTTGGTATTTAATCCTCTTCTACCTTGAATACCTGAAAAGTTGTCGCAATTCGCGCATTCAGGTTTAAGATGATTAAATAGGGGCAACTGTCATACCCCAAAATTTTCCCTCCCCTTTTCACTTTTCATCTAAGCTTTGACTTGAGATTCATCTGTACTCATTCATGCCTCATACATGTGCGTCATTCATTCATGTTAACAATTTTAAATAATCATCATAGATTCAAAGTTAGTGGTTACAAAAAGCTAGCATTTGCTTGAGGACCAAGCCCTGGGATTATGGTATTGCTCATCATTTGGAATCAAGAGGGGGTGCAACCCTAATTTCTTGACCTTTGGGACCTTAATTCGTGGATTTTACAAACATGGTATTGATATGTGCATCCAAACCCTAATTCTTGACTTTGCTCTGATTAGAACTTGTGATTGACCTCATGAGCTTTGTTTTGATCACCAAATCCTAATTTTGGGGTCATGTGTTGGGAGTTGATGTTGGAGCCTTTGTGCTTGGTTTGAATACCTTGATTTGTTGGTGTGCATCATGAAACCCCAATCAGGGAAACTTGGTACTTATGGGCCTTATTGGTTTGACTTTCGACCTTGGGATTTAATAAAACCCTAATTCATTGGGGTGTGATTCTTGACCATCACACCATGCATCATCAATCATAAAGTGAGTTATGTGATCATAGAAACCATTCATTTGACCCACATATCTACATCTTTGGGATTTCATATGATCCAAGGCCTTGTTCAAGTATCCATACATGTGTATTCCATTTGGCCATTCCTAGTCCATTTGATCTTAGGCCTTTGGTGCATGATTAATAAATGCATTGATTCTTGATCTTTTGGTCCTTTATTTTTCATTATTCCATTGTGTTTCATAGTGCATTGTAGGCTATTAACATTTGATTCATCCATTTGTTTTAGTCCATTTAATTCGTGTGTTATCATGCATTCATGATCCTTATGGTTCCAGTGTTTAAATGTGATTGATTCGTTTACTTCTAATCATGGATCAATCTTGGTTTTTATGGAAAACTTCATGTAAAAATCAAGTTGTTTACATTCAACCATAGATAATTTCATTCAAATAAAAGGAATTTCATTCATTCATTAGTTTATACAATGTTCATTACAAAAGAAATATCAAAATTTTCATTTTTACAAAAGTTGAGTTTTGGTCAACTATTGACCAAAGTCAAACATTACATTTTTTCACCCTAAAATCCTAATACAAATCACATCTTCATCATTGCATCATTTATTAAGCTTCCATGATCACACATTATTCATAAGCATGAAATTCCATGTTTTGCAAATTTGCCACACCATGCCATGATTTGGTCATCTTGCCTTGCCAACCACATGCCTTACAACCTTGTACAAACCAGTTTTGCATTCATGCACTCAACCAACACAATCAATGCATACACATATATTACAAACATAGCATGCCATGCATATGATACATCAACCAAACCATTTGCAAAATATACCATGGCATGAGCTTACCACATACATACCTCATACTACAAACCTTGGCATTTCATCAACTCACAAACCAAGCCTTGCCTTGCCTTACAAAGACCCTGCAGCTTTGGTCCATCATGATACATTCACCACCTGATTGCTCTTAAATTTGGAATGAAACTTGCTTTTCCCTGTACCAGCTAAACGGGCTTGCAACCTTGGTTGTTCACCATCAATCCTTCATGGCCATGATGTATCCTGCTGCAACCTAAGCAATGCCATAAATCCATTTGCAGCCTTGGTTGTGCATCACCATCAATCCATATCCTGATACACATTAAACATAACCTGCAATGTGATCATCATCAATTCACATCCATACATGTAAAACAGTCATGACATACAACATCATGCAGATCATTCATATTCAGCAGACAACATCATGCCATACATGAAATTGATCAGACCATTCACATTCAACATAACAGTTAACATCCATCACAATGCATTGCACATAAACATCACGATAATAGGGCTTTGCAAAACTCGAGCAACATAATTCATCTAACCAACTAACACCACCTAATAAATCATTTTCATAAATGAACCTGCATTAATCCACATCATCTAACAGTCACTTAACACTAATAGAGATTAGATTAACACTAACTTGATTCAGTTAACTTTTTAATAGCAATTTCAGTTACAGTTAAAACTCAATTTCAATTTCAATACTAACTTAATCAACTTAACTAATATAACTAACCTAATATAACTAACCTAATCTAACATTGTTATAACTCACAACTGATTTCTACTTCAACAAACTAACAGAGCTAACATAGATTGAGATTCAACAGTTAATTATTCCCTATAAATTTGTTTACCTTCACTCATTCAAAGGATCTAGAATCACTCACTTCACTAAACTCGATTCTTCATAATCTCTCTCTCTCTCACTCAAAACTCAGAGCCTCACACAAACACTACGCCAAAAACTGGAATAGACAGCGCACCTTAGAGGGCGCTTTCTTAAAGAAGCGCACTCTAAAGTGAAGAGAAAAATAAGGAGGAATAGACAGCGCACTTTAGAGGGCGCTTTTGAAACAAAGCGCCCTCTAAAGTGAAGCAAAAAAATAATGAGGAAATGGAGGGACACCAATAGAGGGCGCGTTTATGAAAGCGCCCTCTAAGGGTACCCTTAGAGGGCGCTTATAAAAAAGCGCTCTCTAAGTCCATGTACAACAGCGCACTTTAGAGAGCGCTTGTGTAACAAAGCGCCCTCTAAAGTGAAGCGAAAAAATAATGAGGAAATGGAGGGACAACAATAGAGGGCGCGTTTATGAAAGCGCCCTCTAAAGATACCCTTAGAGGGCGCTTCTAAGAAAGCGCTCTCTAAGTCCATGTACAACAGCGCACTTTAGAGGGCGTTTTATTACAAAAGCGCTGTCTAAAGTGAAGCGAAAAAATAAGGAGCAATAGACAGCGCACCTTAGATGGCGCTTTTTTTCCACAAGCGCCCTCTAAGGTCCCCTTTAGTAAACATTAAAATTATAACATACTGCGCGTTTTGTTATTTCACTCTCTGTTATTTTCGTTCTTTTTCACGTTAGGGTTCTAAGGCGTTCTCCTTCCACCTCTGTTAGATCTACGACGTTTCCTCCTTCTGGCACCAAAGGTACGTTTGTTTCGTTTTAGCTTTGCCCTATTTCTTGCTTTGTTTTAGCTTTGCCCCATTTCAGTTTTATGTTATTGTTGTCTATGCTACGTTTGTTTCAACCTGTAAAGTTTCAATATTCATAGTCATTTTAAATTTGATAGCGCATGCGTTAAATTTCAAGTCCTACGTTTGTTTGGGTTTATTAGGCAATTTCAAGCCCTATGAATATCTGATTTTGTGTCAACACCAGTATCATTAGAAACCTAGGTCCGAATGTGTTTGAACTCTTCTGAAATTGTTTTTTGTTTATTCTAATTAGTAATGGATAATACATGGATGTCTTCCAATCGATTGTCGAGAGAGTACGAGAATGGGGTATTAGAATTCGTTAAGTTTGCCGTTGCGCACGCCGAAGACCCCAGTAGAATGATATGTCCTTGCTTGGGTTGTTGTTATGGGAAACGGGTTGACGCAGTTCAGTTGACATCGCATCTAATGAGGCATGGAATTGATCGAAGTTATACATGTTGGAATTTGCATGGTGAGAAAAGTAACGAGAATGTTGAACCGGGGGATAGTACGACCTATGCCTCAAACTATAGTGGCGCAGATACATACGATTGTGATCGAGTTGAAGAGATTGCAGAAGCACTTGAAGGAGATCTTAAGGATTGTCCCGAAATGTTTGAGAGGTTGGTAAGTGATGCAGAGAAACCTTTGTATGATGGTTGCACTAAATTCACAAGATTGTCTGCGGTATTAAAGTTGTACAACTTAAAGACGGGCAATGGGTGGTCGGATAAAAGTTTCACAGAGTTATTAGCCCTTTTGAAAGATATGCTTCCTGAGGATAATGTTCTTCCCAATCGAACATATGAGACCAAAAAGATGTTGTGCTCTATTGGCATGAGCTATGATAAGATACATGCATGTCCAAACGATTGCTCATCTTGTGAAAGAGACACAATTGTGTGGACCAGCTTATATGAGATGGATGTACCCTGTTGAACGTTATATGAAAATATTAAAAGGGTACGTGAAGAACCGAAGTCGACCAGAAGGTTGTATGGTTGAAAGATACATTGTTGAAAAAGCGATTGAGTTTTGTACTGAATATTTGTCTAATGTTCAGTCAATCGGACTCCCCAAGTCTCAGCTTGTCGAAAAGAAAGAAGGAAAAAAATCTAATTGGAAATAAAATCGTGGCAGTATCAAGGGTCGAACGGGATCAAGTGCATTTGTATGTTCTGCACAATGAGAATGAGGTTGAGCCGTATGTTGAAATTCACAAGGATGTTCTCCGAGGTTTAAATCCCAATAGAAATGAAAATTGGATAGTACGAGAGCACAATCGATGTTTTATACCTTGGTTTAAGGATCATATTTATTCAAAGTATTATTCAGATCCCGCTTCAATAACAGAAAGGTTGAGATGCTTAGCATATGGTCCAAGTTTCCATGTTTTTTCTTATAGCGCATACGCGATTAATGGATACACATTTTATACCAAAGAACAAGATGATAAAAGTACTATGCAGAATAGTGGTGTCACCGTGGTAGCTGAAGCAATGCACATATCAAGTGTGAAGGACTTAAACCCCAAATTTGCAAATCTGTCGTATTTTGGTGTTATCGAGCGCATTTGGGTGTTTGATTATGAGAAGTTTCAGATTCCTATATTTGGTTGCAAGTGGGTTGAAAATAATAACGGCATTCGAATGGATAAGTCAGGATTTTTTCAAGTGGATCTTAATAGGGTGGGATACAAAGATGAGTCTTTTATTCTAGCCTCTCAAGCTAGACAAGTGTTCTATGTCAATGATCCGAAAAGTACGAAATGGTCTATAGTTCTTTTTTCCAACAAAGTAATTGATGAAAACACTGGAGATCAAGGTGATGATATTGATGTTGAGATTGAATCGTTTACCAGAAATGATCAAGATGAGAATAATATATCAAATGATTCATATATTAGAAATGATCATAATGAGGGTATTTGGATCAATCCAACCGTCCGTGTTGTTAAGAGACATGTAGAACATATTCCAACCAAGAAAAGAAAGAGAACTTAGTGAAAAAGGTACAGGTCAAATGATTTTAATTGTTTTCTTTATTACAGGTAAAATGACTTTTATGATTTTAATTGTTTTTACATTTGTCATCTGATTTTAATTGTTTTCTTTTTTACAGGTAAAATGGCTATTATGAAGTCAATCATTCGTGCAAGGGGCAAGGGATGCTCGAAAGTATCAATTGATATTTGTTTAGATGGAGATGCTCTATTATCGTCAAGCCTCATTCGCGTAGATGATGATGCTGGATATTTGAAAGTATCCCTCTACGACAATGGAACATGTCCATCTAAACATATATCAATTCTATCTTCAAAAGATAAGGGTTCAATGTTGGCAAGTTACATTGGTTTCCTTGTTCGACAACATATTCCGATTACATTTGATAATTGGAGAAGTCCGGACTTGAAGGTTGGCAAAGAAAAAATATGGTCGGAGATACAGGCTTGTGTCTCAATAGAGGATGGGTATCTACCTAAAGTTACTTTTGTAGTGGTCCAAAAGAGACATCACACCCGTCTCTTTCCTGTCAACCCCAAAGAGACCGATAGAAGTGGAAAAATTATGCCAGGTTTTTTCAATATATTTCTCAACGCAGCTGGTATATATTATCATTTGAATTTATCACTTTTTGCTGATTTTGTTGTTCTAAATTGTCAAAGGAACCGTGGTAGACACCGGCATTTGTCACCCTAGGGAATTTGATTTTTACCTTAACAGCCATGCAGGAATTCAGGTAATATTAGCTATGTCATTTAACTTTATGCCATTGTTTACTATTTGTTGCTCAATCGCCTTTTGACAGTTCTGTGTTATTTGCATTTGGACGTGTTCTTTTTGCAGGGGACTACTTATGTTGCCATTTGTTGTTTTGGTTGAGCCTTATTTTGTATGGATGTGCGATAGAACTACTAGACAGCTTTTGGATATACAGAACATGTTTGCCACCATGGGTGGATGGGCGTTTTTGTTTAGTATTGGTTAGAACTACTAGACAGCTTTTGGATACAGTGGTCACTGGGTGTTGGTTGCTATGTTTTATTCTCTTAATTGTAGTACTTTGAGAATATGTTGTTGTATATTGTTGATCAAAGAATCATATATTAATGTTGTATATATGGAGGATTAATGTTGTATATAAATGGATTCATGTTGTATATATCAATGGATTAATGGTGTATAACATTGGATTAAAGGATGAAATCAATATGAATTTTACACTTTTGCAGCATGCGAACAGGTTACCAATTAAATATATATCCACTGTTTTTCAAACAAATTTTTTTAAAATAACTAACACTTTAGAGAGCGCTTTGTCCAGAAAGCGCCCTCTAAACACTTTACATTGACAACTTTAGAGGGCGCTTTTTCCTGAAAGCGCCCTCTAAACACTTTACATTGACAACTTTAGAGGGCGCTTTTTCCTGAAAGCGCCCTCTAAACACTTTACAATGACAACTTTAGAGGGCGCTTTTTCCTGAAAGCGCCCTCTAAACACTTTACATTGACAACTTTAGAGGGCGCTTTTTCCTGAAAGCGCCCTCTAAACACTTTACAATGACAACTTTAGAGGGCGCTTTTTCCTGAAAGCGCCCTCTAAACACTTTACACTGACAACTTTAGAGGGCGCTTTTACCAGAAAGCGCCCTCTAAGGTGTCCCTGAATGGACCACTCCAGAGGGCGCTTTTTTCTTAAAGCGCACTATAATGTGGCCACTTTAGACAGCGCTTTCTCCAGGAGAACAAAGCGCTGTCTTTACCTATGCCAGCGCCAGATTAGAGGGCGCTTAAAAGCGCTGTTATAGGCCAAAATAAGCGCCCTCTTTTCCCTTATTTGGCGTAGTGAAAGCTCCTTCGAAATACTCAATTAAAGCTCAACATTGAAGCTTTAATAGATTAGAGCTTAGCCTCATCAATCTCAGAGCAACTCGAGATCCACTCTCTATAATTCTCTCGTAACACACTCATCCAATCTCAGAAAATGGAAGAAGAAAAAGAGAATAATAAGAAAGAAGAAGATGATAGGAGCAAGAAGTACCTGATTCAAGTGATTCCTTAGCATAAGCTTCGTCTTCTTCGATTCAACAACTCGTCGGAGCAATTCTTAGCTTCAGAGGTATTTTTTTCTTCTCGATTCATTGCAAATAAGTTACAATCATGTAGAGCTTGTTGTGGTGGATCAAATACCTAACCTCTAGGGCTTTGATTCTAGATATCCACCATTAAATTTTGTTCTTAGAGCTAGGGTTCTTGAACTATTTTCTTCGATCTGGAATTATTTTGAAGTTTCAGGGAATTTTATTTATGGATTTAGATTGAGTGTGAATTTTATAGCAGATTAGCTTTGGTAATTTTGTGAATGGTGGCTCCACTTCCGCCGGTGATGAGCTTCGACATGGTGGAGGGAAAGAGAATGAAGATGAAGAACGTTTGAAATTGGCAGCATGTGTAAAATATGGAAAATGTGGGATGTACGTGCTTGTACACAACATTCAAGTGTTTGGGTTGTCGGTCATACCTAGCTCGTGACCCGTTGCTTGACTTCCTCCTCAAAACATCTAATAATAAAACAAGTTCAATATGGTGCTCAGAGAGAGAGAGAGAGAGAGAGAGAGAGAGAGAGAAAAAGAGTGGTTAGGATGCCATTGTCCTCTCAACTTCAGAGTATTCTGATTGTTGGTCGTACTTAGCAAGGGGTTACATACTTGTCTTCCTCTAAGTACTAATGATTAAGCTTGCCAAATCATCTCACAAATCAAACTTCTTTTGGATTAAAAAGAGTGGTTATGATGCCACTATCCTGCCAAGTCCCAAGTACTCAGATTGTCGACCGTACCTAGCCAAGGGTCTAATGCTTGCCTCCGTGCTAAAGTCAACCTCAACCAATCAAATCAATTTTCTGACTTAGGGCATCTTTCAAAACCTTTTCTGAAAGGGCGTGTTACTTTCGTTCTACCGTGAACGAAGCTTAAGCCCCTATGCGTGAGCAAATAATGTTTAACTGCTAGAGTATGATCCAAGCGCATCCATTATATCGAAAACAAACAAACACTTAACGCTCTCATTCTCGAGCATACAAGCAAGTTGACATCAGAACGCGAATGTCAATATTGTTCATAAAAATAACCAAACAAATACTCTATTTTATGATTGGAACTACGGAGCTCTAACTTCCTTATTGCATGAATGAGGATATGCAGGCACAAGGGGTCGAAACCTTGGCGAGCACACTAATTTAAAACTTATTTTATCTTTCCATCTTATTCTTTCATCTCATTTAACCAATAGCGAGTAACATTCAGATAAACAACATCCATACGCATTGATACAAGCATAGTGGTTCCAATCGAATACGATGGATGTGAGGGGTGCTAATATTTTCCCCTCGCATAACCAACTTCTTAATC